>NC_054379.1:155293041-155603666 GCF_017654675.1 Xenopus laevis
GGGGGAGGAAATATTTTTTAATTTCTCTAAAACGTCAAGATTTCTGAAATTTAAAAACCACAAAAAGCTCTTTGTCAAGTAAAAGCAGTCAAGGTCCCATAGAAGTCAATGGGAGGGATCCTGTTGGACCTTTTCAGACTTCTAGAGGTTCTTGGATTTTTTTCACTAATTCTCTAATTTTTAGAGGTATTTTTAAACTATTCGTTCAGTGTTTTTTTATACATTTTGTACTTTTTACATTGGGATCTTTTAATAAAGATTTATTCGTGATTTTAGAGAAATAGATTTTAATTGGGGTTTCAAAAAGCTCTAAAACCATTTAAATTTCGACAGTTAATAAATGGGCCTGTAACTGTCTCCTTGTCTGAGCAGCATGTCAAATTTGGGGAATGACCAGCTATGGGTTTCCGAACATATTTGCTAATGCCAGAGTAGAAGCTCACAGAGACAGTTCCTGTCTAAGTTCTAAGTGAATCAGAATTTGGGGAGAGAAGCTAGTAGGGGCATTGGGAAGAGTAGATTGGCTATGGGATAAAGTGATGAATCTGGACAGACTGGTGTTTGGGGAGCATGTGCTTGACTACAGAATGTGGGGGAAAGAAAGGAAATATTAGCTTTTCGGGAGGAGGGGAAATGGATTTATGGGAACTGTAGTTGACCATCTACAAGGAAGAAAGACAGAGCTAATTGCTGTATCAATTTCAGGCTGCAGAAAGACAGGCAGCACAGGGATTCAAACAGCGACTGAAGTAAAGTTTTAAATAGTACCTTTATACATATAACATTCAATGAAATCATCTACATTGTTTCTAGGCGTATACTGGAAAGTGATTTAGACTGTAATTTTCTTTAATTTGGTAGATTTTTGTTTATGGGTGGACATCCCCATTTAACACCAAATCCTGGAAAAAGAATATATCATTTCAGGAAAAGCCCAGAGCCTTCTACAGAAAGGAAAGTCTGACGTACATAATGTTTAGTTATTTTCTTGCTTCTGGGTAACCAGTTGAAGAAATAAATACTGCTAAAAGAACTCATGTTTGTGTAAATAGAAAGGAAACTGTGAGAGGTACAGCTAACTGTCAGAGAGCATTGAAGGTACTTATTTATTCTGACTTCTGGCTTTCATTTGTGCAAAGATTTATTAAATTATGGAAGTACCCTTCATTTTATGGATGCTAAGTTCACGTCCTGAGACTGGCTGTTGGCGAAAGTCCACTTCAATGTTGTTTTTGCAATTTGTGGGTATTTTTTGGGTATGGAGCGTTTCCAAGGTTGTACTTCAAGTGTAAAATAAAACTACATGGATGATTTCATCTTAAAAAGCTCTGATACGCCACTTACATAGAGTGCTCGGAATATGTTTAAAGATAGCGACATTTCCACTCAGATTCTCTGCTGCACCATGGAGTTAATAATAAAGGCAGCATATTAAGTGTTTAGGCATCAAAATGGTAACTTGAAGGTGTGAGAGTGAGAAAGAGAGAGAAAGGGAGAAGAATTAAAAAAATATCTTTAAACCACAATGACTGTTTGCCACATTTAACTCCTTACTACGCCCCCTCTACACCCTCCACCCATTACTGTAACTGCCCAAGACCTTGCTCATTTCTTTAAAGAAAAAATCGATATCATCAGACAGAGCATACCATCTGCCAACAATCTCAGATTATCTTGCAGTCCACTCACATTCACTTTGCACTCCTTCACCCTCATAACACTAGATGAGGTTAACAAACTTCTAGTCTGCTCAAACACCACAACCTGCTCCATTGACACCATACCTTCTCACCTCCTTTACCCTACTCTCTCCTGCACTTACCTTCCTACAGTATTTAACTTTTCACTTTCTACTAGTACTTTTCCGTTATTATACAAACAAGCACTAATTACTCTTATCCTCAAGAAACCTTCCCTTGATCTCAGTTCTCCCATCAACTATCAGCCAGTTTCCCTTTTACCAAGCACATCCAAATTGCTGGAAAGGCTTGTTTACAAATGCCTGGTCCAGCATCTCAGTCACAACTACAATCTCAATCCCCTGCAATCTGGCTTTCGTCCCACAAACTCAACTGAGACTGCACTCACCAAAGTAACCAATGATCTTCTCATGGCAAAGTCTAAAGGTTATTATTCCATGCTCATTCTTCTAGATCTCTCTGCAGTCTAGTCTTAGAGGATACTTAACAGCAGAACACAGGTAACTGGGCTCTCCTCCTCGCTAAGAAGGTCTCTAGTACATCAGTCTATAGAAGCTTGTAAGTGGTTGCTCTGAGCCAATTTGGATTTTAAAGGAGAACAAAATCCTTTACAAATGCTTAAAAGTACCACCCTATACCTAATGCCCCCATCGGCTGCCTCCCAGTGTCCCAGCAGAGATCACTGACTTGGAGCATCCACACTAGAAACCAGGACCTGATTGACTTCCAATGTAAATGCTCCTTCTCAGCAATTAACACCTGGGGGCCAGCACACCAGGCGCAATGTTGCCAAATATGGCAGCCACCAACCTTACTGTGCTACTCTGCATTCTCAGGTTTAGGGTAAGGGGCAACTCATAGGGGATTAGTAGATGCAATTCAGGAGGGGAAAGGATGCCTTAAAAATAATCAGAAAGGTCAGTTTTGTTCTCTTTAAAGTATATTCATATGGGGGTATTGTAATAAATACTTAATACTTAAACTTGCTATTTGTCTGGTAATCCATAGCATCTGTAATCCATAGCATCTGGTTGGTGCTATTACTAGATGTGGCCAAACTTTACTCTTTTTATTACATTACTGACAACCATTAGAAGGCAGACATTTATCCCCCTTTATATAATAAAAAACAAAAAAACGTTTGCCCAAGTGCAGTAGCCCATATAAACAAATAAGATGGTTGGTTTTAAACAGGTGACTGGTGGATGTTACCAATTGATATAGGTGAATTACTATCAACTGAAATATCTGGATTTGTTTTGAAGGGGCAGTAGCATAGCTGCTTATAGACAGATGTAATACATAAAGGAAAACAAGTGAAATAATTCAACAGGCTGTAATATTCAGAAGGTTCCTTAATGGGCTCCTGTTTCACCAATGATCCTACCACTATTTTTTTTGTTTTTGTTTTGCATCATTGATGAAATTATATTGTATGTTAATGTTTCAAGAAAAACCAACATTTTGTAAAATAACTAGTTAATAAAAAAAAGTACCTAGGTTTTCAGTTTTTCCACACTCTTTTTATAGTCAGTGGATTTGCTCTTAGGACTTTAAGAGGTTAAATCTAAAGAACATGCATGTATTACTTCAGTAACCCCATTTTGGCCAGATGGAATAAATGCATTATGCGTTATATGTATGATCTCTTGACTCTGGAAAAGCAATTTTTATGATGGAGGAGGTATCATAGGACATTACTGGGTGCAGGCAGTTTGGTAGCCAGAAGGTTATTATGGTCTATTCAGAAGATTAAGTCTAAATATTGTTAAGGGAAAAAAAAAAAGATTTATTTCTTTAGAAGTAATTACAGCCCTGTGCTGATGAAAAGATGTCAGTAGAAAGTCTCGCTCTATTTCTTTTGATGGAGCTAAGACATACAACACACACACCGGAAGGCATAAAAATCCTCCATATTCTGGCCTTTTAGTTTATTGAAAATGTTTTCACAACCCATTTGTATGCTTGGGGAAGTTATGAAGGTTTCCATGGTAGAACCCATCAGTGAACTTTGTGTATAACACACCTAGTGACTTGGATTTCTTTTTCCAACTTTGTTGACTAATGTGTTGCTAGATTTTAAAATATATGTTGACCAAAGGGCCTTGGAAGTGGAATAAATACATGTCTTGTGATGTCTTTTCTCCGTCTGCTTTAAGTGGCATTCATTTGGCATTAGGATCTGAAATGAGCTTTCCTGCAACCCTATCTTTTTCTTCTTTTCAGTGTTGTCATGTTTTTCCATGACAAAATTGGAAGGAAAAGATAGGGTTGCATGAAAGCACAAGTCAGTAGCTCTTGGTCACCACCCTTAAAGTCTCCGTTTGCCATTCCATGTCACCGAGGTATCTTCTTTCTTTAAGCAAAGGGATATTCAAAGACTCAAAAACCTGGAATCACATCTAAAGGAAAAATAATCATGGGCAAAACAGATTCTTATAAAGTATGAAACATGTCCTTACCTTTTCCTATTTTGTTCTGAATTTCAGTAGTTAGCTTTTTATTTAGTCTAAATGAGGTCATCAGAATCAGAACAGAATTTGAAGAAGAAAATTGCACAAATACACAAACTGTAGAAAACAGTACAGAAACCAGGAAATCTAAATTCACTTTTTTTAAAGCCACGAATGCCATGAAATTTATTGAATGATCCAAACTGAAAAAGCACAAGTTGCGAAAACATTGACTTTTTTGCACAATAACGACGAATTTTTCCTGTTGTCGCACAAAAGTCAGCGTTAAAAACATCTGAAAATCTCTAAAACCATGAATCTTCCAGTTGTACTTTTACATGATTTCGACAGGTTTAAGCTGGAGTATCTTCAAATTCGGACATGTCACATAATAAATCCCCAAAAAGTTGTGCTTTTTTTCCATAATTTCAAAAGCCGGACCCAAAAAAGTTGTGGTTTAATAAATCATCCCCTTGGGGGGTCCATTTACTACGTTCCTAAATATTGTCTATAACCCATCGCCCATTATCGCTAGAGTATTCTAGTGACAAAATGAATGCCTCTCGCATGTTTTCTAAAGTGCTATGAGGCAAATTTGTCTTGCGATAAGTAGCGTTAATAACAAAAGTGCGCTTAGTTTCATTAGACACCAGTGGGATCACCTGACTATAGCTGGGAAGGGTGGGAGCTACAACATGGAGCTGGTCACTGCTCCTGTATAACTATAACAAACAAGGGAAAGTTGTGCTCACCACTATTTTTTAAAACCATTAGGCAGGGGTGCAATTAGGCTGCTCATAGTGGTGAGCACAACTTTCCCTTGTTTGTTATAGTTATACAGGAGCAGTGACCAGCTCCATGTTGTAGCTCCCACCCTCTCCAACTATAGTCAGGTGATCCCACTGGTGTCTAATATAAGGGCAGCCAAGTTTGGGAGTTTTACTTTGAAAGCAGCAAGTAAGTTGCAGATAAAACTTAGTCCCTGTGTAAAATGTATAATGAAGCAATAGAATTCTTAATGAATCAGATAAAAATTGAGCGTAGGACTGGCCAGATATGGGATGACTGTGACATAGTTGGCCAGCTTAAATATATTGCAATATATGGACAAACAATCCCTGTTTTGTTTAAAGGGTAAGGCATTTTTCAGTAGCAGTATGCACAAAATGTCTCTGTCTTAAATATATTGATAATGGGTTGAGTGCAGAGGACTCTTGTGTTTGACTATATATATATATATATATATATATGTGTGTGAGCTTATATAGAATAGTATTAATTACCAGTTTATAATATATTATTAAATATACTTATGGCCAATTAAATCTTATCAGGAATAATTAATTTTCCAATTATATTAAATGTTCTTAATAAATTCATTTTAAAATACATTTATACGTATCATTTTTCCTCAGTGCAAACACTGACTTCTGTTGCTTATGTTTAAAAAACTGACTATACTCCTCTTTTACTATACAATTTCTGTCTTGTTTTCACATAACGCCACTCTCTGGGTGGCGATTAGAATTGGAAACTATTTTGTCTATATTTGGTGAAACATTTCTTGCGCTAACCTTGCGAGATAATTTACGTAACATGAATGTAATAATAGGCATTTATTTATATATATGTTCTCCAGAAAAATCAAAATGAGAGAAGTGCTCGCACTTTAGTAAAATTGCTCTTGCGGATTTCCTGGCGTTTTTTTTCTGGCGCAGGCTATTATTGCTGCTTATTGCACCTTAGTAAACAGATGCCCTTTTATGCTGTCACAAAGTATATCAGGTATTTCTTCAATATTAAAAGTATTTGTTAAAGCCTCATATATTGAGAGTTATTAGTATGGGATTGAAATTTATGTAATTTTTGTCTTCTGTAACTCATGTAATTTATAGCAGTCTACTTTGGCTTAATAGTGAAGATTTTTCTGAGATTTAACATTAGGCAGAGTGCTATATCTTATTAATAACAGCCATAAACCTAATACTGGAGGTACAGGCATCTATGCCAAAGATATTTGTTAACGTATGCTGCCAGAGGATTTTTCCATGGATACTTGACAATTCAACTGAAGGGCGTATGCCCCTTATGTAATAAAATAAAATGTTTTCCCAGGGTCAGTAATCAAAGCAACCAAGATGTTTGCTTTGAAACAGGTGATTTGCTACCTGCTGATTAGTTTCTAGAGGTGATAAGACCAGGAGCAAACTTTGTATGTTTTATTTTATATCCCCCTATGTGTTAAGACATAAGGGGTTATACAAGACTGACAGGAAGGCTTGCCAGGAGCAAGAGGCAGTATGTAAGATGGCATATATTGTAAGATGAAGAAGCTTCTCCATGGTGAATATGAGACTATGGCATGTAACAAAAAAATTAGCATAGCAAATTTATTATCTATTTTCCATGTTTACTGCCAATAAAGTACAAATCAAAATAATTTTTGCCATTAAATTGTATTATGTGACTTTTAATGCAATGATCCTTAAAGGATGAAGACCTCCCACCTTATTTGTAAAAGTGCCACCAAAAACTGTCCCCAGACACATCAAGCTCTCCCCCTGAGGCTGCTCTTAGAATAAGGTTCAATAGGGTTGGCAGCCACCAAGTCTGTCCTCATCACATCCAGTGCCCAGACTCCCTTGCGATGATCATCAATCAGGAGCAATCATACTGGAAGCCAAAAACAGATTGGCTTCGGGGTGCATGCCCCAGGTTGGCGATCAGCCCCTGGGGAGCCTGGACTCTGGATGTGTTGTGGCCCCCAACTCTGTTGCATTCATTCTAAGGGCAGGTTGTGGGGAAGAGGGCAGTCTCGGGTGGAGAGCTTGTTCTGGTTGGAGATGAGGAAAGATCCAATGTGGCAATCCATTAAAGTGGATAAATGGGTTCCCCACAGCAATATAAAATAATGTATTCAGGAAACACATAGACAAGGAATTATATCTGAAAAAAAGTTTATCACGCCTCAATTCCTAACCCTCGAAAAAAACTATGGTCCACAAGTGGTGCACCGAATGGTGACAAGGGGAGATTATGATTTTAAAAAATACCAAGAGGTAGCAAGAGTGACAGAATTGGATCGTGACTCCACTATAAAGGAAAGGGCACAGGACATGTCTAAAAGGACTCGTATACCTTTTGTTCACACGTACCACCCATGCACCACCATATTATCTATAAACATTGGGCGTTATTACGTAAGGCATATCCCACCATTCCAGAGTTTCAGGAACCCCCCTTACTATCCTACAAACGTACGAGGAATCTTAGAGACAGATTAGAAAAGGCGGATTTAGGCACCCAGAGGGGCCAGACACAGAGGGTTCTGGCACCCCCAAGGAATGGTATGTTTCCATGTGGGAGATGTAACCAATGTCCCAGTGTGATTCGTACAAATGTGTTCACTCACCCACACACAGGGAGGAAGTTTGAGTTCCGAGGTCATTTTACGTGTGATACAGAGTACGTAGTGTACATGCTTAAATGCCCATGCGGGCTTGCTTACATTGAAGAAACGGTTCAACCTATACGTGGTCGTATTAGCCAACACAAATCCACGATGAGGAAGGAGGTACACAAATTACCTGTTCCAGCTCATTTTCACCTAGCACGACATTCCGTAGCAACCCTCAGATATCTTGTTTTGGAAGCTATTGCCCCCCCACGCAGGGGGGGGCAATAGACTCCTGCAACTCCAGAAAAGAGAAAAATTCTGGATACACACATTACAAACATTACACCCTAAGGGGTTTAATAGAGAATATGACCTGTATGCTTTCATCTAGTGCAAAAAACTAAGTAATTTATACATATAGGGCAGTGGTTGGGAATATAACACATCCTTTGTATACTATATACTATTATACTGTGTTGTTTATACAGCCGTATTGTGATATAATCTAATTGACCAATCTGTTAATAATTTTTGAGTTCTATGTTTACACATGTGTATACCTTTATGATAAGGGTGATTTTTCTCTTTTTTTATAGATTGGTCATAAATTGCCTTTGAATCTATGCACATATACCACCCCTGTGTGGGTGTGTCTTATAGCTGTAACCTTTTAAGGATGTGAGATCATTGTAAACTTTATTGCTTGACAAAGAAGCGGGAGCTTCGAAACGTTGCACAATTACTTGCTTGAATTTCCTTTAATTGCAACAAGCAAGACGTCTGGACTTTTTTGTTTATTATATTTTGTGTCCTATATATATATATAATCAGAAAAATAAACCGCACCAACAGGGCTTTATACAAAACAAAAAAAGATTTTATTCTTCAACGTTTCAGCTCTACTACTTGAGCCGTCTTCAGGAACTAAAAGTTCGGTGCGGTTTATTTTTCCCCTCTGAGGCAAATTGGAGAGGCTTCAGATGGGGTTTTTTTGCCTTCCTCTGGATCAACTGGCAGTTATGGTAGGTTAAAATAGAGTTAAAAGGTTGAACTTGATGGACGTGTGTCTTTTTTCAACCTAACTTACTATGTTACTATGTTACTTAGTATGTTACTTACTATTTACATCTGGCCTATGCTTAGGAAAAAGACAAAAAAAAAACGCTCCAGCTCACCGCTCTTCCCTTGGCCCAGGTGCTCAGTCAACAGTGTCCCCACTGTAAATACATCTAAAACTCCACAGAGAGATGGCACTTCTGGATGTAGTTTATTGGGATAACTGCTGTAAACGGCCTAACGCGTTTCGGGAATGTATCCCTTAATCATAGGCTAATGATTAAGGGATACATTCCCGAAACGCGTTAGGCCATTTACAGCAGTTATCCCAATAAACTGCATCCAGAAGTGCCGTCTGCCTGTGGAGTTTTTGATATGCTTAGGAAAGCCCAATTGAGCAGAACGCATCTCTTTTTGGTGACTTTTGATGGGGTATGGTAAAATGTAATACAGTGTACTATGTAGTGTTTTAGTGTCATTAACAAAAATACAGGAGCAGCTATTTTGACCTTCATCAATTCAGTCCTATCAATTTCTATATTGTATTGTACAATCACACAATTTATAGAATATGAGGTTACTATGGTTATTACTATGGCTTAATATGTTATAGAATTGTTAATTCTAAGCAACTTTTCAATTGGAATTCACTTTTTCTTATTTATGGCTTTTTAATTATTTGCCTTCTTCTTCTGACTCTTTTCAGCTTTCAGTTGAAACATTTAATAGGCGCACACATGCATGCATTGATGGACTCGTGAATGGACGCTGGCCAGAGCAGAGAGAGGGGACTGGACGGGGGTAGAAGGCCGAGAAGGTATGCGACTGGCACCCCCCCCCCAGGTTTGCGCCCTAGGCACATGCCTACTCTGCCTACACCTAGTTCCAGTTCTGCCAACTTTCAAATGGGGGTCACTGACCCCATCTAAAAAACAAATGCTCTGTAAGACTCTAAATGTATTGCTATTGCTACTTTTTATTACTCATCCTTCTAATCTGCCCTCTCCCATTCCTATCCCAGTCTATTCAAATCAATGCATGCAAATCAATGAAAAATGGTCTCAGAATATCACTGATAGGTGGACTATCCCTTTAATTTATTATTCAGATGCTAGAGTATCCAGTTGGCAAAGAGGGAAGGGAATATAATTGTACAGAGCTCAAGATCCCATCTGTCATGAATCGGCACCCAAAATCCAGAACCAATGCTAGGCTCCATAGTCTCGGCTCCTGCTTCCGCCTTTAACAGCCGCCTTTCACCTCGGGAGGCAGAATTCAAGCGGAGTCAGACAGGCAAAAGGTCCAAACCAGGAGATCAATCAGAAGAGTCAGGAAGGCACAGGTCGGATTACAGAAGTCAGAATAGTCAGTTACCAGGCAGGGGTCAGGATCACAGAAGTCAAGAATAGTCAGGCAGGCAGGGTCAAAACAGGAATCAGAACACAGGATTATTCAGAATTGCACCCAGGGACTCTCAAAAGATGAACCTGACAATGGGCAATGAATGAATTACTGATTATTGCGGTCTGATGCAAACACGCCAGCGCCAATGCGCAGAGAAAAAGCGGAAGTGCGCGCCACGTGCACCCTAATGGAAATTGACCAGGGTGAGTTTTCATGAGTATAGGACTTACTTATTGCCTCCCACAGTGATGCTGCATATTTAATAAGAAGGGAGCTGGTAAAAGAATATGCAGTGAGAAATTAAAAAAGAGATCTACAAAATGGGCTCAGGTAGGATTTATAATTAAATAATCCGATAGAAATCCCAGAAAAAATCCCAGAGAGATATGTAGCCCCACGTGTGGCCCGAGAGCTGCCATAAATTCTCATTGTCTGTGGGTGGCATCGGCAGATCCATGCTAAAAACCACAATCATGTACTTGTAAGTGACAAGGAGGACAATTATCTTATCCATAACAATACCCCCGAGATATTTCTGCAAAGTAAATAATAATTAGCCATCAGGCCAGTGCCATCTTGATTTAATCTTCTTGTCGTTACCTTGTAAATACTTTCCTTTAATCTTCTCGTTATAAATATGGTTTTTAAGGTTAAATACCAAGCGTGTTGGTTGGATGAAACTAAAAAAAAAAAATAGCCTGAAACCTTTTTGTTGTTATTTTTCGTTGTTGTTGCATTTCATTCAACACCATCTCCGTTTACAATTATTGCTGTAAACAAATATGCGGCCCTTTTAACCCTTTCCGTGGTGGCACTGATCTACCAAAAGGCACTAATGGAATCTTCAGAACAGAAGGGGTTCAACATCCGTTCACTTCAGCCTTCATAGATGACATTTTTGGATAACTATATAGCTATAATATAATATGCAGGTAAAGGACCTGTTCTCCAGAATGCTCGGGACCTGGGGTTTTTCCATTATGTGGATCTCCATACTTTAAGGGGGGGGGGGGTTATTTATGAAAGGTCAAGTTGATTTTTACCTGAAAAATTTGAGTTTTCAAGGGTGTTTTTCAGTCAAAACTCAAATTTTCTGGTTAAAAAAAACCTCCAAATTTTTGGGTTTTTAAGAAAAAATAAATTTTTCGAGATTTATTATACCCCAAAGCTGGAAATAGCATGAGTCTGAAAATACTCCAGCTAAAACCTGTTGAGGTCACGTAGAAGTCAACGTCACAGGTCCCTCAAACAATTTCAAGATTTGAAGATATTTGTAGCCTTCATGATGTTTTTTGGTGGATTTTGTGAATTGTGAATTGGAGCGATTCAAGATAGTTTTTGCCGAAAAACTTGATTAATCCGAGTTTTAGGGTTCTTCACCACATATTCACTGATTCCAGTTTTTTCCATTCAAGTTTTTTCTTAAATCCGAAAACATTTGTGTTGTGAGTGCATTAGCGGTAGAAAAAACTCACAAACCTCTAAAACTCTATTTAAAAACTTTGATAAATAACCCCATAGTCTACTAATATATCTTTTTAAAATTATATAAACCCATTATGATTGTTTTGCCTCCAATAAGGATTTATTATATCTTAGTTGGGATCAACCACAAGCTACTGTTTTATTATCACAGATAAAAGTGAAATCATTTTAAAAAATAGCTTATAATGGAGTCTATGGGAGATGAGCTTTCTGGATAAGGGGCTTAACTGTATAATATAACTATAATATAAATATATTGAAAACTTGCTTTATTTTGCATAGTCTATTTACCCAGTTTTATTTTTACACTGGACTCTTCCTTTAATTTGATCAACTTTTAGCAAGATTTTGTTTTTTTGGGGATGTTATATAGATAACAACTCCTTCTTAAAGGGATTCTGCCATAATTTTTATGGTGTAGTTTTTTTTATTTCTAAATGACACTGTTTATACTGCAAATAATTCACTCCACAATATAAAATGTCATTCCTAACCCAACAAGAGTATTTATTTTAGTTATATTATTGGTGTGTCCGCGCCATCTTAGGTTATTTTGCCTAGTCATGTGCTTTCAGAAAGAGCCAGCACTTTAGGATGGAACTGCTTTCTGACAGGCTGTTGTTTCTCCTACTCAATGTAACTGAAAGAGTTGCAGTGGGACATGGATTTTTACTATTGAGTGCTGTTCTTAGATATACCAGGCAGCTGTTATCTGGTTACCTTCCCATTAGATATATGCAGGTCTCGTAAAACCCGACCCGCACCCGACCCTAACCCGCCCCTGATTTCCATTTATAGACCTACTTACCAATTATGTCATAAAAGGGGCAGGGAGATCAGGCACATAAAAAAGGAAGCTGGAAGTCTAAGCCAGCATTGCAAGGTGGTGGATGGGGAAAGCAGGAAGAAGAGCTCAACCCAGACCCACCGACCACCTGCAAAAGGGGATGCGAGGTTGGCCCGAATCCACCCCGCCCACACATCACTACTTCCCATTGTTTGCTGATGGGCTGCTGGGGGGAGAGGGAGTGGGTGAAATCATTCCAACTTGCAATGCAGCACTAAAGAGTGGCTGAAGTTTATCAGAGCAAAAGTCACATGACTGAGGGCACCTGGGAAACGGACAATATGTCTAGCCCCACGTCAGATTTCAAAATAAGATATAAATATAAAATAATCAGTTTGCTCTTTTGAAAAACGGATTTCAGCGCAGAATTCTGCTGGAGCAGCACTATTAACTGAGCAAGTTATCTCCTTTATATTATGAACACTATTAAAGCAACACACTGACTGGAGAATAGCTGCACCTCTGAAAGAGTAAGAAGAGCCACTTGATGGTAGTCTAGAAAAATCAGTTGGAGAAAAAAATAGCATCCCATACAAGTATGTTTTCCAGAATGCTCAGTGCCTGTAGTTTTCCGGATAACAGATATTTCCATAATTTAGATCTCCAAACCTTAAGGGGGTCATTTACGGATGGATTTTGAGTTTTTTCCACGAATCACTAAAAAAGTCTCGATTTTCTCATTGTTTTAAAAAGCTTGAAAAATTTGAGTATTATGACGAACAAAAACCACAAAAATGATTACAACAAAACTTTAGCCATGTAAAAGTTGTTGAGGTTGTATAGAAGTCAATGGGAGCTGCACTGATTTTTTACGGACTGCTCTTCATCAGTTCTGACTTTTAGAGGTTTTCGTGTTTTTCACTAGGAATTGTCTGAAAAACTTGAATTTTTAGAGGTTTTTAAGGTATTCAGATTTTATAGAGCAGTATAATTTCACATTTTTTTTTTATAATAAATCTTACAACATTCGTAGTTTTACACTTTGTGAGTTTAGCCGTGGTTTGAAAAACCTCTTGTTGATAATTTGGACGCCACATCTAATGAAAAATCATGTAAACATTAAATAAAGCCAATAGGCTGGTTCTGCTTCCAATACGGATTAATTATATCTTAGTTGAGATCAAGTACAAGCGACTGTTTTATTATTACAGATAATAAAGGGTTTTACATTTTTTAATTTAGTTTAATTATTTGATTAAAAGTAAGTCTATGGGAGATGGATGGCCTTGCCGTAATTCAGAGCTTTCTGGATGGTGGTTTCCAGATAATGGATCCCATACCTGTACAGTTATGGAAACCAGCACGGTGGCTAATAGATAGGACTGCTGACTTGTAGTTTTGGGTTCAATTCTAGCTACGGGCACCATCTCTGTAAAGCCCTGTGAAATATATCACTATATACAGTAAATAAGGGTAACAAGTGGTGGGGCAAAAGCTGGAAGAACAGTGAATTCTGGTAAGTTCCAAGGCATTTTCTGAATACTTTTTAGGGGTTATATAATAAAAGGCAGTACGTTTGCATTGGAGCAATAACCAAAAGCAACCAATGAGCAAACATCGTATTGGTTCCTATGGGCAACTGCTAGAGGGCAAAAGTGCCTTTTATTACGTTTGGGGGGGAAACTTTCAGCAGTTTTTTTTCTTCAAAACACAAATTTATCATGATTTATTAAATGATTTATTAAAGCCCGATGCAGCAAAAATCTGCCATCTGAGACCTGCTGAGGTTGTGAATAATATCTGCACAAAAATTTGCCAAACACCGCAGGCTAGTATAGCGGGGATCTCCCCTGCATGTTTATTTTGTCAAGTGATGTAACATTTCGGGGGCGTGCCCCTTCATCAGACATGCAGAAGCACTCTCAATCAGTGTTTAAAAACCCATAGTGATTTACATAATTAATACAATGAACCAAAATGTAAGTGAATAATTCATAATTAAGCAAATACATTATGAACATTATTTTTAAAAAACGAGAATACATAGTGAACAGTTTTTTTTATAAAGACTTTAAGACATTGCAAGAGCTTAATAAAAAAGCTTCATAAAAAGTTAGAAAACTTTAAAAAAAAATTTCTTTAGAACAGGGATCCCCAACCTTTTGAACCCGTGAGCAACATTTAGAAGTAAAAGGAGTTGAGGAGCAACACAAGCATGAAAAATGTTCGTGGGGTGCCAAACAAGTGCTGTGATTGGCCATTTGGTAGCCCTTATGAGGATTGTAAACCTACATTGAGACTCTGTTTGGCAGTATTCCTGTTTTTTATACAACCAAAACTTGCATCCAAGCCTGGAATTCAAAAATAAGCACCTACTTTGAGATCACTGGGAGCAACATCCAAGGGCTTGGAGAGCAACATGTTGCTCACGAGCTACTGGTTGGGGATCACTGCTTTAGAAAAAGGATTTTTATGAAAAAGGTAGTGTTAGTCCCAATCTCCAAGTGATAAAAGTCCTCTTTTATGCCAGTCCAATCCATATGAAAAAAATTCAAAAATGTGCAAAAATTGTGCTAAAAGGTTTTTTTTGATATTAGGTAAATAAATACAAAAATGAAAGGTCCATAAACCTAGTGAATAGGGAAAAACACAAATACAGTTGTGTGTATTGCACAAAAACAATTATAAGGTATAAATAGGCCCAATATAGGTTACTATCTTACCCTATCCGTAAGCTGTCCCTGGATAGTAGGTTGTTCAATGCAATTATCTATAAAAAAAATCAAAGATTAGTACATCAAACTGGATACATTGTATGTAAGATTATAAGGAAACATTTTCTAAGAACACTTAAAAGCTGGATACATTCCAGGAGCACTTAAAAGTTGGATACATTTAACGCTACAGGTAACAATTCTTATTATACTCCTCATTTAACCCTCGTGGATATTTAGTTTGCAGTTGCCAGATCCAAAAACATTCCTTTTGTAACAATTTTCTTTTTATTTCTCTCTCATTTTTTCCATATATTTTGTCCAAAATTTGCCATCTTAACTGGGCTACCCCATGTCCATATTCCTGAAAGTGGCATGCCAATGTGGTTTCTTTTTTCTTTTCTTTCCCTGTTTTATCCTTATATTCCTCTTTGGGGGGCTTATAGTTACGTATAACCGATTTATGTTCGTTTAATCTGGTTTTCATGTTTCTACTTGTCTGCCCTATGTATGCTAACCCGCATGGGCATTTGATACAATAAATAATGTTGGTACTATCACATGTATGGAATCCTTTTATTTTATGTTTATTTCCCTTAAGTGGATGTTGTACTACCTCTCCTTGTATAATGCCATTACAATGGCTACATTTCCTACAAGGAAATGTTCCATTGACCTCATTGCATGTAAAAGTATTCTCTTTTAATTCTCTTTGTTTGGGTTTTATCCGGTCTCCCACCGATTTTCCCCTTTTATATGAAAAAAGGGGAGACTGAAAGAATATTTTACCATATTTTGGATCAGCTTTTAATATTCCCCAATATTTGAGGATTGTTTTACGAACATTTCTAGCATTGGTGTCATAAGAGGAAATAAAAGGTATTCTACTTTGTGCCATCTTATTTCTGTCCTTCTTTTTTAAGGTAACCTGTCTTGGTGTATTAAATACCTCTTTGGTTATATCTAGCAAATTTTCTTCATCGTAACCTCTTTCTGCGAACTTTTTTTTCATTTGGGACGATTCTCCTTCGAACAAATCGTCATTGGAAGTAATTCTCCGCACCCTAGTTAGTTGACTGCGTGGTAACCCTTTAAGTAAAGCCGGGGGATGGAAACTGTCAGCCTTAAGCAAGGAGTTTCTATCAGTCGGCTTCTTATACAGAGTTGTAACAAATTTACCCTCAGAGTGTGTCACATTAACATCCAAAAAGTGCAACATATCTGGATGATATTCCATAGTGAATTTGATAGACCCATGGACCCTATTAAGGTGATCCAAAAATTTAAGTAACTTATCTTTACTGCCACACCTGATGAAAAACGTGTCGTCCACATAGCGCATATAGTGTCGAATATAACCACCATATTCAGTGTTAGCTAAGATGTATGTGTTCTCGAAGAAATCCATGAACACATTAGCATATGTGGGCGCCATGTTTGCCCCCATTGCGCAACCTTGCAGTTGTAGAAAAAAATCATTTTCAAATTTAAAATAATTTTTGGATAACACCATTTCCAGGAGTGTACACAAAAAACAGATTTTATGATTGGGGCAATTTGTACAAGATAGTAAGGATCTGACACATTCCACCCCCTCATCTTGTGGAATGGATGTGTACAGATCCTTAACATCCAGGGAACACATCAAAAATTCACCTGTGTGGCGTTATACTTTCCAAATTGTTCAAAAAATCTGTGGTATCCAATAAACAATATTTCAAAAGAGATCTAATCTCTTGCAATTGAGTATCCACATAAATTGCTAGGCAACTACTATCAGGAGAGACCTAGGGGAAACAGGGAATCTTTTTTGCTGAGGTTGTGAATAAGTCAGTGGTAGAGGCTCCTATCCCATTTTGAAGTTTCTGTGATCTGCTCTGAAATTAGCCTGAAAAAAATATGAAAAATTCTGGCTTTTCGGAAAAAAGCCTGAAAAACTGATTAGATCAAGCTTTTTAATAATAAATAATGTCTAATCGGGTATTAGAGTTTGCTCGTGGTTTTTCCGATTTTAGTAGGGCAAAAATCCGAAAAATTCTGGCTTTTTAGGAAATAGCCTGAAAAAAAGAGTACAATTTGGGTTTTCGCTTGATTTTATCGAGTTTTAACCCAAACCGCTTAAATCAAGCTTTTTAATAATAAATAACGTCAAATCGGGTATTAGAGTTTGCTTGTGGTTTTCAGATTTTAGTAGATAAATCCTATTTTGAAGTTTCTCTGATCTGCGCTGGGATTAGCCTGAAAATACAACCTTTTCGGCCAAAAATCCAAAACATTCGGGCTTTTCTAGAAAAAAATCTAAAAAACGTATAATTCGGGTTTTTGCTTAATTTTGCTCAAGTTTTAACACAAAACCGATTAAATCGAGCTTTTGAATAATACATAACGTCTAATCAGGTATTAGAGTTTGCTTGTGGTTTTTCGGATTTTAGTAGATAACCCCTTAATGTATGTGCTGGAGGAGCGGCAAGCACGGGTAGGTAGTGATGACTAAGTGGAGGTCTTCAGGAAGTTTTATTAGGGCCACGCACAATTTATGATGGTTTCAGTTCGATTTTGCAAATTGAATCCATGTACAGTATGCTTTAATGCTAAAATCTGACCCCTGGAAGCAAAAAAGAAATAAATAATGAAATCAGTTTGTTCTGGCTCACGTTTAGGTCCCTCTTCAAAGGACTGGGCTACCAGTGCCTGGCATAAATTTGGGCATGTATGGGGACTTCAGGGAAAAGTAAATGGAATCAACCGGACTGTTCCCATCATCAGAGTTTTGTGAGCACACTTGCACACTGGCAGGGGTTCATTACACAGCTCAGCACATCGTAGAAAAGAAAAGCTGCAACAATTTAAAAAATGCGGAGAATGCAGGTTTTAGAAAAGTCACAAAACCTATCAATATATATAGCAGCAGGCCAACATAGCTGCCCTGTATACATGAGAAACAGAAATGTTTTTTTGATGATGAAGTGGGGGGAAAAAATCATTTCCATTTGAATTGTATAAAGGGAAATACAATTAACCCTTTTAAATCACAGCTTCTTTCCCATTGAATAAGAGTAAGTGCATCAAAAACAGGACTTCCAGTATACTGGTATAGGACATGTTATCCAGAATGCTCAGGACCTGGGATTTCCTGGATAACGGATCTTTCTGTAATTTGGATCTTCATACCTTAGGTCTACTAAAATATATAAAGATTAAATAAACCCAATAAGCTTGTTTTGCTTCCAATAAGGATTAATTATATCTTAGTTGGGATCAAGTACAAGTTACTGTTTTATTATTACAGAGAAAAAGGGAAACTTTTTTAAAAATATCTGGATTATTTGGATAAAATGGAGTCTATGGGAAACGGCCTTCCCATAATTTGGAGCATTCTGGATAAACGAAGTTAGCACCGGATTTGCTAGCGTTACCGCCCACAGGGACATCGCCAATTTACTTATGGCCACAGGCGTCACTTCGCTAGCAAAAGAGATAGACACTAGCGGTGATTCACACTCTAACGTCAGGCGACTTTTCACTCTGGCAAATGGACGTTACTCCACAAATTTACTAAAATGCATATTTCGCTGAACGTTACCTCTTTCGCCAGACTTGCCTTCACCAGCTCAGACCAGACGCAGCGCACTGGAGTACATCTTCAGTTACTTACACCATATTTTCTGAGTGGAAAAACATCTAAGTTCAAAAAACGCTGGTCTTTTCCTTTTTTCAGGGTGATAGGTTGCAAAAGTCCTAAAAAAAGATTTTTTTTGTGTAACCGGTTTCCCCCATACATTTCTAACATATGGAACATTAACTATACACTGGGCTCATGTGTAGGACATTATAACAACTTTATTGACTTTATTAAGGTTCCCTGGACATGTCTAGTTATCAGTGTCAATGTAATGTATAAGATGCAACATGTAACATAAAGACGTCCATTCAACTTTAAATTTCCCGCAGTATGCAAATTAGCCTGAGCGCAAGACATCTAACGAATTTGCGCTAGGCAGAATTGAAAGCTAGAGCATCTTCGCTTTGATTTGCTCGCATTGCCGAAGTAACGCTAGCGGAAATTCACCAGCGTCCTTCGGCCAGGACGAAACTTCACATTTTAGTAAATTAACGTTGTCCCAGCGAATTTTCATCTGCTGAAGTGTTGCGCTGGGTGTGAAGCGGTCGCTGGCGACTCTTCGCTTTGATTTGCTCGCATTGCCGAAGTAACGCTAGCGGAAATTCACCAGCGTCCTTCGGCCAGGACGAAACTTCACATTTTAGTAAATTAACGTTGTCCCAGCGAATTTTCATCTGCTGAAGTGTTGCGATGGGTGTGAAGCGGTCGCTGGCGACTTTTTGCCCTCAAGTAAATCTGCCCCTCAGGCTTTGGCTTTTTATATAGCCATGGAACTCCTTGGCAATTCCTGGTCTGAGTAATCACATCATTACACCCTTAAGGAATATTCGAATGTTAGGCTACACCTCTCCTTCCATCTTCTTCAGGGAATTTAGAAAAGTTCTGGCACGCAATGTGGAAGTTTGTAGCCAGCTTGAAAGTTAATGACTGTCTAGACAAAGGTAAAGGATGCCACACAATTTGTATTGGCCTGCAATGAAAACTGCATGGAGTAAAACAGCAGCCATTGCTTGTCAATACTTCCCAGTGACATAATGGGAAACATGATACTCACCATTAACGAACGCCCCCAATGCAAGTACAAGTGCACTAAGGGGTGCAGAATTGTATCCTGTGGCACAGAGCGCATTAATAAATACATACATTTTTTACTGATTCCATTAGAAGAATTCAGAAGAATTCAAAAATAAAGGGGGTAGTTCACATTTAAGTTAATTTTAGTGTAGCATAGAATATACCAGGGATCCCCAACATTTTGAACCCGTGAGCAACATTCAGAAGAAAAAGGAGTTGGGAAACAACATAAACATGAAAAATGTTCTTGGGGTGCCAAATAAGTTCTGTGATTGGCCATTTGGTAGTCCCTATGTGGATTGTCAACCTACATTCTGGCTCTGGCAGTACATCTGGTTTTTATACAACCAAAACTTGCCTCCAAGCCTGGAATTCAAAAATAAGCACCTGCTTTGAGGCCACTGGGAGCAACATCCAAGGGGTTGGAGAGCAACATGTTGCTCACGAGCTACTGGTTGGGGATCACTGAAATATTCTATATATGAAGCAGGAGGTACATTCAGATATTTTAAAAAAACTGCAAAATAGGGACAGAGTAAAAAAATCTCTAAGACAGCAATTTTACACTCTGTTTTCATTTTGTATTTTTTGCAGTTTTTGAAATATCTGAATTCATTTCCCACCTCTATCCGGCTCGCAATTCAATTCTAATCAAAAAATTTGGGTTATTTGCAAAATATCTTAAAATATCACTAATTACTCCATGTTTAAGGGGTTATTTATCAAAATTGGAATTTTTCAGATTTTTTTAAATAAAAAAAATTATGACCAAACTAGAATCCACCATGTGGCCTTATTTTTTCTGAAATCGTGCAATTTTTTCTGGCTTTTTCACGAAAAGTCTGAAATTTTCAGATTTTTGACCGAATAGTCCGAAATAATTGAATTTGAGCTAATTCCAGTGCAGACCGCTGAAACTTCTAAATAGGATAGGGACCCCTCCCATTGACTTATATACAACCTCGGCAGGTCTGAGATGGCGGATTTTTGGATTCAGGCTTTTTACAGCCTCGGGGTAAAATAAATCTCAAAATATTTCAAGGTTTTTTTCCTACTAAAAATTCGGATTTTATTGTAAAGAAACCTACATTTTTTGGAGTTTTTAACATTCTGACTTATACATATATAAAGCCCCCTAAAAGTTAGTTGAACGGTGAACTATCCCCTTAATGCACTCTATTATTTTTACCTCTTCTAATAAGAATTGTTTAGAAATCTACCATTTGTTTAAGGGTGCATGAGCCCAAAACATGGCAGGTGTCTGGCCTGAGGTGCATTTTATTATTTTTATAACTTATGAATAAATAAATATTTTATGGGAAATCATGGTGATTCAGCTAAACATTCTTTGTCCCTTCAGCACATGGTTGGTGCACTGCCGAGCTGGATTCTGGTTTATAATTATGATTGGATTGAGTAAGCAGCAGTGAAACAGGGAGGATGAGACGTAGTCTGTGGCTATTTTTTTGATGTGTCATTTGTCAGCCAGCTACTCTCAGGGGCAGATTTTTCAAGGGTCGAAGTGAAAATCTTCTAATTCGAATTTCAAATTTGAATTTTAATGTCTTTTTTAGTGGAATTCGACTAGGGAATAGTTAAAATTTGTTTTTAAAAAAAATTTAATTCGATTTTCAAATTGTATCACCTACTGGCCCTTTAAGAATTAGAATTTGACTCTTCGCCACCTTGAACTTGCCGAAATTGCTGTTCTAGCCTATGGGGGACATCCTGGGATCAATTTGGAGTTGTTTGCATTCTTCCTGAAAATCCTATTCGATTCGAGTTTGCGGGTCGATCCCATTCACAAGAATTTGTCAGCCATTATAGCTACTCTCACAGGCAGATTTATCAAGGGTCGAAGTGAAAATCTTCTAATTTGAATTTCAAATTTGAATTTTCATGTCTTTTTTAGTTGAATTCGACTAGGGAATAGTTAAAATTTGTTTTTAAAAAAATTTAATTCGATTTTCAAATTGTATCATGTACTGGCCCTTTAAGAATTAGAATTTGACTATTCGCCACCTTGAATTTGCTGAATTGCTGTTCTAGCCTATGGGGGACATCCTGGGATCAATTTGGAGTTGTTTGCATTCTTCCTGAAAATCCTATTCGATTTCGATTCACAAGAATTTGATTTTTTTGAATTTTGATTTGTCGTTTTGTTTGGAAATATTTAGAGTTTTTAGAAACTCGAAATTCGACCCGTGATAAATCTGCCCCTCAGAAGTGAAATCTACATTCTAAAAGGAGGTTGTATTCCAGACATAAATTTCTAGAAAATTGGTAGAAAAAAACAAAGTTTCAAAAACTCCAAAATAAAACGTTAGCCTCATTTTCTATTGGCTTTAATATTTATGACATTTTTATCTACTTGAAAAAAAAAAACAAGCATTAACAAAATTATTTTTATATTATGGTACATTTTTTTTTTTCATTTTTAATTATGGAAACTGTAAACTTATTTCATGCATTGGAATTTCCTCTTCCATATTCTCTGCCTTGTCATTGCTAGAAAGTGATTCAACATACTCCTTTCTATAGAGATTTGCTCCTTCTTTCTTTCCAGTAAGAGCCTTTCTCACGCACACATATTGTGTCCACATTTTTTTTTTAATTTGACGGCATGCTGTTTCCAGCATGAATCCACTCACAAGTGATGTTGGCGATCTGAAATTTTAATTCTAGTGCTTTATGTTACAAATGGCTCCTAGCAGAGGCATGGCACACTTTATTAACTTAAGTACCCACTTGTTAAGAATTTAATTAGTTTTATGGAAA
Organism: Xenopus laevis; assembly: GCF_017654675.1. Taxonomy (NCBI): domain Eukaryota; kingdom Metazoa; phylum Chordata; class Amphibia; order Anura; family Pipidae; genus Xenopus; species Xenopus laevis. Next base: position 155,315,512 of record NC_054379.1, read on the forward strand.
GGGGATGTGTTCCTTCAATGTCGCTAGCATGGGTGGACTTTTTGTGACAACCTGACCCATAGCAAAATGGATTATTGTTGTAAGTGAGACAAGTAACCTAATGTTCTGTCTGTTAGGCACACATGATCTACAACCTTTTAAAAAAGGACTGTGGGAAAACAGTGCAGTCTACTGAATCCCAAAGCATGGATTCTTAGCATGGGACAATCTCTCACCTAGCAACGTTTGTTGCAGACTGTCTGGATAAGTATATGAATTATCAAAGGTTACTGTTTCCAGCTAGGTAAGTATCCAAGGAAAATGATTGCAGTTAATGATGGGAGCACAACCAAAAAAAGAAATAAGAAAGGAATTAAAAAGAAGGAAAAAAGAAATCACATTTGTATAAGGACCTCGTCTTATTTTTCTCGCTTTATCTACAGTGGCATCCACTGACTAAATGTAATTTAAATTTATGTACAGTCACCTGTAATGTCTCATGGAGAATAGTTTACAAAAACATAAGGGCTGACTGAATTTAAAGTAAGAATTTAAAATAATATGAATTATTATATCATCCATTTAAAATGAAATGAACTACAGATATAGGATCCCTTATCCGGAAACCCAATATCCAGCTCCGAATTACGGAATGGCTGTCTCCCATAGACTCCATTTTATCCAAATAATCCACATTTTTAAAAATGATTTCCTTTTTCTCTGTAATAATAAAACAGTACCTTGTACTTGATCCCAACTAAGATATAATTAATCCTTATTGGAAGCAAAACCAGCCTATTGGGTTTATTTAATGTTTAAATGAATTTCTAGTAGACTTAAGACCCAAATTACGGAAAGATTCGTTATCCGGAAAAACCCAGGTCCCGAGCATTCTGGATAACAGGTCCCATACCTGTATTAGTAAATATGTTTAAAATTAAATTATTATAATATACATGTAAAATAACAATTATTCAATCTTAAATTAGCAACAAAAAATATACACATTCGGGGAGTTGCAATTTCAATCTTTGAAAACAATATTGTAGAGAATATTTCTTTTCTCTCTGTCAAGTCATGAAAGCACACTTTACTTTCAACCTAAAATAAGTAAATAATATAAAGCAATCTTTTTTTTTTACAATTTTCCAATGGAATTATGTAAATAAGTATCAATATATTGTTTATTTTAAGGTGTTAAGATTTTCTTTAATTTAAATCATAATTGGGTAAAGCCCATCTGCATATTGTAAGGTGGATCGTTTTTAAAGTTTCACCATTTTTTGAAATATATTTATTTGTGCATGTTTTATTAAGCATTGGTCAATATTGTTCATTTTTAATTATAGGACTGTTACAATAAAATACATGTGCCTCTTATGAGGTCATCTTTTCATTTTACAGCATTTCATCTATAAATCTTATTTATTTTACCGTATTTGAATCAATATTTGCAGAGGGTAAAACAGACATTTGCATGTTTTAAGGTTAATAGCTTTTAAAGTATCACAGGATCTGTATACTGTTAGTTTTTTTTTATTTCACAGTGTTTTTACTTTTTTTATTTGAAATAATAATTGGAGAGGATAAAGTACATATAAATGCAGTAAGACGAATGCTTTTGAGGTTTTACAGGTTCTTAAAGAATCTCTACCCAGCAGTACTGTACCATTGAAAATAAATAATGTAAATAAATTAATATTACTGATTGAATAATTGAATAATTATTGACGAAAATAAATCACATGCACCTGTTGCAAGAACATTTTTTATTTCACAGATTTTTCTGAAATAATTGGAGGAGATAAAACACATGTACATGTTGTAAGGTCAGTGTTGAATTTCACAGTTGCTCAACACAGAGAAAATATACTCAGGGGCACATTTACTATGGGGCGAATATCGAGGGTTAATTAATCCTCGCTATTCGATCATCGAAGTTAAATCCTTCCACTTCGAATATCAAAGTCGATGGATTTACCGCAATTCGTTCGACCGAATGATTTGAAGGATTTTAATCCATCGATCAAACGATTTTCCTTCAATCAAAAAAAGCTAGGAAAGCCTATGGGGACCTTCCCCATAGGCTAACATTGGTGCTCGGTAGGTTTTAGGTGGCGAAGTAGGTGGTCGAAGTTTTTTTTAAAGAGACTTTATACGGTATATGGTTGAATAGTCGAACGATTTTTAGTTTGAATCGTTCGATTCAAAGTCGTAGTTGAAGGTCGAAGTAGCCAAAAAAATACTTCGAAATTCAAAGTATTTTTCATTCTAATCCTTCACTTGAGCTAAGTAAATGTGCCCCTCAATCTCAGGAGGCAATTTCACAAAATACTTAACTTGGTCCAGGGTTTGGCATAATGACTTATTAGGTTCTACCTAATCCACTCGTCAGGTTAAGCATACTAATTAATGGTAAAAATCTCATTATGGGGGTTAGTTATCAAAGGTCGAGTATTAGAGTTTTTTTTACCTCGAATGAACTTCAATGACCTCGAAACTCGAATGGTACCTTATTTAAGAAAAAAACTGGAATGGCAAAAACCCTGAATCTACAAATTTGAGTCACGCCACCTGAAAACTCAAATTGATTGAGTATTCGGCTAAGCAAAACTCGTATCGCTCAAATCATTTGGGTTTTCGGGCAAAACCCTCCAAAAAAAAAAAAACTCGAACATCATGCAGGCTGTTAACATCTTCAAATGGCTCAAGGGACCTTTGCCAATGAATTGTTTATGACCTTGACAGGTTTTAGATGGTGTATTTTCGGATTTGAACTATTTCCAGGGTTGAGGTATAATAAATCTTGAATATTCGAGTTTTAAAAAAAAAAAACTCGAAGGATTCAAGGTTTTTTTTTTTAACCTGGAAATGTGAGATTTTGACCAAAAAATACAACAACATAATTTGTGGGAAAAATAACTCGAACCTTAATAAATCTGCCCCATGTTGGGTTAATTTTTTGCTATAAAATACATAAAACAATTTTACAGATGGAATAGCTGTTCATTTTCTTCAATCTGCTTCTAAATTTGATGCTTTTGATTCATGAGATAAATGATTACTTCCAGTGTAATCGCTTTTGGAGAAAAAGACAAAATGACAAAATATTTTTCTGTCAATGAATATCGCTCTAATAGCAACAACGTATGTTATTTAATTTAAAAAAATGTCTTTACTGCAGACCTTTCAAATGGGAAACTTACTAATAACCTAATCATACAAGTCAACATTTCAACACCATCCTAAGATATTTCATGATTTACTATGCGATTGTGCCTCTCCAAAACATTTCTTATTTTCTCAAATGTTTATTTAATCACTTTTAATAACTTTTATGTTTAGTAATTATTTTTTCAGAGTTTATTTAATGGATAAATGTAATTGTAAGCAATTTCTGATTACATTAATTAAAAAATGTTCAGTGCTTATTTATAAATGTAATTGTGCTTCAAAGCTGTATTTGTCTGGCAATGATTTCTGCACTGCTGCTTCTGATTCCTGAAACAGCAAAAAACAGCTGTCCTGGAGGAGAACTGACCTACTATAGTTCTTCAAGAGAATTACAGAAGAGAAATGGATGCACAACATCTGATTTTAATTGAAATGAAAATGACAAAAAAACAAATAAACCACTGAAAAATGTTTTGGGCTGACATTCCAATTAAGTACCATCTTAAAAAAAGCAGGGGTCTTTTCATTTTTAGTTTTTAATTATGTAGCAATTAGACACTTCATGACAAGTCCTGCCCTGTTGTTATTTATGAAAGGAGATTAATAAGCCTATAGTTAATGCATAATTATTTTTTTATTCTTAGAGCAACAATTGAGTGAAGGAGCCATAACAAAAAATAGAAAATGCACTCGTTTTTAAAAAGAAGTACTTTCTATTTCACAATATGTTATTTTGCTGGTTTGAACTTAAAGGGGTTGTTAACCTTTGAGTTAACTTTTAGGGGCAGATTTATCAAGGGTCGAATTTCGAAGTAGAAAATACATCGAAATTCGACCATCCAATTGAAAAACTTCGACTTTGAATAATGAAGTTGAAGTATTTTTCAGCAAAACTGGCCATCCTGCGATCAAAGTAAAATCGTTCGATCAAAGGATTTTAGCGATCGATTGAAGGATTTTACTTCGACCTCTAAAGACTTAGAAAAATGTTGTAGAAGGTCCCCATAGGCTAACATAGGACTTTTTTAGCGAAGTATTGAAGTCGAAGTATTTGTATATCGAATGGTCGAATATTCTAACTATTTTACTTCAAATCGAATTTGAAGTATCCTATTTGATGTTCGAAGTATCCAAAAAATTCCCTCGAATTCACTTTGACCCTTGATAAATCTGCCCCTTAGTTTGATGTAGAGATTGATATTCTGAGAGAATTTGTAGTTGGTTTTCATTTTTCATTATTTGTGGTTTTTGAGTTATTTAGCTTTTTATTCAGCTGCTTTCCAGTTTGAAATTGCAGAAATCTGGTTGCTAGGGTCCAGATTACTGAATGAGAGACTGGAGTATGAATAGGAGAGACCTGAATAGAAAGATGAGTAATAACAAGTAACAATAACAATAATATTGTAGTCTTACAGAACATTAACTTTTTAGATGGGGTCAGTGACCCCCATTTGAAAGCTGGAAAGAGTCAGAAGAAAAAATGAAGGACTATTGAGTTGCTTAGACTTAGCCATCCTATAACATACTAAAAAGATAATTTAATGGTGAATCAGGTGGCACTAAACAGTTATGTATTCATCTCACAACTTGCTAATGTCTTGGAGATTTTATAAAGAATTAAGTGACAATGATATCATTGAGCATACAACCTGCTCAAGTGTCATTATTATTATTCATGGTAGAATTAAAGTCAGTGACGACATTGGCATCCGAAAGACACAAATGTTTCTAACACGGGATGGGAATCTGTTTAAACATAGAGAATAGTCAATTTATGAGTAAGGAAATTACTTAAATTTCCCAGACTTTAGAAACATCCAAACATCCATGTTAATCACTTGTGATTAATCTAAATGTCCTATAAAAATTTGTTGCAATAAAATGTACGAGATTATAACACAGAGCAGAATGGGTCGTTAAAAAATTACAAGAAATTTAAGGAACAATATGCCCTGTTGAAAAAGAAAGTCATTCATATAAAGCAGATGATGAATGTGTGTGTCCTTAACATAAGTATCCTCTCCAGCTGCAATAAAAAAAACACCTGCCCATATAGGATTTTTTTTTAAAGATCATATCTTATTACTGAATAAAACCATTGAATACTTTCCAGATTTTCTTTTATAAAAATCATGTAATCTTATTCTTTTCTTGCTTTTTCTTATCTAGCTCAGCCTGAATTCCACAAAGGACAAAAAGAGAGTGTGAGGGGCAGATTTATCAGGGGTTCGAATTTTGAAGTGCAAGCCCCATAGGCTAACATAGCAATTCGGCAGGTTTAAGGTGGCGAAGTGTCGAAGTTTTTTAAAGAGACAGTACTTCGATTATCAAATGGTCGAATAGTCAAAGCATTTTCACTTCGTATCAAAGTCAAATTTGGCCTATTTCGATGGTCGAAGTACCCAAAAATTACTTTGAAATTCGAAGTTTTTCAATTTGAATATTCACTTTGAATTCACTTCGACCCTTAGTGAATGTGCCCCAGAGTGTCAGAAGCTTAAGAGGAAACCTAGCACTTAGAAGGTTGAACAGGACAAAGGTTCAGTTCTTAGTAGAAACCAAATTATCAACTAATACAGGTCACTCCAACCTACAATCACGCAGCAATGCAACCAAGGTTCTGCCAAAGGTGATGGATGGCCCATTTTGAAGGCCATCTAGTTGACCTGAGGTGGAATTGACTGCGTTGAGGCAAGACCTCATTGGTGAGTGTGTGAAAGTAGGCTGGAGAGAGTGCCAACATGGTGAATGTCATGCAAGTGATGGCCGGCACACAAATGCTCTGCTGACAGTCCTGGGGCACGCACTGCATGCACCTGCCTCTGCTGGGTCTGATGAAGAGTCACTCCCTGGGCACTCTTCTGCACCTCTACCACCACCCCCACATGCGTGATGGTGTTATATTTTTCACTGGCAGCTCCAGAATGTCCTCCTTCTCCATTGCTTTCCAAAATGCAAGTCCAAGCCTTAACTGGCAACTGAATGTTGTACTATTTTATGAACTTTAACCAATGATGGCACTCCCTCTGTTGTGAACACTTTAATAAATCTCACAATTTTCGATATTGACAAAAAACGTTTTTTTATGACAAATTATTATAACCCCCTTATAATGTAAATGCCAAGTTGCTGTTCACTCAATTCTACTAGATACTACTACTTCTACTACGGTAAGGGGGTTATTTACTAAAACTCAAATTTATCTTATCTTTTTGTAAACTAAGCTCAATCTTATTTATCAATAAAATAACTAAATAAGTTGGGTTGGGAAAAGATGTAATAAAATCGAGCGAAAGCTCAAATCTTCGGATTTTGGCACCCGAATCGTTTATTAATGACCTGGAGGTGGGTATTGACAGTACTGTTTCTATTTTTACTGATTATACAAAAATGGGGAAGAACTATAGGTTCCATGCAGGATAAAACTGGACAGCAAACTGGAAAATGAGGTTCAATGTTGATAAATGCCATTATACACTAAATGGCAGTTTGTTGGGGGTTTCTTTAATTGAGAAGGATCTAGGTTTTTTTTTGTAGATAACAAGTTGTCTAATTCCAGGCAGTGTCATTCTTTGGCCACTAAAGCAAATAAAGTTCTGTCTTGCATAAAAAAGGGCATTAACTCAAGGGATGAAAACATAATTATGCCTCTTTATAGGTCCCTGGTGAGGCCTCATCTGGAGTATGCAGTGCAGTTTTGGACTCCAGTCCTTAAGAGGGATATAAATGAGCTGGAGAGAGTGCAGAGACTAAGTGCAACTAAATTGGTTAGAGGGATGGAAGACTTAAGTTATGATGGTAGACTGTCAATGTGGGGGTTGTTTTTCTGGAAACAAGGTGCTTGCAAGGGGACATGATTACACTTTACAAGTACATTAGAGGACATTATAGACAAATAGCAGGGGACCTTTTTACCCATAAAGTGGATCACCGTACCAGAGGCCACCCCTTCAGACATGAAGAAAAGAACTTTCATTTGAAGCCAAGTAGGGGGTTCTTCACAGTCAGGACAGTGAGGTTGTGGATTGCACTGCCGGGTGATGTTGTGATGCTGATTCAGTTAATGCCTTTCAGAGTGGCTTGGATGATTTCTTGGACAAGCATAATATCCAAGGCTATTGTAATACTATTAGTATAGATATTGGTGTTTATAGTTTATGTGAGTGTATGGAGGGGTCAGTGTGAGTGTGTGTATGTATGGACACTGGGTTTTATGTATTTCGGTTTATTTGGTGTGTCCCATGACAGCTGAAGTAGCATCTTTGTTGGGTTGTTTTAGACACATTCATACTGATCACATGGCTTGCTTGCATTATACGTAATGTGGTAAAGAATTATAAAAGATTATCCTGATATTTTCTTTCTTCAAGGTTAATTGTATTTTTATAACTGTATTTATTCTTATTCACTCTCTTGTCATATCATGTATAGACTACTGTAACTCTCTTTTAATTGGCCTTCCCCTCCAGAGACTGTCACCTCTCCAGTCCATAATGAACACTGCTGCGAGGCTCATACACCTCAGCAACTGCTCCTCCTCTGCCTCGCCATTCTGTCAATCCCTGCACTGGCTTCCACTACCTCTCAGAATCAAATTCAAATTAATGACCCTGACATTCAAAGCACTTCATAACTCTGCCCCACCCTACATCTTTGAACTCCTCTCTATATACTCACCCAACCACTTACTACGCTCCTCTACTGACCTGCTACTCAACTCTCTCATTACCTCCTCACATGCTCGCATTCAAGACTGCATCCCTCCTCTGGAACTCTCTCCCATGGTCTGTCCGACTTTTTCCCAACCTTTCTGCTTTCAAGAAATCTCTTAAAACGCACTTCTTTAGAGAAGCCTATCCTCACTCTGCTTAACTACCAAACGCAACACCACATACAGTACCACATTTCTCACCCACTTAATTCGATCTTGCCCACTCCCACACCTTGTGTATTACTCCCTTCCCTTTAGAGTGTAAGCTCTTTTGCATAGGGCCTTCCTCACCTTTTGTACCGGTATTGATTGTGATATATGTAACCCCATATGTTCTATGAATATAATTCATGTGATTTAGTTGTATAATTACATTTACTTTACAGCACTACGCAATATGTTGGTGCTATATAATACATGTTAATAAATAATATTTATACTTATCAGTAACTCTCTACATTCTATGTATCTCTATTGAGGTATTACTTTTCTAAAGGTTGTGTGTGAATATACGGCTCAGTGGACCCTGCCTCTAAAAAGTTCAAAAGTTAAAGGCCTAATAATATATTATAATGTTACATATCATAAAGCTATTGGTTGGTTTGGGTGAGAATGTCTATTGAAGACATATTATTGCAAGAGTAATATGAAGGTCAGCATGTTGAGATTTATATTCTGGATACTCTTAGAATTATGGGTATGTGGCTGATATAGTAATGTCTTTTTGTTTTTGTATCAATAACCTTGTTATCAGATAAGAGAGCTCATGAGTAAATGTAAGACCTCAAAGGGGCACTGAATTAAGTTGGGTATAACCTCTTATACAGTTCCAAAAAGCTTTGGTGAATGTTACAGATTACTTAATGGACCAGTCCTACCTATGTGCCAAAAGTTCACAGCACAGACATGGTATCTCAGATTAACACAAATCAATTTTTTTTTTTGTCCCAGATGCTTCCTTTTGTTAATTTAAAGAAATGTGTCTTGAAGATAAAAAAAAAAGAAAAGCCATTGAATATGATTTTAATGATGCAAGCTCATTTTAATGATGATTTTGCATAACACAAACAATGAAATGATAATAGTTAAAAATAATGCCAGCTTATACCAAACAATCTTTTGAATAGCTTACAATAAAGAAAACATTCTTGAAAATCTGTTCGCACAGAAAAACACATTTTATTTTAAGACTTTGTGTAAACTGGTTGTTGCTGCTACTCTATTTGAAAATAACACAAAAACCTATTTTTTTTTAGCTACTCCGTGAGATACAGTCTATTCAGTTTTTTTTCCAGTTACGAATGTTCTCAATGATTTGCTCTGCAGTTAATTTTCCTTCTTGCAGTTGTGTCTCGATAGACTGCTGCAGTTCTTCCCATTTCTTGGAACCTTTGTCAATGCCATCCAGTACCATTGAGCGTGCAATTTCTGCTTGCTTACTTATAATGTCCTTCCTTAAATGAGGAATTTCATCAAAAGATTTCCAGTCAAAGGGATGAGGGACATCAACTTTAAGTTCTCCTTTTCGTGTTGATATATATGTCTTCATTTCTTCTGTAGCAGAATCCTGAATGCTTTGGAGAAGTTGGGCGATATACTCAATGAAGGAATTGTAGTTTTGGATGACAGTGTCAATTAGTCGGCTTGCCTCAGCAATAAGCTTCTCATAAGAATTTACAACCAGGCTATATGCATCTTGAAGTTTTACATTAAGAACCTTATTACTGTCTTCTGAAAGTTTCCTGGCAGTTGCAGACCATTTGGTTACTTTGTCTTCAAGGTCTCTTGAAAACCTCATAATTAGTTGTTTCCCCTTTCCATCTGCATTGGTCAGCAAATCGCTAGCATGTTGGTAGTATTTTTTTACAAGTTCCTTTGTTTGTTCTGTAATTTCTGAAGTGTTAATTCCATATTTGGATGACAGATCCTTAAGTGAATCAATGATTGCTTGAAGCAGTTGAATGACCTTCTCTTCTACCTCATAATACTTCACTGACCATCCCACAATAGTTGGATCTAAATATTCTTCACGCAATGCCTTTGCATAGACCTGCAGCTGCTTTAGCTTTTCAGAAATGTCTTCATGTCCGATTTGGGCATAATTTTGGAGCTGGCTCATAACCTTCTTCATCTCTTCTACTAAGTTATTCAGTTCTCTTGCATAATCTGATTTGATGGCATCATTGTACATTTGTTGAAATTGAAGTCTTACATCTTCAGTATTCTTGGTTTGCAAAGCCCTGATGATATCCACTGTTTTCTGAGTGATCACCTGTATAAAAGTTTTAAGCTGATTGAGTGCACTTTCTAGACTTACGCTTTGAATGTCCTGTAAGGCTTTTTTGGTCATTCGTTCCAGATTAGTGATAAAGCTTTTACATGCATCTGTAATTTCTTTGCCCTTGATTGTTACTTCAGTACCTGGAATCTTAAGCTGTGTACGGTTAACATATTGAATGCAGGCATCATACATTTTTTGCAAGGCTGTGAAAAACTGGTCAATGGTGCTCGCTACCTTTTTCATACCAAGGTTAAATAGCTCTTCACCAGTATATCTTCTGGTTTGTCCTGGTAACTGGAATCTTGTGTTTTTTACAAATTTAATAGTTGCATCAATCAAGTCTTTCATCTTATTTTGGTAGGCATGTATTAATTCAATTGCTTTGTCTTTAACTGCACCATCATTCAGGAACAGTGACATATCCTTTGGATCTTGATACCATTTCTGTGCGCTGTTCATAATGTCCATATATTTGTCGGTGGCTCCTCTGGCTGTTGACCGCAACTGGTTTTCTATTTTGGTGATTTCATTGGCAGTAGATCTGTATGTTGATGTAATTTTGTCCTGTAGATCTTCCTTCATCTTCAGACTTGCTTCACTCATTTCCATTCCAAAATGTTCCTTGTGGTATTTATTGACACAATCATGGATGGAATTAGAAATCTTTGGCAACCTTTCTTTCAACCCATTAAGTACATCCATAGCCGCTTCTTCTCTCCAGTTGATTTTGTACTGAATGCGTTCAGGATTTTTAAGGGTCACCTCCCCTTTCATTATTAATGTGTCTTTTCCTGGAGTTAACTTAAAAAAAAAAAAAGGCAAAGTAAGTTCATATTACATAAACTATGGGCATTATAATCAAATATTGAATGGAGTAGTCTGCAGGATTCCTAGCCATTTGATCTTTGATGATATTTTGATTAGATCAACCTGATTGGGTTAATGCTAAATATTAACATTTTATTTATAATGCAACTGTTGCTGTAATAACAGCTAATTATTAGGTATGGGCAAATTCACTGCCCGGCGAATAAATTCACGAATTTGGCAGTAAAATTCGCAGACGTCGCAAAAATTTTTAACGCCGTCAGTGGTTTCGATGCCGCGTCAAATTTTTTCAGATGCCAGCCCCAATTTAGGCTTTAGACTTTGACGCCGGTGTCCATTTTGATGCGGGTGAATTATTTGCCAGTTTCACGAATTTGGCGGGACAAATTCGCCCATCCCTACTAATTATAATTATGAAACCAATCCATGTCTATTTGTCCCCAAATATATTATAAACCTCTGCTCACTTTTTGGTAAGTGCCATTCTTTCCTGTCTGACACCACAACTGTCCCACCAAAGAGGCTAAAATTAAACATGCCATTTAAATGTTTTCACAAACATTGTGAATGGTGAAATATTGTAATCCTGGGGATTTATTAATGCTTACATTTTAAAAGTTTATCTTCCTTGTTCTGCCTTAGCTAGCTTTTTTAACTCTTACATTCTTCTAGCAAAACTATAGAGTCCTCCCTGGCAAATAAAGGTAAATAAATGATCATAGCTCTTGCGAGAGTTACAATATGATACTGGTTTTGTAAGATGGTGCAAATAATGTTATGCTTTGAACATCTGGTGATACATGCAACCATTCCATTAATAGTGATTTTCATACTAATGAATTCTTTTATTTTATGCTACTAGAAAAAACTATTTTTATCTAAAGGGCAAATAATAGAATAAAAGCATTTCTTATAATTAGCTTATATTTTCCCTTGGATACATGAATCAATTACTTTTATTTTCTACTGGGATGTCACCAGTACTTACAGCAATGGGAGACCTGTAACTATGAAACAATATTCCATCCAAGCACCTCTCAATATTAGTTTTTAATGCATTTATACTTGAGTAGTGCATCAATATTAAGGGGCAAATTTACTTAAGGTCGAATATCGACGGTTAATTTACCCTCGATATTCGACTGTCGAGGTTAAATCCTTCGACTTCGAATATTGAAGTCGAAGGATTTAGCGCTATTCGGATTTAGCGCTATTCGTTCGATCAAATGATCGAACGAAAAATCGTTCGTTCGAACGATTAATCCTTTGAATCGTTCGATTCGAAGGATTTTAATCCGTTGATCGAACGATTTTTGTTCGACCAAAAAAAGCTACCGAAGCCTATGGGGACTTCCCCATAGGCTAACATTGACTTCGGTAGCTTTTAGGTGGCGAACTAGGGGGTCAAAGTTTTTTCTTAAAGAGACAGTACTTCGACTGTCGAATGGTCGAATAGTCGAACGATTTTTACTTTGAATCATTCGATTCGAAGTCGAAGTAGCCCATTCAATGGTCGAAGTAGCCAAAAAAGCACATTCGAAATTCGAAGTTTTTTTCCTCTATTCCTTCACTCGAGCTAAGTAAATGGGCCCCTAGGTGATATTTCTAGACATACTCACCAAGGACCGACTAAAAAGTTTCCCTTTCAGTGTTGTGGATTCCTTCTCAAGTACAAGACCCAGAGTACCAGCAGATGGAGATGACACTGTTGAAGTCATTTTGTTATTTTCTTGTTGACAGCGTATTTGGACATCTGTAAAGGTTGGGCTTTTGATGTCTATATTAATATTATGTCTTGGAATCCTAAAGAGGAAGAAACAGGCTAAGAATTAGATAAGAGTAATGGCCAAAAATGTTTTAATAAACTTTAATGCAAACTTTTAATACATTTTGTTCAGACATTTTTCCAGCAGTTGAGGGTGACCTAGGTTTACAATTTGTGACGACTCTTAGGGGCAGATTTACTAAGGGTCGAATATCGAGGGTTAATTAACCCTCGATATTCGACTAGGAACTAAAATCGTTCGACTTCGAATATCGAAGTCGAACGATTTAGCGCTAATCCTACGATCGAACGATCGAAGGATTATTCGTTCGATCGAACGATTAAATCCTTCGAATCGAACGATTCGAAGGATTTTAATCCAACGATCGAAGGAATATCCTTCGATCAAAAAAAACATAGGCAAGCCTATGGGGACCTTCCCCATAGGCTAACATTGACTTCGGTAGCTTTTAGCTGCCGAAGTAGGGGGTCGAAGTTTTTCTTAAAGAGACAGTACTTCGATTATCGAATGGTCGAACAGTCGAACGATTTTTAGTTTGAATCGTTTGATTCGAAGTCGAAGTAGTAGTCGAAGGTCGAAGTAGCCCATTCGATGGTTGAAGTAGCCAAAAAAACTCTTCGAAATTCGAAGTTTTTTTAATTCGAATCCTTCACTCGAGCTTTGTAAATGTGCCCCTTACTGTAGCTGAGATAGCCTTATCCTCCTATGACATTGGCTTCGGAACTCAGATTATATGTGTTAGGCTTTACTGCAAGGTATGTTTTTATAACAGTACAACTTGGAACTGGCACTAACAGTGATTTTTCAAACATACTAGGTATTAAGTCTTGTGTTTTTATTTGTGTTCGTTAAAGAGTATTTTTCACTAAGCTGTGCACCTGTGGTAACAAAAAGCAAGGTTACCTTAAGCCATTAAAGTAGATGTCTTCCTTCCAGTTCATGCTTAGATCAGAATGTGCAAAAGTCCCCTCGAGAATGAGTCCGTTTTCTGGTGCTGTGCTTGCTGATGCTATAAATAAGTATAGTTTTGTTATAACATTTTTTAAAACATGTAAAGGTGTATGTATATGGAAAGTATTAAAGAGTTAGCTGAAAGGAAATGGAAAAGAATAAATATGGAGGGACAGATAGGAAAGAGAGAAAGAGAAGTTTATTTCTATCCCTAAGTACAGATGTAAGGTATATTTATATATATGTACCGCTATTTAACTTACCATCAAGATCATATTCCAGAAAGCGTAGTGTAGAACTGCTTGAAGCATCAAGGGAGGCCACAAAACTATTTGAATCGTTGGTCATTTTGGTTGTCCATGTCAGATTGTAGACTGGGGAAAAAAGCTGTACAGTTCCAGCCAAAGCTCCAAAAGCTGGGATGAAAATACCAGCAGGTAAATTCATTTTGATTGGTGGAATCTCTATGTTCTGTTCCGGTATTTCTATTGTTGGCAAATCAATGTCTGCTATTTTATTTACCATGCTATTAAAATCGACATTGTAAAAGCTTTTGGGCAGTGTGTATCTGGCTAGTGTAATCTGATACTGTGGAATAGTGACTTCAAAGAACGGTATTTTGTACTCTTCCACTGTAATGTACTTTGTAGTAATATCAACTTTGGGAAACGTAACCTGTGGCAATGAAGGTAAGCTGATGTCAAATGGCAAAGTGCTCATCATTTCTCTTATTTTTATGTTGCTCAGGTCCATGTTAGTTGCTGGAACATTCAGATTTGTGAATGGAACTTTAAAAGATGGGATTTCGAGAACATTTGGAATTTCCGGGAGTTCCATATCACGCATTGTATTTGGAAGGTTTTTCATCCACTGTGGTGGTTTCAGTGTCACAGCAGGGAATTTGATAATGAATCCATCTGCCACCTTATTAATTGGGATTGGAAAGAAAAACCCTTCTTTGTTTTTTGTGTAAATAACTGATGTTGATACATTTAAGTATTGCTTTTTATCATCACTTGTTGTAACATCAAACTTCAAGACCTCCCAAATGCTTTTATCATATACTGGCAAAACTATATAATTTAATATATCGGCATGCCCTTGCAATGACCCATCAATCTGAAATCTTGCATCTGTCTTGTCATTGGATAGCTTTACATTATGAGCTAAAATAATGGTGTGAAGAATTCCGTGACCATTAAGACCAAACTCCTGTTTTTCCGTATTTGCGCTTAGTAAAATCTCCTGGTTTAATGCTACATTTTCAAACATTGAAGTTGGTTGGTCGACCTTGACTTGGAGATTTGCCAGCAAACTCCAAAGAGCTAGTTCAAATGTAGCTTTGCAGTTTTGCGTTCCCTTGGTTGTGAAAAGTGGTGTTACTCTTAAATAATTTTCTCCATTATGCTCCCAGACTGCATAAATTCGGCTTGTTGATGCTTCTACTGCAAGGCTTTCTGCCACATCCAGTGTTCCTACACTATCTGCTTTAGAGCTACCTACAAATTTCATAGATGACCTAAGACCATTGGAATTTAGGTATGTGTTGGCTTCATTGGTGAACTTTCCAGAAAAGCCTTGATGGGCTAAAAGGGTACCGACTATATCTCCATATGTTTTTGTCTCCATGGAAAAATAAGATGTCAAACTCTCAATAGTCAAAGTGTGATCAATGGTTCCTCTGGCATTGTTTCTATTTAGTGAATCATTTAGGTCATAATTCAAGATAATTTTTGATGAAACAGTGGGTTTTGTTTTTGTATTGCCATTCAGTTCCTGTTTTAACGTAAGTTGTAATATGGGTAGGCTAATTTTTGCATTTGTTAACACAGATGCTTCTATATTTCTTTTTCCAAGTGACATAGAACTTTCATGTTTTCCATCAATAAATGCAGTTTTCACAGCGAGAGCAGTGGCTAATTTTAGTCCCCTTTTGCGTGTTAACCCTGTTGTTCCATCTATAGTAAACTGTAGAGCATCAATGATGGAGGTTGAGGCCACACTGATACGAGCAGAAATGTCAGATTGATTATACAATCCAGCACTTGTTGTTAAGGAAATAACATTTGATTTAAATGAAAAATCATAAGTCAGATTTCCCATTGCTGGAATAGAAATGGTATAAGGCCCACTTGGCAGTTTCAGTTTAGGGAGTGCCAGTTTGCGTAGAGTATTCGGAACCTGAAGCACAGGGAGTTCCAATGATGGTAAAACTACTGTGTATTTTGGTATAGAGAATCCCATCACAGGCAAGCTGAAGCTTGGTGTGCTAACTTCTTTCGGAACGACATAACCAAAAGCAGGAAGTTCTGCACTAAATGGGGAGACTTCAATATTGAGAAGTGGTATTGTGTACCCAGGTATTCTTAAGGTTCTTGGTGCTTTACCAACTGAATTTGCCACCTTGTACTTGTTGAACTTAGCTTTTGCTTCATTGTATGAGTCCATGAGCATTTTGAGTGTGCTATCCCGTCCTTTCTCAAATTTCTTTGAAAGAATTTTCATGTTGGCATTGATGGAGTCATATAAGGAATCTAGAGGCAACTGAATGGAATGCACATCCATATTCTTCTTGTACTGAAGTTTAACATTCAAGTCAACATTTTGCTTGGTAGTTGTTAAAAGTTTCTTTAAACCAGCTTGTTCCCACAAAGAAAAGTCTCTAACTTCAGGTGTGTTTACTGAAATATATGGAACCTGCATTTCAGGGATGCTTATTGGAATGGTCAGAAAATCAAGGTTTGCTTCACCATTCATTGCTACCATGGCCTCAATAGATTCTTCATTGTTGCCAACGGAAATAGTATGGGAAACTTTATATTGATTGAACCTGCCATTGACTTGCCAAGACATTTGCTGAACGTTTGAGCTGAGTATAAAGTTATAGTTGTTCAGGAATTCAATTTTGCCAGTGAGTTTTAATGGGAAGCCAACTTTCAGATTTCCATTATTGGTAGTAGACAGGTTTATATCAAATGGCCTTGCAGCAAATGTGAGAGCATTCTGAATTGTTCCAGTTGCACGTCCGGAAAGTTCTGCATTATGAGTTGCTGTCAGTCCTAATGTCATGTCACTCACTTGGCCACTTCCTCTAACAGATATAATACTGTTTCCAACATAAGGGGATTCAGCCTTTGATGTTATTTCAACATTTACATAACTTAATAAGGCTGAATCATATTTTAAAGTCTGATCTAGCTTCAGGTACTTATCAGTTATCTTATTACTTCCGGAAAGCTCTACAAGAGATCCCATCACATTGAATTTGAGATTTGCTTGATGGGTACCTTCATCCGAAAGGAAGGGAGAGGCCCATTTCCAGTTCCCTTTACCAGAAGACATAAGTAGGATTCTGCCAGCTTCCAAAAATGACTCAACTTCATTTTGAAGCTCAAGCTGACTTGAGATATCAAACTCAGGAATGTTTATCTTATGAGAATACTTAGTGTTGCATTCTGATGTAATTCCCCCCTGTAGCTTAAAAAGAATGTCATTGTGCAAGGAAGCTTCATTCTTCTCTGTTTTCAAACTAGCTCCTGTCTCTACTTTTGTCTGAATATAACTTCCAGCAAATGTTGCCTCACTGTTGTGATCAAGTTTAAAATACTTGCTAGATGCCACCACAGTTTCCTTTAGAATTAGCTGCTCCAACATTGGAGCTGATATACGAGCATCAGCCATTAGGTTAAATGCCAAAGCTTCAATCATTGATGTTGATGATGCTGTGAGAGAAGCTATGAATTCTGGGTTATTTTCAGAAATTGTGGCATTTTTCATTTCAGCTGCAGTTGAAAGTGTCATGAATGGAGATTTCACTATAAAAGAGCTGGACAGTTTGCCAAATGTTGGAACAGAAACAGAATGTGGAATTTGTGGGAGTTGGAATTCAGGTATTTGAATATCAGCAAACTGGAAGTTGTTCAGATTTAGTTTGGGGATTTTTATTTCTGGGATTTGCATACTGGGCATGTTAATTTCAGGGAAGGCAATGGAAGGGAATCCCATGTCACTCATCTTCAGATCTTTCAGATATGTCTCTGGAGATGGCCATTGAAAATCACTGTAAAGAACTTGATCAATTATTTTCACAATCCTGAGTTTCAGTTCATGAAGATCAATCACATATGAAGGTACTTTGATACTATTTAGAATGGTGAACTCTGGGGTGACAAATCTTGATGGAATTTCAATGTCTTTTAATTTTTTCAAATTAATTTCCACTGATGGGATTTGCAAATCAGTAAACAGAATGGTAATGGATGGAGTGTTAAGAGTAGCATCTCTGAGAGCACGGAGGCTAACTTCAAATGGAGGAATTGTCATTAGTCCAAGATTCATTTCTGGTACAAGAAACCCTTCTTCAATAAACAACCTGAATCTTTCAGCCCACTCTTCAATACTATGCTCTTTGGCAAATATTTGAATCTTCTCAGACATATCCTTCCACTCATCTGTTACATACGTCACAATTCGATGGTAAATCTGGCTGAGTTGTTGCAAATAAATTCGAATCTCCTGCTGTATGTTCATAGAATTTATTGTGTCTCTAATATCTTCAAGGTTTTCCAGTATTCTAGTTCTCAGGTCATTAAGCATAGCTGAGCTCATGACATCTTGATACCACTGTATCACAGCAGAAAGTCTGGTGTCTCTCACTTGCTGAACATACTCTGTGGCCATCATGCTTACATCATTCATGTACTGTTTCAGGGCCTGTGCTTTTTGTGGTAACTCTAGGGCTTTTATGTTCTCATTCAGTGTCTGTCTTACCTCTTGGATCCAGTTATTGGCATCATCCACAAACTTTTCATAATTGAATGATTTCAACTTTTTTACGCAAACATTAAGAAACTCATTGAGGTCATCAACCAGCTTCCTGAAGTCATATTCTTTCACTTGCTTGACTGAATCTTGAATGAAAGCAATTAGTTTTCTGTAATACATTTTGATATCAATATTGGTAAGCATGTCTGTTAATTTCTTAATTGTCTCTTTCACTTTTTGTTGGTTGAGAAGTTGAATAAAGTTTTCCAGCAGTGTTTGAACTTTCTTATCAATATCATATTCTGAAACTACATCCTGCAGCTTGTCCACCACAGCATTAAATTTCTCTGTTACGTCATATTCCATTAGAAGTATGATAATATAATTTTGTATGTATTCAGTTGCTGTATTAATCTCATTAACTGGCAGTGCACTCATCAACCGTTGTCTGTATTCTGAAAAGTCAATGCTTTGAAGGTATTTTCTAACCTTTATGGCCATTTGGTCAATATCAATGCTTTGAATCAGAGACTGTATCTTCTGTAGCACCTTCTGAAGAGTAGCTTGGATTTGGTATAAGTCATCAACATTTTGAATCCATGCTGCTAAGCTTTCTCTCAACTCATTTATATTGATCTTTTCCACTTGATTTTGAAGGTCCTTGACAATATTAATTACTTTTTCACGAATGTTATATTGTTTTTCCAATGACTTGAATTTGTCAATAAATTGCTGCAGAAGTGTCTCGATGGCTTTGGTCAGTTGTTCCAGGTCATAATTTTCCTGAATATATTTTTGGATTCCAAGAAGGTAAGATTTCAGATTTTCCCGAGCTGATTGTAAGGTGCTTCCTATTGCTTTGTAAAACTCCTCTGAAGAAAGTTTAATGTCTTTTGTTAATGAAATCAGTTTTTCTTTTAGCTCATTAATCCTGCTTTCCAAATCTAAATTACTGATATAATCATTCATTTGTTCTGGAATTTTGTTAAGGGTCATTTTGTATTTCTTAACATACTGGTCAATGTTGATGCCTTTCAATGAGTTCTGCAGAGCTTGTAGGGATGTAAGCAAGATACTCCTTACCTTTTCGAATAAGGATCCAATGTTTTCAATAAAGGGCAAATCAATAACATGCACGTCTTTGTTTTTGTCGTACTTTACAAAACCAGAAATACTAAATTCCTGTGGAGTACTCACGCTGTCTCTGAGACTTAGAGCATCAATTGGATTAAATTTCCCAAGTGGCATTTGAATCTGTCTATCCAGCATAGAGAGGTCTGCTAGAGTCTGTCCACTCAGTTCAATGCCCATTTTTTCAGGATTGTTATAAATGCTGAAATCCTGAGCGTGGGTATTCTGGTTTAGCTGACTTTTCAATTTCCATGAACTTGTTTGCTCTGACGGAGTAACCAGGACATTTATCTTGTAATCTAGTAATGTAGTATGTCTACTTCCTGCATCAAGTGCATGACTTGTGGACCCTCGATAATCATGGACTAAGTTAAAGGAAAGAGGTTCTGCCTTCAAGATGAATTTGCTATAGAGTTCTCCTGAATGATCTCCAAAAATGCTTAACCTTCCATCGGCATTAGTATGAGAATCAATAGTCAAGGTAAATGGAGCCACAACTGAACGAATCATGTTAGTAAAGCGCATTGATTTGGTTTCAGAGTTTGTACTGCTGCTAAATGATGCAGAAAGGCCAGCAATTTCCATATTTACTGTATGACTGTGGGCTGTACCTTGTATATTTGCAACGGTGTCGGTTTTTAGGTTTGTTGTCAGGTCACTGAAGGAGAAGGCATAGGAATGTTTTACATTGTCTTTGTTAAAAGCCCCTCTCATATTTCCATTGACTTTGATGCTAAATATCGCAAGCTCCATTTGCTCCTGGTTGCTTAACTGAAGTGCGTCAAATAGGAATTCATTATTTAACATAGCTGTCATGGTGTATGGCTGCAGCTGTAGATCAAATTCATGCTTATAAGATCTGTCTTTGTTGAGGGTGTTTTCAAATTTGGAGTTAAAGTGTGCTAATGATCCAGTAATGGTCAGGTCATTGCTGTTTTCTAGTTTCATTTGGTCATAGGAGCCCATCATATTGTTGGAGAACTTCAGTCCTTCTTTATTAATTTTAAAGCTCAGGACATTTTTACTGCCTACGCCGAGAACAGTTGCTTGATATACACTACCAAAGGACAGTTCTGTTAAAGCTGCTTTCCCATCAGCAGTAAGCTTGGCATAGTGTTCTTGGTAACGCCCATTTGCTGTCATTTTCATCATTCCTCCTGTTAATCCAATAGCAGCATTTAAATCATTCTCCACTGTTAAAGGACTAAAGTTAACATTGGTTGTAGCACTAGTGGATAACCCTTCTTGGGAGATCTTCAGAGTAGCTTTGTGGGCAGCCCGGTTAACTTGACTGTTAAGACTGACATCAGCATTTAATTCAAGGCCTTGGGAATTCAAAGATCCAGAAAGTAAGGTGTAGTATCTGTTTCTCTTGTAGTCTGCTTGGTATTCAGAACGCATTGCTGCCATCTGCCTTGATAGAGTAACTTCAAATTTATTCAGGCCAATCAAGTTGTAGTAATTGCCATTTGTGTCTGACTTATATGTGAGTTGCCTGTTTCGGATATCTAGGGTCATAGTATTTGTTAGGGCTCCATCTTGAACATCAGTGGTTGAAGTTATTGTTACTCTTTCTCTAAGGATCAATCCAGACATTTTATTTGTTAACTTAATAAAAGATAAGTCAATATTACAATTGGATTCTGTATTTACTTGCAGGTTGTCTGTGTTAATAATGAGCCTCAATGTGTAATCACTTGTTGCAAGCAATGATGCCAGTTTAAACTGGCCATTAACATTATAATCTGACGTCACGATGTTATTGTTTGATATTGCTTCAGATGAGGATGTTAAAGAGCCTTCAAACCCCAGTATGCTTTGGACATCATACATGTAGGTTCCTTTAAATGTTGGATTATTTTGTGAGTTATATGTTTCTTTGAGATCTATGTTTGCCTCAAGAAGGTTATGAATTACAGATCCCGTATATGACATTAACATTAATTTATCCTGATTGTATGAAAAATGCCCAGCACCTAGAGTAAAACAGAACAAAAAAAATAGAGGTCAGTGTCTGCCATAATATATAAATTTAACAATGCATATGTATATCATAGGTGAAAGCAAAAGCCATTTTCTAACAAATAATACAATATCATGATTACTACGCACAGTCCTGAATGTTAGATGTTAATGGTGTGGCATTATTTAAAATGTTCTTCATAACTAATACATACCATTAATTTTATATGACAGAATATCCCAAATGGAATCAGCTTTCATTTCATAGTTAGCATTGTATGAAGGGAAATCACGTGTATTTTCTCCAACACTGTAGGATGCAGACCAGTTGTAGTAATTGCTCTTTATGTTTGATGACACATCCAAGGCCCCAATCAATGGAACGTTCAGTTGGTAGGACTCTGGAATGGTGAAGGAAGGAATCCTATACTCCTTGGAGGGAAACTTCAGTCCAATGGAAGGCATATCAACTGGAGGGGATCTCATGCTTCTAGAAGCTATCAGTTGTTCAGTTGACTTTCCTCCATAGGGTAATGGAATATTGAATGTAATACTGTCCTTGCCAAAAATACATCTGATCCTTCCATTGCTGAAATAAAGTGGTATAGCATGAAATACTCTCACTTCATTAAATATAATTTCTTTTCTTACAATATTGAGTTTGCTTTGAGGTAAAGGTTACATTTGGTTTACCTGTTTAGGAATAGTTTTTCTGGAAGAGTTGGAAAACCTAACTCTGGAAAGTCGAGTTCTTTTAGTGCAGTCAATTTATTATGGAGGGTATTTGCAAAGGGGATATCTTTTGACGTCTTCTTCAGCCAGTTATTTGCAGCCTGCAGGTAAAATTGCATAACATTATAATAGCCAATGTATTAGCTAATAATATTGTGGCCTGTATCCTATAAATAGTCTTGTATGTTGATGTGAATTTTAGATATTTTTCAGGCACAGTGAAGGTTCTATTTAGATAAACTGGCATAGCCAAAACATGGAGGCATTTTATAGCCTAAATATAATATTTTGTTAAAAAATTAGGCACACATAGATACAATTATGTTTTTATGCACATTGGCTTTTATGCTGCTTAGCATATCGTGTTTTATGTCTATATACATATATATATATATATATATATATATATATATATATATATATATATATATATATATATATGTGTGTATATATATATATATATATATATATATATATATATATATATATATATATATATATATATATATATATATATATATATATATATAATCGTTAAAGGATGGACCAGCACTCCAGTTTCAATATTGAAACTGGAGTGCTGGTCCATCCTTTAACAATTATACAATACTACTTTGACCAAGCACCCGTGAAAAAATCTAAGTGGTTGGAGTGCAGGTACCTTGGACATATTATATATATATATATATATATATATATATATAGAAAAGTCCTTCGTGATCCGCACTCCACTGGAATCCAAAAATGCACCCAGGTGCTACTCATATAAACATAAGTGTATAAGTCCACGAAGCATGAGTGCACACTGGGATTTAATAAATGTATAATTTTATTTGGTTACATTAAAACAGATCAACGTTTCGGTCCGTACCTAGGACCTTTATCTTGATAAAGGTCCTAGGTACGGACCGAAACGTTGATCTGTTTTAATGTAACCAAATAAAATTATACTTTTATTAAATCCCAGTATGCACTCATGCTTCGTGGACTTATATATATATATATATATATATATATATATATATATATATATGTATGGTGTTCAGGTCATTTATTCACATCCATAAATTAACCATGACCTACTGTACCTTAGTCAAGTAATCTTAGATGAGAGTCCAGCTTTACAACCCAGTCTATTTGCCTAGTGAACAACTAGTTCACCTTCCATTTCAACATACAGGAGCCCACTTTGTCAAACAAAGGTTTTAAACTGCTTGGCAATTGTGTCGACCAAAAACTTGTGATAACACATGTTTTTTATGAACACTTGCAAAGGTGCATTAAAGAAGAGAATATAACAATAACAATGTTCTATTTTGAAATGTTTTG
The DNA here is from genome assembly GCF_017654675.1 of Xenopus laevis. NCBI lineage: Eukaryota > Metazoa > Chordata > Amphibia > Anura > Pipidae > Xenopus > Xenopus laevis. Next base: position 155,339,141 of record NC_054379.1, read on the forward strand.
TTTAAAGATAATAAATGACCCGAACTCGGTAGGTGTTGTCTTAGTCTACCCCCCCAAATAGTAATTTATCTTTATGAACTTTATACCAAAACCAGCATCCATATTTAAAGTTAATATTAAGAAACACTTACCACCAGTGACTGTGAAGCAATGTGCCTCATTGTCATATCAGTCTGGGCAACCTTGAAATCCAAAGCCTCATTGGCATAGTTCTTCATCATCTCTGGATAATTATAGACATCTGAGAACTTGATGTCCGGAATCTGAGATATAATCTTCTTTACATTTGTATTAGTCTCAGTGCTCCATTCAAGCTCAATTTTTTCATTATCTGGAAACAAAACATAGCCAATTATATTAATACCAGGACTACAATCTAAGGTCTAAGGCAGACGTGGCATTTTCTCTGCCACAGAAATTTTAGGGAGACCCATGTTGGTCCAAAAACCCTTTCACATCTGTTCCATTGTTGAGTGGTCCATGTTTGTTATTGCTTGCAATAGTAAACAATGGAAGAGCTGTGTCCGACACACAAGGATTAGGGACTGGTGGACCTCCACACAATTTTTTGGGTATTTTGACCACTGCTTTTTTCCCCTGGATGGCAGCAATAGTTGACCTGTGTGCCATTTACCTTCCGTCTATACAACTTCCATAAACATAGATACTGTTTGAACTTGATTTTTACTTTCCATAGTAAGTGGGAGCGTTACATACGTTAGTATGCCAAGATAGTAGAGCATCACTGGAAACGGTACAAGAACATACCATATGTTAAGGTTACACTTTGAGATCCAGACAAGGAGCAGATCTGAGCAGAAGACTGCAGCTGAATTCTGACCGACTGTACTAAGTCTTGTACTGAAGCTTCAGATGAAACTTGCACATTCAGGCGTGGGATAGATAGCATGCCTACAATCTGAGCGTCACGCTTTCCGTCGTAGCTGCCAAAATAATTCAAACTATAATTATTTTTTTCATGATGAAAATGAATTAAATTTGATGCATCAAACTGGTGCTTTTCATAAGCTTGTGATGTTCTAGCTCTTATTTCAAAGAACATTCAAGAAGTACAATAATTCCCAGGATTACCTTATCTTTCCAGTAAGAGTAACTTCTGGAACTTGCTGGTTGTGGACATCAAATATAACAGCATATGACTTCTTTAACTCTGTGGATTCATCATTGAGTTTCATACTGGCACCAAAGTTCACATCAGAATTTGGAATTAGTACGTCGCTTGTCAAGATCACCTTATTGCGGTTGTACTTCATAACCAGTTTAGCATCGCATGGTCTTGATCCTACGTTGAAATGATATATGTCTCATTAACATCCTGAGCTTTTTATTTCATATACTGTATACTACACAAGGCACTTTTCTTTTAGAATATATTGTTACCTTCAGCTTGAGCAGACAGAATGAAAGTATCAACCATGTCTCCATCTTCCCTGTTAAGATTATAGTTTGCTGTTACAGAGTACTCCTCCACTTCTCCAGTTGGCTGAATCTCCAGCTCAAATCTGAAGGAAAGGAAAGACCAATTCTACAATTAGATTTTGATATATATGGTACATTTCTGGGTATAAAATAGCCATAATGATGATCCACCAAAATGAATCTCAACATGGATGCAGCTTGTTTGGTTCCAGATGAAAGTATGCCATATTCAAAATAAAGAGTAAATCTCTCACTAACCTTGTCTCTCCGGTCAGAGGGAAGTAAGGAGCTCCATCCATTGAACTAGCGTTGGAGTATTCCACATTAGTGCAATAATTTAACCCTGTGAACAAAGGCTTGCAAGATGACTGTGCCTCCCGGTTTTCAATTATGGAAGTCATAACTTCAGTCTTTGATGCAAAGACCAAGTTAAGCTTGTTGCTAGAAGCAAGAAAAAAATGATACTGTAGTTCTCTGTTAATTTTGTTGTTTCACATTAAATGAATAAGATCCTTTTTCATCAAATATTATCAGGCCTGCAAAATGAAATTGAGATGGATCCACATGGATCAGCTTGAGAAGCTAATACATGTCCAGAATATGGGCAGGAATATGTTCCTGTAATAAAAGTCTACATTTTCTTCACAACATCTGGATATGAGTTCCTACTAATATTCTGGCTTCTTGCATGCCTCTTAGACTTGCCTCTTATGCAATAAAAAATACAAACAATGGATAAGATCCAATATTGTACATACTTGATGCTGAACAGTTTTGTTGGTGTCTTTGGTGCTGGGACTGCAAATCTAAATTGTCCTTCTTTCACCGAAAATCGTGCTTCAATTCCAGATTCATGATAGATATTGGTATTCATTAGGACTGCATGTCTAGAAAACTCAGGAATCTGAATTCCCATTTGAGTTACAAATTCCACAGCAACTGCTGGTTTCATGGAGAGTTCTGCTTTCATCTAGGGAGCCAAATAAAAATAGTCTTACGATTCCACTTCATAAGAAGTAATGAAGAGTGGAAGTGTATTGACCCTGAGATGATTGGATATGGACATTAGCTGCCGATATCACTGTACTATTCTATTGTTTTGCTCCACTGGTGGTCAGTGGGGGTGCTGTTTGCATTGCATAGGGTGGCCTAGCTGGATACTGGTGTAATTTTAGAGCAGCACTTGCTGCACTGAGCCCTAATCCTTAATTAATACCTTGACATTGAGAGTAACCTCTGTGGCCTTTGTGGAATGTGACCCAATGCATATGAAAAGTTGGGGGTCTCTGTCCTAGATTGATTTACTTAAAACATGAAAAGTCTTTTGGTAAATAGTGAGAGAGCAGAATATTATGGGAGCAATTTTTCCTTTATGAAAACTACAAGCAGCTCAGAAAAGGCAGTAGGGTAATATAGAAGCAGATCCTATGGTGATTTTAAATCTTATCCGTCCGTTTACTATGAACCATTCACAGAATATTCCTTCTCAGTCATGCCAATTAATAACATGGCTCTCGCTCTGAATGGATACGGGGATTAGAATAAATAAACCACTGCAGGACAAATGACTATAAAGGCACTAAATCTGAATAAACAAATAATAACAGCGGAAGGGAAAAACGGCAACAGTTCTTAATGGTTCTGCTGATGCAATCTGTCGTAGCAATAAATCATCTATGAGAGTTTATTTAATGTACAAGATTTGCTAAGGTGAATATTTTATGTATAGAGAAGTAACAAATGCTTAGACTTACATTTTTTGCTCCAAACTTCATACCAGCCCGTGTCCCAGGGGTTATTATGCCGGAAAGAGAGACTTGAAGCTGAAGTCCGGATCCTGTAGGCAGGTCAAACTCATTGTCCATGAAGATGTAATGAAGGAAGAGGTCAGTCTCGGCTCCTTTGGATATAGCCTTAATGATCTGAAATGAAAGGATTCCATTGAGATTCCATAATCATTTTGAAAATGTTTGTACATGAGATTTCCCTCTGGTCTTTGTGTAGACAAACTAACTTCTTCCAGATTAACAGTTACCCGTAATAGTTATCAAATTTATTTTGTATATTGATTTTCAAAAGATTTTTATATTGTAATGATCAAGGGAACTTAGAAGGGGGTTAAGTACAAGGGATATAAAGTCAGGGAGGAGAAAATAAGGGAAATATTACATTAGGAGGGCATTCAGAAGAGGTTATTCGGTTGATTTGAAAACTACAATTCCCTTGCATATATTTAGCAAAGTACACATCAAGCCAGTAGCATTATTTGTATAAGACTTGGCTCCAGTAATCCAAGTAGTAATCTAAGTGGTAATTTAGGTTCAAAAAGGGAACTGTCAATGATAAAAAACATTCTCCCTAACTGTAGTGAATGTTTTAGTAGTTTGTTTCCTTAACTTACCACAAACAACCCAACCATGCAGTGTGTCAGTAGTGCAATGCAAATTGCATATCTATGCTGGAACCAGCCAATTACAGCAGATGAAATGCCAATGACTCACAGCATAGATGTGTTTGCAGCAGGAAACATTTGGGTTGAAGAACTAAATATATAAACTTAAAAAGAGATTTAATATATTTCCACTACAGTTATTTTCTTTAAAAATATTGATAGTTCCTCTTTAACATTAAAGAATTAATATAACGTTATGCAATAATGCTATAGATTTATAGTAACTTAAGGTCCTACTGTATAAATGGCCTATAAAACATATTAAGGTAGGTTAATTTGCATGGGGAACCGTATCTATTAGCATATTTGCATTACGCTTGTCATAGGGGCAGCCATTGCTCTAATGTGGTAACCTTATCCAAAGGCCTGAAAGAAGTAAGTCCATGAACAGTGTGCATTGTTTTTCTAAATTCATTCTTACAGGTATGGGACCTGTTATCCAGAATGCTCTAGAGCTGGGGTTTTCTGGAAAAGGGGACTTTCATTAATTTGGATTTCCATATCTTAAGCTATTAAAAATAATTTAAACATTAATTAAACCCAGTAGGATTGTTTTCACACCAATACGGATTAATTATACCTTAGTTGGGATCAAGTACAAAGTACTGTTTTATTATTATAGAGAAAAAGGAAATATTTTTTTTAAAAAAATGTGGATTATTTCATTACAATGAGGTCTATGTGAGATGACCTTCCCATTATTTGAAGCTTTCTGGATAACGGGTTTCCAGATAACTAATCCTATACCTGTATTATAAAGTTCCTTTATACAAATGTTACACACTAATCCTGCATTTAAACAATGTTTACTAGTGTAGGCACATCCTAGAGCAAGGACCTGGATCACTAAGGTATGAGTTGACTACATTACTGTACCTGTGCCGGGAGCTCTTGAGTGGTATGGATAGTCTTTAGTAGCATGGCTCCAAGAGTTTTGAAGTCATTCAGCTGCAGGTAACCCAGTTCTTTCCCCAAAATTTCAAGATATAATTTCCCTTCAGGCACATCACTAGATCTGACTTCCTTCATCAGTTTCTCGACATTGTATAAAACTGCTTTAGTGAGGTCCTAAAATAAAATATATTGTAATTCAACATTACATTAAATACACACAATTTTTTTTATTGCATGAAAATGCAGGCATCAAAAAACCTCTAAACTAAAATGTGTGTGGCCATTCGGTGACTTATAAATGTTGTCAAATATTGTTAGGGTCCATTCTGGGTCTATGAATGAAGGTGTTCATTCATCCATGTCATGGTATATCCAGTAGAAGTAAATCTAAATCAACTAGACTTGCTGAGTAATTATTGAAGATGTTTTGAATAACTACTCATCCGAGCAGATTCTTTAGTTCAACTGACTGGTATGGGAAATCCTCGGCATATTAACTCTTCCAATAATTCAATCATAATGGTGCAGTGTAACTATCCAGAGAAGTGACAACTGAACATCATGTAGGTTGTAAATGCTGTGTAGTTACTGTCATAGAATTACTAATGTGTCATGCAACTCAAAGAGACAGGTATTGATAGTTTCATGATAGTTGCATGAATGGATGTGTGAAGTTTTGAGAAATTTTTCTGGGTCTACCAAGATGGCTGCTGGGTCGGTGGTCATGTCAATGTGTGTCAACTTCATGCACCTCACAAAGTTCCCAGTTTCAACTTGTTCACCCTCTCGATATAATACAGTATGGTCTGAATAAAAATTATGACTAAGGAAGGTTTTGTGGTTTACATTAGGGATGCACCAAATCCAGGATTTGGTTCGGGATTCATCCAGGATTCGGCCTTTTTCATTTTTAGTTTACAATTTGGACATAATGATCATTATGTACTGCGTATTTACCTGATTCTGCCCGTTCTGCCTGGGAATACCGTACCACTTGTACAAAATCTCAGTGAGCTTGTCTGGAAGCTTTCCATCAACCCAGTACAGTGCTTTCAATGTGCAATCAGGGAAGAATCCTCCTTTCCCAAAAAGAGCATCTAGAGTGGGCTCGAAACCTTTTCCTTCTACTCCAATCTATATAAATAAAAATAAAAGGTGCTTTAGAAATAGACTTAAGACACGGGTATGGGCCTTATTAGAATGGTCATAGTTTTATATTTATTCAGTCAGACCAAAATAACTTGCATGCTCAAAGCACTCAAAACCCAATCAACTGGTCTTCTCAAGGTTCATAAGACAGAAGCAAACCTTGATGAAAATTAGCAATGCACAATATAATACCTCAAACATATCCATCGACTTTCCAAACACATTTAGTGTAGCCTCCAGCATTGCTTCTTTGGGCATGTAGCTTTCAGAATCAAAAATTATACTGGTGACCATATCAGCTCCGACTATATTATCAAGGCCTGGAATATGAACATCTCGGGAGACGTGGTAGTTCTGTGAGACCTTTGTGAAGTCTGTATCAACATTTAATGGCTGAGTTGACTTAAGAGCCTCCTGCAGTTTAACTTTAATTCTGCGATTAAAAGGAAATACAAGACAAGCAAATTGATAGATGGTATGGTAATATTATGCCCTAAAAGCTTCAGTCAAAGGAATGAATGCTGATCAGATATCAGCACAAAGTGTCCTATCATTGGAAACATTTTCTCCCCGTTGAAAAGTCTCGTATCTCAACCTACCAACTAACATTACCATTATTCCCACCCCCACTCAATACTTAAGTGGTTGTCATAAAGCCCCTTTATCAGTTTAGAAAACAGGACCTAAGAATGTGCTATGGGGTTACCCCATGAGAACAACCATGTCTGCTTATAAAAATATGAATAAACTCATATATATATATATATATATATACACACATAAAAGGCAGATTATGTGCAGATTAACCTGTCCCAATATGTTTTCCTCAACATCTATAGGACAACTGATTTAATACAAGGGTGTACTTACTCTTCAGTTTCTGGAGCATCCATTTGCAGAATGTTACGCATATGAGAGGACACAAAGTTTTTCACTTGTTGATTATCCTCTTTAAGCAGCACTTTGACAACTTTGCGGAGGTCTGATGGAGATGGGTTTTTCATCAGCATGAGATAAGCTGCCAGTCTCTTTTGTACAGGGGCATTGCTGTCTTGGAAGACCTGGACAAGTACTCCTCGAACCTAATTAAAAATGTTTAGAATTCAAACATATTTTTAACATGTGACCTTAATAATCAGAGTTATCATTTAAATGAGGATTGGAGTTATGAACTCATTGTTCCCTGTAGAGTGGAACAGGCCTGAACTGGGAGTCAAAATAGGCCCTGCCATTCCAAGTCCACAGAGGCCCAAACAGCCCCCTACTAGCCCAAACAGTCCCCTCCCCTACCCGATATGGTGACTTTCTATGGAACCATACAGCAGCCCCTCTGGCATTTGCCAGAACCCACAGATTGCCAGTCCGGGCCTGGAGTGGAACTGGGTATGATCATGGTATTATTTTGAAGGCACAAGAATGCTGGTGGATACAATGCCCATGCCTCACACCTTTGATTACAACGGCATTTGCCTATCATTGCATATCAAGTCAAGTCAACACCATGAGCCATGAGCACTACCAGCTTTTTCTTTGTCATGGTTTAATACAGCATAAAGGACATATTGCCTGGACCAACATTTAGGATGAACTTTTAAATAAGTAAATAAAAAGTTTTGGTTATTTTTTACATTAGGAATCCAATGCTGCTATTGGCTTCTAAGTTTCAGAATTACTTTAATTGTTCCTTATCACCTTAACATCTGAGATGTTTAAAATACAATTAACAAAACAAGTTTTAAGGGCAGCGTTCAATAGGGTTACAGAAAAGTATCAACTCATACGGTAACTTACATCATCTGTTATGGTCATTTTGCGGAATGCTTGAATAGCAGCTTTCTGAATGTCGGGAGATGAGGCCTGGCCCCTGACACATTTCAGCAGAGAAGGCTTGATTTCTGGATTGGTGGCTTCTAGAGCATTACCCATGATGCCAATGGCCTGTGAAAAAGACAACATTTTAGTTGCACAACAGAAAATGCATTTACTTAAGCAGTATTCACAGACAACATATTTGTCTGCTTTTCTATGCAGATATGTCTATTAGCCTACTGGATTATCAATGTAAACCCAAGATTACTAGTTCATACCATAAATACTGGGGACAGACACCTATAAAATATGCAATTTTCGGGATTGAAATTATTACAAAATGATGGCATTTATATGGAATGCAACTAGTAGTTGGATTTGATCAGACAACCTCACATTAGCTTTTATTTATACAACAGCAACACATTAAATGGAGCTTCATAAAAAGCATATACACCAAACCCCAGTTTTAGACTGAATTTTCAACCGACAATTCCTGCACACAACAAAATCTTAAATCAACTGGCAGCCAGGCCGCCAGTCTGTGTGTTTTTGGAGCACAGGGTGAAACCTACACAAACTCATTCTCCTATTAGATTGTTCCCAGGTCATAATAGATCTCAAGACCAGACTGCACTTTCATGTCTTTTGGAATTAATATTAGACTTACTACTTATCATATAGATTTCATAAGTCATTAAAGCTCTTTTTACCTTGAGAGTCTGGAATGTCTTGTCTTCATTTCCTGTGCATTCATTGCCGATGAGTGAGACCATAAAATCAGCAACATCCCTCAATTCATCTGTCACCATTTGTTTCTCTTCATAAAACCTGAACAGATTGAAATTAATTAGCTGCTTAAGTATTTTCTAAGTATTTTTTAAGTCTAAAGCAACTGGAGCTCATGAGTGATGAAACATTTTCAAGATAACTCAAAATGTCTCAGTTAGTCTTATACAGTATATCTTATCAGTATATCTTATCAGTATATCTACTGTATGACCTGGATGAGTAAAAATGCCTAAAGGGGTCACTTGAGTTGTGAGACATTTCAAGATTACTCAACATGTTCAGTTACTTTAGACTTATACAGTATATCATATCAGTATATCAACTGGATGACCTGAATGAGTATAAACATTTCAAATTTACTCAACATGCCCAGTTGCTTTAGACTTATCACTTCTAGATACGGTCTATGGTTGTATAAAAATGTCTGGAGAATCCACTTAGGTGAGTGGTATAACCTTTAAAGATTACTCAACAAGTCCAGTTACTTTTGACTTATCTTTTCTAGATATACTGATATGCTATACTGGATATCATGAGCTAGATGGAGAAAAACATCTAAAAATACCACTTTCACTTGTGGAGAAACATTTAAAGGTTACTCAACATGTCCTCTTACTTGCTTTAGATTTATGCCTTCTAGATATACTGATATGATATAATGGATATCATGAGCTGGATGAATAAAAATGTCTGAAGATGCCACTTGGATGAGTGGAAAAACCTTTCACGGTTACTCAACATGTCCTCTTGCTTTAGACTTGTAATCACTTCTAGAACAACTTATATTATATACTTCATATCATGACTTAGATGAAGGAAAACATCTGAAGAACCTTCTCAGACCTACTTAGACCTTTCACTGCTATATCATGATCTTGATGAATGAACATTTTCTTAGACATTTTTAAAAAGACATCTTTATTTAATTGACTGAAGATTAAGGATTTATCATCGAATACCCTCAGAAAAAGATGCTGAGTTTTTTAATTCCTCTATATCAGAGAGCCAAACCTACAGACCCTCGGGCTATGGCTGACCTACTGCTCATATCATCCAGCAGCTGGTAAAGCATTACTGGACTGGTATTTTAGCAACACATGATGTGATGAAAGGTCCTCATTATAGCACTCTAAATAACCAAACATCCAAATTATTTATATATAGTACAGAGGCAACAGTGTTTTCCTTTTTGAGGAAAAAGTAAACATCTCCTATTAAACCATATCCTCTTGAGTATAGGTTTCTTCTTTGAAAGAGAAATCCATCTGGCAAGATATAGTTAAACTTCATTGGCTCAATTATGTCATGCATAATAAAATATATATTGGATGCATGTAAAAAGTTACTAATACTAAGATAATAAAATACTCCAGGATGAGTGTGAAAATAGTGGGTTATATTGATGACAACACAATCAACACGATCATAAATTTTATTTTTCACTACATACAGGGTCTAATCCTCATTACTTACTATAAATACAAATTTATATTCATTTTTGTGGGACTACTAGTGGTTCATTCTCAATAGTTGGGGGTATACATACACAAAAATATATTAGATAGACAGACAGATAAATAGAGAGATAGATATATAGATAGGCAAAACTGAATTATAAAGTACTAATGAAAGGCCTTACTTGCTGACGGCGTGACTTAATGCATAAAATGAAGCTCTGCTTGACTGATACTGGGCCATGTTGAGAAGTTCCCGTACACGTTTTGTGCATGGAGAAGGTAACAGGCCCAAGCCGTAAGTAACTGTGTCGCTTATGACTGGGGATATGTCTCCACTTCTGAGCACCTGAAGGATACCGCCAAAGCATTCAGGGGTCCCACACTGAGTCAACGCTTGAAGAGCAATAGGGCTGAAATTTATAACGTCACGTTAGATTACTTTTAACAACATTTACATAAGAGTTTAGAAAAAAACAATTGTCTTCTTATCGTATATAAATAAATAGCAAATGTAATCTACTTTAAAGTTGTCTTATTGTGCATGGAACATAGGGAATTATAAGTAGCCATACTACCACCTAGTGGTTCATTTGTTTACAGCACAATGAACATGGACAACTCACATCCTACAAAATCCATAAACTCTAACCAGTACCTTGACAGCTGCATTAGCCTTGGAACAAGAGGTCCTAGTGAGTCGTTATTTAGACCCCTTAAGGCTGTCACAAGTTTGTAGAAGCGGTTGGCTCTCTGCTGGTTCTGCTCTGTCGTAGACAGTTTCTGTAACTCCTGTAGATGTTCCAATGCAGCCTCTTCATTTTTGGATGGTGTTTTTGTAGCATCCATAGCAAGGCCTCGTGCCACGCTGGGATCTAACACAAAGTTAAAGAAAAAAATCTTTGAAAAAGTCACTTATTTTTCAGGGATGTACCTAAAATCTTTTTTTTTTTTCATCCTATAAGTGTGGGCTAGGCCCAAACACCCAGGGTTGTTTTCTTTATACCTGGATCAAAATCTCTGCTGTTGGTCTTAGTCACTTCTTCCAGCTTCAGTGTCTGAGTGACTTTGCTATTCATGCCATACTGATTCCTAGAGAAGGATAAGGTTGAGATGCATTGAACACAGGTAAATAAAGAAAATTGTGTCACACATTTTTCTGCCTTTCTCTAAAATTCATAATCATTTATATTTACCCTTAATTTAACATGAACCATATATATTTGTATATGTTTGCCATTGGGATACCCTATTGTTTTGTACAACATGTTTAGAGGAATGATCTACAAGTTACTCAAAAAACATTGCTTTGGTAAAATGTAAATGAGACACTCCAATTATTAACCCTGTTGTAATCTTGTTCTATTTCTTGAGTCTCCATAACCAGTTTGTTCAATTCCTACTTTTTTTTCTTTGAAAACTCAATAAAAACTTTTAAACCGCAAAAGCCTTTGGTTTAAAGAGACAAAAACTAAAGTAAATATCTGGACAAAGTGGATTAATTTGGTTCATTAATACAATGCTGTTTAGATGACAAGAGCAAGCCAAACACCTTTATTTTGTTTATTGCATCGCTGTACAGTAACAGGGCAATTTAATCATTTTTAAACTCGATTTTTAAAATAAAATCTCAAAGGAACGTGATTAAATTATTTTCACCATTTTTTTCCAGACTTCTTGCCTATTTACGAAATAAAAACTGGAACTGGAAAAATGGTATGGTGTTAACTAGAAAAAGAACTAGAAAACCACATTATTCCGTTTAATAATCACACATTAAAAAATGAATTATGAAAAAGTGTGAATGTTAAAAATACTTCTCCTCCACCTGCTAGGTTTTAATTCCTACATTTTTTTTCACTTGAATTTTTTAGATTTTTTTTCTATAGATTTTCTCAAATCACAAGAAAAAATATAATGGACTTGAATATATTTTCCATTCCTTAAACAGTCATTGGGCGAAATAAGTCGCCGAGCAGTACCCCACGGCAACCATGAAAATGTTGCCTACTTGCAGAAAATAGCTAATCATTGGTTGCTATGGGTTACTGCCAAAGTGCAAATTTGCCTAGAATTGGTAAATATGTCACAATGTCATTTGAGGCTTAAGTTTTGCATTATTGTGAATTCTTATTCCTTCGACCCTTCCTCAGGCTTTTCTTCTTCTTCTACAGTTGCACTGTATTTGCCTGCCCTATAAGTATCACCCATGTGGCTCTCTGCTTCTCCATATGTATATATAAAACCTTATTACTCACTTGTGTGAGAAGGGAAGGAAAATGTGAGTTTCAACACATGATGCCTCTGTGATGTGCCTCCTCTTGGAATCCATGCTGTACTGACAGACCTGACTGCTGCTGATCAGTGTAGACAATGGGGTATTCTGTGAAAAAAACCCAAATAGGACAATCAAACCTCAGTCTGATGGAATATTTCAGTACCTGATCAATACATGTCAGTAATTGACACTATCTAATAGTTATTATCGTTTTTCTTAAAGCCAAAACCTCCCACAATACTTACCAGGCCTTTAAGGATTGCGAGGGGGCTGACATAATCTCTGATTGGTGTAAACTTGTCACAGGTCTTCAGATTCCTCTCCACCGTAACATCTGTTGGTGTGTTACCCTTTCGGCTTGTGACTTTAATCTCACTGGTACATTTTCCATACACAGTATCCTGAGTAAGCAGAAGAAATGCATGTATTAAATTTACGAAATGGGTATTTTGGCTGTTTTTCAAGTAAAAAACTTTTTTAACACGTGACCCCACCCTCCAGTCATAGAAGGAAAATAATAAAGATTTAGGGAAGCTTAGCCTCCTGCAAAATAAATTCTGCCACTTAAGCCACTTATTGGTAGCCTCCCCAAACATTTCACCATCCTCATCTTCCCGCAGTTCTTACCACATAATCTGTTTCCTGGGTTTCATCAGGACCAAGCAGAGCAGAAAGGATCCCCCTCTTCATGTTTAATACAGTGAGAGTTTCATCTTGGTCTGGGTACAGAACAACATTCTTCCCGTCTTGTACAGCGACCTTAACCTCATACCTGGAAAGGGAGATGAGTTTAGGAGAAAAGTACTTATGGGCGACCACAAGAAGATACACCCACTCTTCATTTGTATTAGTATTCTCCAAAGTATGGTTAGAGATGAGCATTAAAAACTGATAATTATTCCATAGTGTTCGAGGGCAAACCTAGCTGCTATGTTGTATTCTAAGTATCTCTAAACATTGACTGATAATTGGCAGTTACATGAATTATTGTCCTCTAGGAAAACCACAGGTGACATGGCAAGTGTATTGAGATAGTATGAATTATTTTCCAAATAAGGGTTTATGGGAGGGGGATGAGGCACTTTCTATAAACTCAGTGGGGGTTTTGCTCATGGGCAGTAACCCATGGCAGCCAATCAGATTGCTGCATTCATTGTTCTACTTGCAGCTGGCTTCAAAAAACTAATCACTGATTGGTTTCTATAGGTAACTGCCCATGGGCAAATTTGCCCAGTGTTGATAAATGAGCTCCAGTGAGCCTTTGTATTTTACAACAATTTTTTGTATGAACATGAAGGATGACCACCCTGTAATCCTCTAGCTGTTGTTTATTCCCAACATCCCAACAACAGGTGACAACTAGAAGATTAAACTCAGAATATGCCATCATTTTAAAATCTTTCCCTTAGATCCCCTGCTGGGTTTACACATCTCTAAATATGGATCTACTGCACACACATTGTTCCATTCTAGGCCTATAAGATATAGCATTAAAAAAGGATCTTAGTGATGTCATTAGATTCACCAAAAATTGTTTATACTGTACAAAAATATAACATACTCCTTGAGGCCTTGTGCCTTTATGGAGTTATGGAACTCCTTGGTGACTTATAATATCCACATATATTACAAACACAGGTGCAAAGTTTACTATATATATATATATATATTATATATATATATATATATATATATATATATATATATATATATATATATATATATATATATACACCACTTATAACTGCAATCATTACGACTGGTGAAAAAGATTATTCTTGACCTCAACTTTGTACATTAAACTGCCGCAACATCTTACATACTTGGTCATAGCGTTGGAGAAGTCATCGGAGTTCTTGGACTTCTTTAGAAGAGCTTTGCCCTCGGAACTGACCCCATACACCTCTCGCAGGGTGCATTGCTTGACCCGTAGGATAAAGTTGCATGGCTGAGGAACCTCCAATTCAATCTGTTACACAAAGATACATATCAGATGTAAGCCTTATGTGGAATTAGAAGCAATGGCATCCATACAATAGAGCAGCACAGAACCATTAGAATTCTACCAACATAGAGCCACTGGAATCTCACCTTGCAGCTGAATTTGGATCCACTTTGGGAGTCCGCTGTACCAGACACTCCACTTGTAGTTGCAGCTTCATAGTTGTAGACATATTTCCTTAAAGGCTTGAATTTTAAAGCAGCTTCTGAAATATAACATGTGCTTATTATTATCTAATGTTTCAACAAACAGTGTATACAGGATGCGGTTTTATGGTAAATAAAATAATTAGGGTCATCAGTAAACACCATTCTATGTCTAATAAAGGAAAGTCCAACTTAAAGCTAATAAGGTCCTCCAAAAAGTTGTTATGGTCCCTGTTCTGCTCAAGGACTAATATATAAAGTAAGAAATATCAATCAGCTACTTTCTCTTCAGGGGATACTGCTAATTACCCACCTATGGCTGCAGTCATAACCAGAGCAGCCAAGAAGACCATTAAGAACTTCCAGTGAAAACTAGGAAGAACAGTCTTCTCTGCTGACAATATCATTTTATTATAGGTTGGTATAGGGTATAGGCGATAACTGCCCCACTACATGGCAAGAAAATTGGGTGGCACTACAAATCAAAATATTATTTGACAAATGGATAACAATAATCTATTGTAGGGTTTTCCTTTTTTTGTAAGGGTGGTTACAACTTTGATTACAGATTTTCTTTTTCTATAGATCAGTGATCCCCAACTAGTGGTTCTTGAGCAACATGTTGCTCACCAAACACATGGATGTTGCTCCCAGGGCCTCAAAGCAGGAGCTTATTTTTGAATTTGCGGCTTGGAGGCAAGTTTTGGTTGCATAAAAACAGGTGTACTGCCAAACAGAGTCCCCTGTAGGCTGCTAGTCCACATATGGGCTACCATATAGCCAATCACAACCCTTATTTGAGACCCAAGGGCTCTCCCCAAGATGGCCATTTCACTGTCTGCCTTAAGAATTGGAGTGAGTTGTTTCAATGTGATGACACATTGTAAGTGACCTTTGGCCCATGATTATTGTCTGAAATGTGCCTTAAGGGGTCATTCAACTGTTTCATCATTTCCCAGGCCATATTCTAAAGTTGCTTAGCACTTTCAATACAAATTGTTGATCGCAGAGCAGTATGGTGTAAAGCTAGCTAGATGGCAGTATAAGTTCATATTAAAGGAAGTTCTAAATGGCCATCTCAGGTAATTTAGCAACCCGTTTAGTACTTTGTCCTCCTGTTCCCCCCCCCCCCTCCGAATGAACAGCGTGTATCAATTCCTGTTAACTGGATACACTCCAGCTTCCAATACAAAGGTTAAACACACAGTACACATTTCACGATCCTTGCTGAGATTATCTGTAATAAATTATTATCCACGCTGATAGGGCTGGTATGAAGTCAGCTCTGTGCGTGTTTACAATTCTGTCCAGTAGACAAGTGACAGAGGTCATTGAAGATTAACACTGACTTCTTTTCCTCCCTGGATGTAGCAATTGCCTGCAATTATTAGCAGGGAGACATAGTTCCACACCTACACCATCTCTTATTGACATTAGCTACTGAAATAGGAAATAGGAAGAAGAGGTATGAAGGAAGTTCTCAGGCATGAAGCAAATGTTTTGGCAATTTATTTAAACAGAGGCCACTGGGGGCGCTGTTTTATTAAAATATATGGAGGATATGCAATGTTTTGTTAATGGGTAAAGCAGAATGGCAACTCCCTCTTTTATTATCAAATGCAACTATGTAGAAAATAACAATAGCCATATATAGTGAATAAAGTAAACCCTCTTGTAAAATATAAGGATATTATAAGTTACCGAGGAGTTTCATGACCATATAAAAACACGAGGCCGAAGGCCTCGTGTTTTTATACAGGTCATGGAACTCCGAGGTAACTTATAATATCCTCATATTTTGCAACTGGGGGTACTTTATTAATTATAATACACAAATTTCAATGTCACGTGACAAAAATGACATCAGAACTCACCGTTTATAACTGATGACATCAGAACTCACAGTTTATAAGGATATAATTTACAGGATATTCATGGCTTTTGTGTATTATATATATATATTGACTTGTTTGCACAATATGGCATTGATATTTAAAATTAATAGATAAGTAAATTAAAGGGTTTTCAGTGTCTACATTAAGCTATACAAGAACTCTTACTTGAACAGGTTGAATCCTGAGAGTCTGACCCATCTTCCTCTGTAAAAAAAACAAAAAGACATTTTAACAGATCACTTTATTAGGAATATCTGTCCATTCCCGTCAGTCCTTGCCCCAACGGCAAGGACTGACGGTCCATATCAGAAGTCCATTAATTCTACCAGACAGGAATCCCATCAACACACAGGGAGGGGAATTATTTGTACATTGTCTTTATTAGAAACAAACCTGGGACCTCAGTGCTCTAAGGTAATAGCACTTATCCCAGTGTGTTTTTCTTACATTACACACATATATGAATATATGCATTTTATTAAAATATTTTTATTTATATTGTTTATTAAAATTCTAATTTATTTATAATATTTATTAAAATACGCAGGGTCTTCCCCGGAATCTTCAGCCAACCTGCCACTCAGGAAGGAAGAGAAACAACACAAACATCTCCAATGTCTTGAAAATTGCTAAACTACTGGTATGGGATCCATCATGTGGAAACCCATTATCCAGAAAGCTCTGAATTACAGAAAGGCCGTCTTCCATAGATTCTATTTTATCCAAATAATCCAAATGTTTAAAAATAAGTTCCTTTTACTGTAATAATAAAACAGTAGCTTGTACTTGATCCCAACTAAGATATAATTCATCCTTATTGGAAGCAAAACCAGTCTATTTGTTTTATTTAATGTTTACATGTTTTTCTAGTAGACTTAAGGGGGCACATTTAATAAGCTCGAGTGAAGGATTCGGACATAAAAAAACCCTTGAATTTCAAAGTATTTTTTTGGGTACTTCGACCATCGAATAGGCTACTACCACCTTCGACTTCGACTTGAACGATTCGAACTAAAAATCGTTCGACTATTCGACCATTCAATAGTTGAAGTACTGTCTCTTTAAAAAAAACTTTGACTAAATACTTTGGTAGTTTAAACCTACCGAGGTACAGTGTTAGCCTATGGGGACCTTCCCCATCACTTTCCTAAGCTTCTTTTGATCGAAGAAAAATCGTTCGATCCATCGATCAAAATCTTCGAATTGTCGATTTTTACTATGATCGATCGATGGAAATATTTGCACAAAATACTTCTAAATCGATATTCGAAGGATTTAACTTCGAGGGTCGAATTTGAGGGTTAGTTAACCCTCGATATTCGACCCTTGATAAATGTGCCCCAAGGTGTGAAAATCCAAATTAAAAAAGATCTGTTAACCCGCAAAACCCCAGGTCCCGAGCATTCTGGATAACAGGTCCCGTATCTGTACTATAAATCACATAAATCTATTGAAGGGAAGCATTACAAGAAAATCCCTGACTTAACAAGGGATATCATGTATTTACAAAAAACAATTTGGTGTTGAGAAACTTCTATTGATTTCTGTTATCAGACCATAGTCCTGATCTCTGTATCAACAGCCTTAACCTCATTATTATCTGATGGACATTAACTTGTGTGCTTTCTTCTTCCTAATAAATCCCAGCACAGATTTATCACTGGAACACCAAACAGTGTCAGCAAATATTGAACTCACTCTTAGTTCTCTAATCACATATTGTATTTGCAAATAATATATTCTCTTTAAAGGTAACAACACGTCCAGTATTGCCCAACTGTCAGTCCATAACAATCTCATTTTTATTTATCAAACCAGAATTCAAGATGAGTAAATATTATTGTAAGGGTTGGGGGACCCTGATGTTTGATCCCATCTAAGAGGTCTTTAATGTATAAAGGCAGAAGCTTTGCGTAAGGTAAAAATATTCAGCAAAACTTTAGAGTCTTCTTATTTTGGGTAATCATTTTTGGTACAATGTATGTAGTAAATAGTGATGGGCGAATCTATTCCTCAGGCGCGTCAAATTCCTGCAATTCGCAAAACCGCTGCAAAAATTCACCAGCGTCCAAAAAAAAAATGGATACCGGCGTCCGTTTCGCAAATTTTTCGCAATTTTGCGAATTTCCTAGGAAATTGGCAAATTTTTTGGCAAAGCGAAACACCCCAAATTCTCCCATTACTAGTAGTAAATAGTACTTATCATACTTGTACCCCCCATCCAAAAAATGTATAAGAAACCTACAAATAAGCACATAAATCTATATTGATTCTTAGTTAGTCATTCAGAATTTATATTATACATACATGACCACCAGTACAGGTATGGGACCTGTTATCCAGAATACTCAGGACCTGGGGATTTCCAGATAAGGGGTTCTTCTGTAATTTGGATCTTAAGTATACTAAAAAGTAATTTTAACATGATTTAAACCCAAAAGGATTGTTCTGCCTCCAATAACGAGTAATTATATCTCAGTTGGGATCAAGTGCAAGTTACGGTTTTATTATAACAGAGAAAAAGAAAATAGTTTTTAAAAATTGGAATTATTTGATTAAAATGGGATTAATCATAATTTAGAGTTTTCTGGGTAACGGGTTTCCAGATAACGGATCTCTTACCTGTACTAATATATGAACTGGCAACTCTAGACTCTGAACTCGGCATATTAAGCACATTACAATTACATGTGATTTAGTTGTATAATCACATTTACTTTGCAACGCTACGCAATATGTTGGCGCTATATAAATACATGTTAATAATAATACAAAGCAGATACAGAAGACCAACATAGGGCTATAATTTGGCCGCATACATCAAATCAGCAATAATCTATTGGCATGTAATCATTTCTCATGATTTGTAGATAAAATTGTTTAGCCACTTCTTTTTTTCTTCTTCTTCTGAAATAATTTATAATTTACTTTGGGATATTAAATTTAGATACATCTACATTCTACCTCAATAACATTAATGTAATGAAACAATGATCCCAATCTTTTATGCATTGGGAATTTTTTATTTTGTTTCTGATATTAGAGAGACCTATCTGCGACAGCATCCAACCATGGGCAAAATGAAGTTTAAGTGGAATAAAGAATTCGTTACTTACGAGCAAAGGCACTGGCTAGCAAAAGTAGGAGCAACAGCTTCTCGTTGCCCATGATGAGCTGTTAAAGCTCTTGGGAGCTGCCGTGACCCACAGACACCAATTATTTTCTCCTCCACTGACCCAAGAGAGAATGAGCCTTTTCCCTTGTCCCTGAATTTATATACTCAGGAAAACCAGCTGAGCTATTCTGTTTAGAAGTTCAGAGCAAATTGCAAAAGGTCCAAAGGTTAAAGTTTTGTCTCTGAGATTACTGAGAGCAGATCTGGGCCTAGCGATGGGAAAAACAGAAACACTGAGATGATAACACGGAGCATTGATCACGGATAGAATTTATTTTTAGATGTATTTTTTTTTTTTTAGTATTATTTAAAATGATCATTTTATCTGTCTTGTTGATATCTATCTTATATTGTTATGGTATGTCTGGATTTCCCAAACAGGAACTGAAATACAATGCTGATCAAGCAAAAAAAGTGATTTTCAGGCAAAATAGATGATCTGCTATGCCTGTGGGACTTCCCTTGAGTCATTTGGCCAAAGTGATGTGTGGCTGTACAGGTATGGGATCCATTATCCGGAAAACTGTTATCCAGAAAGCTCTGAATTAAGGAATGGTCATCTCCCATAGACTTCATTTTATGTAAATATTCTACATTTTTAAAAATGATTTCCCTTTTCTCTGTAATAATAAAACAGTAGATTGTACTTGATCCAAACTAAGATATAATTAATCCTTATTGGAAGCAGAACCGGCCTATTGGGTTTATTTAATGTTTATATGATTTTCTAGTAGATCCAAAGATCCAAATTACAGAAAGATCCATTATCTGGAATACCCAAGGTCCCAAGCATTCTGGATAACAGGTCTCATACTGTACTAGACATCCATGGGGCTAAAAGGAAAATCTTACTGGAACCCATATTGCCATATTTAAAGGTTAAGTGGCTGGTTGTTATTGCAAGAGCTGGCATAGACTTTTGAGATGTTGTTGAACTACAACCACTTTATAAAAAAAAAGCCAAGACTGTTAGGGAGATGCTGGAAGTTGTAGTTCAGCATCATTATGTAGTCAGATTAACTAGTCAGGAAGTCAGATGCTCCAAATAAGTTTGCCAACTCCCATGTGTATAAGCACTAATATTCACGGGAATAAAATCGGCCATTTATGCACAATGAGGGCATCGTGCAGGCTTTAAAATGATGCGCCATATTGGGCAGATGAGGAAGTGAAGAGAAGCCGCAGCTCCACTTCTTCCTGCTTTTACAGTCGTTCTTTCTATTTGCATGTACACTTTCAACAATATAAACCTGGCCATGAGTCAGAGATTAGTCCTGATTAGTCCATGTATGGGGATGTACGTGGAGACCAACCAATGACCATAAGCAGTGGCGTAACTAGATGTTATAGGGCCCCACAGCAAATACATTTTAGGGCCCCCAACAGATCCAGAGGTTGTCCTGTTTTACCAATATATATATTGAAATGTCTCATTAATTCATGGGGCCCCCTGTACCTCTTGGCCCCACCTGCAGCTACAGGGTCTGTAGTTAAACCCCTGACCATAACCAAACAAATCTTTATAAGTGAAATATAATTTACCTATAAATATGGGAAAGATCGGGCCCTTATTTATAAGATGTTGGAAAAATGGTTAACGTTTGCAGATTTTGGTAATCTTTCAAATGTTGCCATGGTCAGATCTAGCGTTAGTGACTGTGAAATGTGAGATTGCCACTTTTAACCAGAATATGAAGAGAGAAGCCAAAGCACAGTATTATTAACTCTTCTGAGTGGGCCACCATTGGGTCTTTGACTCTGTAGGGATATGAGGGTTGTAACCCCTGCACAACCAATTGCCGTTTCTTCGTGGTGCTGTAACTACCTATATACATGGCATGGTATCACTACTAGAGTACAAAGCAATGTAGGAGCCACACACACATAGATGATTGAACAGTAATAACCCATTTATTATGGGCACATAATAGTGATGGGAAAAATTTGGGAATTTCCCATGAAATTCGTGAAATGGGCAAAAGTTCACAGAACCGCAGCGGCGTCTAGTTTTTGACGCCGGTGTCCGTTTTTGACGCCAGCGTCCGTTTTTTTTATGGATGCGGCCATTTCGTGAATTTATTAGCCAGTAGCGAATCGCTCAAATTCGCCGTGAATTCGCCCATCACTACCACATAGTGTAAGTGAAACAAATAACATTTCAGACAGCCAAGCCACCCATCTGACAAATGGTGGCTTGATTGGCTTAAACATTATTTGTTTCACACATCTATGTGTGTGCGGCTCCTACTTTGCCTTGACCCTGTAGGGGTCATTTACCCTAAATACAAGTTGTTAAGCACCAAGAACCACAAAAGCATGCCCCGATTACTAGTGATGGGCGAATTTGTGCCGTTTCGCTTCGCCGAAAAATTTGCGAATTTTTGTGAAATTCGCGAAATGGTGAAAAATTCAGGAAACGGCGCCACCATCTCGTTTTTGACGCCGGTGTCTGTTTTTTTTTATGCCGGCGTCCATTTTTTTTTACGCCGGCGAATTTTTCGCGGTCGTTTTGCAAATTTATTCGCTGGCGGCGAATAACGCAAATTTGCGCCTGGCGAATAAATTCGCCCATCACTACCAATTACTTATATCAAAAGCACGTGTTTGGGTTTTACATTTAGGTCTGGATTAGAAATTGCTTGTTAACTTGGATGTCTAAATCAAGTTAGGGGATATGTAGGGAGCAGGAGGGGGGGTGTCTACATGCTGAATGCAAGCTGCACTGTATTTGTGTGGGAAGTGCACTCCATTTTTCAGCACAAAGACCTGGGGAAATTCAGAGACGTGAAGGGAATGGTGCGAAGTTTGAAAAACATGGTGGATTGCACCCTTTATTTGCACTTTGCACTTAGTAAATTACCCCTATGTGTTTTAAATGTCTGTAAGGCACCATTGGCATATCCTTGTGGCTCTGGCTGGCCATTTTTAACCACTGGGCCTGTAAAACAGTCAATGGGTTTCTGGTAAACTTCAGCCTTCTCTGTTTTTAACTTTGCCAACGCCATCCTAGTCCTCAGTTCTATGGAATCTTCACTAAAGTTGACTTGACTTCTATATGACCAGCTAAGTCAGAGGGGAAATACATTTTAAGCTCCATTTGGGCAAGGGCTGATGAGTATGATAAAACTCCTCTAACGATCTGTACAATTTGTTGTTATTATATAAATAAAAAATTAAGCAAATAGCTTGGAGAAAATACTGGGCCTCAAATCACGTCCATGCTTTTTACCAAATCGATTGGCAGATTGAAAAACACTGTTACCATCACCATTAGATTTCAGTAATACTAATTTAACT
This sequence comes from Xenopus laevis, assembly GCF_017654675.1. NCBI lineage: Eukaryota > Metazoa > Chordata > Amphibia > Anura > Pipidae > Xenopus > Xenopus laevis. The sequence goes on from NC_054379.1 coordinate 155,361,924, forward strand.
TGACTAGTTTAATTATCTTCCAGTTCTTTAGATAATTTTAGGATCTCTTTTTGGGCAGCGCTTCTGCTTACTCCTACTTGTAGAGCAACTAGAGAAACTGATACTCTCTGGCGCCTTCTTGCTGCTGATGTGACTTATATAACACATTAATATCAGTAAATAGATTTCTGAAGATGCAATAAACACATACTGTACAGAGTTCACAGATATTTCGTGTTTTGCTGCAACTTAACTTATGTAAGATATGCTTTTAGCTGAAGAGTAAAAATGATCAAATCAGCGCCGCTGCATACCTTGAATCACGTCAATTCGGGTCAAGTCATGGTATCAACTGGTTCTAATCTCTGAAGAAATTCTGGATTAATTTTCTCACTGCTAACCCCCCTTTTTATTAGCTGAACTGACCTCTTCACCTCTGCCAAGGATATCTATAATTAGGATTTCTACAATTTATTGAATGTAACAAAATTTACGAAAATGTATTATGGGTAAAGGTATTTTTCTCAAAAGGTTGTCTGTTTACTAGGATACCGTCTCAATTGCACCTTTCCCTTGGTTATAACATATCAAGGGACAGTGTTGGACTGGGCTGCCAAGAAAAAAACCCTGTGGGCCCCACTCAGTCTTCATGGGCCCACCAGGCCAAACTTATTCCCTCTCCCAGATCCCCTCTCCTTTTCCCTTGGTCGGACCAGATTACAAGGTAAGAGAGAAGGACGCGCCAACATCACTATAGGAAGGGGATCTTGGAGCAATGCAAGGTTGGGCCTTTTAGTGGAACGTTTAGTGAAACATTTAGAATATTACCTGGGCCAAGGAATAGATTGACCCATGCTGTCCATGGGTGATGGCTCTTTATATGATCTTATAACTTGTTTGATGGATTAATGCTTATATCATCACCCTTCAGCTTAATACTAGCAATCTTCTTACTCCCTTTTTTATTCAAAAAACATTTGCCAGCTTTTTTTTAAATTCAGGCTTTTAACTCTACTGCACATGCATGACTGCTTGCTCTCAAGTTCCCCAGGCCAGTGCAGTTTTCTGATAACAGGAGCATTCAGGGTATTCGATAAATCATTATAATGCTTGGGGCACCCCTGGAGCTTTTGTTCTCCTTTAAGCTGCCCATACACAGGCTGATAAAGTTGGCAACTCAACCCCTTCAAACCCCTGTGTATGGAGTGATTGGGGATCTAACTGATATCTGACTTGATATCTATTGAGTGAAGACAGCACTAGCATTTTGCTCACCTGATGGGTCCTTTACTCCCACAGTATGATTGGTTCATTGACTCAGACACTCATATGACCAAAATCATGCAGAGATCCATACGTTTGGCCATATGTAAGGTCAGCTTTACACTTCATAATATTACACATTTGCAGCTCAAACTTGGAATTAAGATTTTGCCTTGAAAATCAAATTTGAATTGTTTTAACCTATAGAAAAAGAAAATATTTAACGGAAATTTAGAGAATTATTATTAGTCTGGCCAAAGTGAAGAGTTTAGTTACCATATCTTCATCATTTATCTAAGAGTCATGTATTCTGTTCATTTTCTCATTTCTTATCACATTAGGTACACAGTGTTTGTGTATGACTCCATACAAATAATATCAAAGCACTTATAATGACTCAGTGTTTTTGCAGTTTGCTCAACAATCCAACATTAGCAAATAGTTTGACAAATGTATGTAAAATTCATACCAAGACTTTGCCCAAAGTGTAATTGCTTCCTTTTGAAGGAGATACTTGAGGACACATGAGTGTTCCCTATGGTAAGTGTGCTCACTTCCTTCCAGGAGTAAATAGGATCCAGGGCCTTAGGATATTTATCTCATGGGACGATGTGAGTACACTTGAAGTGTGATATGGCACAATAGAACATGTATGTGCAAGGAATGATGACCTGCCGATGAGCCAATGGTTCTTACATAGAATTGATATAGTAAACATTACCCTGACTCTAGGGGCCTCAACTTTTTTTGGGAGCAACAGAAGCATGAACAAAGTCCCTGGGGTGCCAAATAAAGGCTGTGATTAGCTATTTGATAACACCTATGTGGACTGGGAGACTCTATGCAATTACTTGCCTCCAAGTCTGGAATTCAAACATAAGCACCTGTTTGAACATCCAAGGGGTTGGTGAGCAACATTTTGTTCACAAGCCATTGCTTGGGCATCACTAGTTTTAGCAAATTAAGTTATTGTATTTTGGAGCCTCCTGGATAATGTTTTTTCAGATAACAGATCCCCACTACACTCGTACACAGCAGGGCTGCTATTATAAATCATGCAGCACCGTGCAACAACATTTTCCCTTGGCCCTGCCCACCCCAGATCCCACCCACACCACAAAAACATTGGTGCCAGGGCCCCCCATAAGTTAAAAAAAATGTTGCCGGCAGGGCCCCTTAAAAGTAAAAGAACAATGGAGCCCCAGAATTTTTTTTTTTTAAAAAAAACATTGGTGGCATGGGCCTATAGAGTATTAAATAATACATTGGTGGCTAGGGGTTTAAAAAATTAAAAAACACACATTGGTGTTCAGTAGAATTGATCTCGTGGCTTCAGGACTTCGGGTCTTTTTGCAGTTTCAGGACTTCAAGTTCGTCTGTTTTTGGTGACTTTGGGTCTTTTCGCGGCCTCGAGACTTCAAGTTCGGCTCTTTTTGTGAGTTTGAGTCTTTTTGCGGCTTCAGGACTTCAAGTACGTCTGTTTTTGGTGACAATGGGTCTATTGCGGCCTCGAGACTTCAACTTTGTCTCTTTTCATGATTTTGGGTCTTTTCGCAGCTCCAGGAATTCAAGTTCTGCTCTTTTCGCAACTTTGGTCTTTTTGTGGCTTTGGGACTTTGACTTTTCGGGACTTTCTTAAGAAGTGGCACGGCTTTGGCACTGTCAAGGGGGGCTCAGCTATTTTGAAAGGTGCAGCACAGCCGGACTCCCTTTCAGGCCGGGCCGGACTCCCTTTCAGGAGTACCCCCTGTGCCCCCTGATGGCGGCCCTGCTTGTACAGATGAACATTTATACGGACCTTTTTACAGGGATTATTAGGATCCAAAAAGAGCTCAGGGAGGAGATAAGGAATAGGATTTTGCCTGGCACTGATTTCCGGCAGAATTCTGGGTTGCAAAAATGTCAAGTGACAAATCTGTGCTAGAATTACGCAATGCATTTTGTTTAACCAGAAAAAAAAATCATGCTAATTAAGGGAAAAAAAACAATAGAAAAATGTCCATTAACTTCAACGCATTTGGCACAATAAAAAAATCATGAAAAAAAATCCCATTGACTTTGATGTATTTGTCGCATGAAAAAAAACGTGAGAAAAACACCTATTGACTCCAATGCATTTGGCACAAGAAAAAAAACCCATTGAAACCAACGCATTTGGCACAAAAACAAAAACAATAAAAAACTTAGTCCTTGCAGTGACAGCTCCAAGGGTAAATTGGATGCTATAGCCCCATTGAATATTGTAGGGAGCAAAACCGAAAGCAGTGCCGCCCCCTTTTCCTTTACAAGGATACAGAGAAAAAAGCAGATTGCACAAAATTAGAAACCTTTAGTAAACCCCCTGAAAAGGTTACTGTAGTTTATTAATATTTTCACTGGACAACTGTTTTATTGTGGCCATGAATTAATAGGGTACTAACAAAATATCTAAACCAGATAGATAGAAAGTTATAATAGGGGTACATATCCACCTAAACTCATGCAAATTAACTATAAAAAGAGAGGTTTTTTTTAGAGTGTTTTCATCTCCAAGAGCTCAGCTGCTTCAGTTTAACAATTAATCCGATGGGCCGATGCTGTTTGTATAACCTCTATCCACATAATGTCAGTGCAGCGCAGACCAATGCCTCCCCTAATGACATATGGCAGTTTGTATTACTGAACTCTGTACCTGCCAGATTTAATGAATAACAATATCATGACTATTAGATGGCTTTCTCGGGTTCTCTGTTCTGTCACAGACAATAATTCATGCGGTCATAGCACAATAAGAACATAAAACATTTTACCTTTACTCACATGAAAGTGCCATTTACAAAGCTACTTGCGCCTATAAATGCTCCTGCAACCAATGCACCATTCTGTATGCGTGGTTGAATTGTGCCAACTTTGGACACTAGAGGGGTTATTTAATAAAGTCCGAATGTCAAAAACTTGAAAATTCACGTTTTTTAACTATAAAATCCAAATTTGTAGTAAAAAAAAAAAACTAAAATTTTTCAGGATTGATTATAACCAAAAGATAGAAAAAGTCAGAAACCGAAAATTCGGCATCTCAAGAAGTCCTGAAGAGATCCTGATCTGCGATGGGTTTTGTGCAAAAATCCTAAGAATTTGAATATTCGTACAATTTTCATGTATTTTACTAGTTTTTTCCCGAACTGGAATTTTTCGGGACAATTTACTGATATATAAGGGGAAATAACCTGTTTCGGATTTGTTCGGAGTATATTTCACAAAATAATGATGTAAATTCGGATTTTGATAAATAACCTGCTCTTAAAACCTGGAACTACCTTCAACCTGAACATGATTCCAGAGGTCCCCCGAGTTGCACCCATGTGACTATTAGCACAGAAATGGGACCTGTTATGCTTGGGACCTGGGGTTTTCTGGATAAGGCATCTTTCTGTAATTTGGATCTCCATACCTTAAGTCTACCAGAAAATTATTTAAAAATTAAATAAACCCAATTGAATCAAGGATCTTGATAATCTTAATATGGACAACCTACATTAGTTCATGTTGCATAATGAGACCCATGCTCTCTATTCATAGACACCTTTTATGACTGCAGGTATGGTATCCCTTATCCAGAAAGCTCTGAATTACAGAAAGGTTGTCTCCTATAGACTCAATTTTATCCAAATCATCCAAAGTTTTAAAAATGATTTCCTTTTTGTCAGTAATAATAAAACCTTGTACTTGATCCCAACTAAGATATAATTAATCCCTATTGGAAGCAAAACCTTTTGGGTTTATTTCATGTTTTTTTAGTAGATTTAAAGTATAGAGATACACGTTACAAAAATATCCCTTATCTGGAAAACCCAGGTCCCGAGCATTCTGGATAACAAGTCCCATACCTGTACAACCTTTTAAAGACTATGATGATCGAGACCCTAAAAATTTAATGAATAGGTCCTGGCTTGGTATTTTTTTCTATATTTACACTGAAAGGTAGTGGTGCCGAGGTGATTTGTGAACTGGCCCATGCGTCAATACAATAAGAATCTTGAAACTGGCAGGGAGAAGCCTCATATGATTACCAGGCAATACAAAGATAGAAAGTATGGAATTGCCACATAGTTCAAGTGGCGGCTGCGAAGCTTGAAGAAAAAAAGTCAAGTCTTTAATGTCTACGGAGATTCTCATTCATCCAGATCATGATATACAGTATCTAGCTGAGGAAACCTAAATCAACTGGACTGTTTTCCTGAAAATGTTTCACAACTCATCCGTGTGGCTTCTTCAGTTCAACTACTCAGTTGCTTTAATCCGGTCATAGATGTGCAGTTTGTACAATGGACGATTGTTACCGTAGTTCCAGTGGACTGACTTACTGCTAACCATTCAGATTAAATAAAGTAGTAAAATGAACAAATCAGACGATGATCTGGCCATGAATTCACAGACAGCAATCATACGATAACTAATGTCCGACAAATAGGAGTGACCCACTGATATCATATTATAGTTAGTTACATAGTTACATAGTTAAATCGGGTGGAAAAAAGACAAAGTCCGTCAAGTTCAACCCCCCAAAATGAAAACCCAGCATCCATACACACAGCTCTCCATACTTTCACATAAATTATATATGCCCATATCTATACTAACTATAGAGTTTAGTTTCACAATAGCCTTGGCTATTATGCTTGTCCAAGAAAACATTCAAGCCCCTCAAGCACAGAATCAGCATCACAACATCACCCGGCAGGTCATTCCACAACCTCACTGTCCTGACTGTGAAGAACCTCCTACGTTGCTTCAAATGAAGGTTCTTTTCTTCTAGTCTAAAGGGGAGGCCTCTGGTACGGTGATCCACTTTATGGGTAAAAAGGTCCCCTGCTATTTGTCTATAATGTCCTCTAATGTACTTGTAAAGTGTAATCATGTTACCTCTCAAGTGTCTTTTTTTCCAGAGAAAACAACCGCAACCTTGACAGTCTCCCCTCATAATTTAAATCTTCCGTCCCTCTAACCAGTTTAGTTGCATTTGGTCAAGCTCATTTATATCCCTCTTAAGGACTGGAGCCTAAAACTGCACTGCATACTCAAGGTGAGGTCTTACCAGGGACCTATAAAAAAGCCAAAATTATATTTTCATCCCTTGAGTTAATGCCCTTTCTATGCAATACAGAACTTAATTTGCTTTAGTAGCCACAGAATGACACTGCCTGGAATGAGACAAATTGTTACCTACAAAAACCCCTAGATCCATCTCAGTTAAGATCACACACTGTCCCAACACACTGCCATTTCGTGTATAACTTGCATTTATTAGGAATCTTCTAACTTGTCGATCAACTAAACGACCGATTGCCATGGTAGAAAACATGTTGGGACAATCCACACACGGTCTCAAAGACTTTAATCAGTGAATTTTTCCTCATATCTAGTCTTGGTGTGTACTGTATATCTTGTAACACTTTCAAACAAGACAATGTGTATCTAGAACATTGTGGTTCAGGTCCTTGAGGGATTTGAACCATCAACCTCATGTGTTATCACTGTAATTGGCCTGTCTGGCTGCTAATGAGGTCGAGGTGCAACTTATTATCTGTCCGGATGATCCTCAAGACTATAAAGCACTTCCCAGCAGTTTCTTCCCATTCAGCCCTCTCACAATCAGGTGGAATCCAGACCATGATTAGTTAAGTGACTTACAGTGTCACACAGATTATTCATGCTGGTACTTATGTGTTAGAATCATAGATTGTATAGATAAGATAGACTGATTGAGGAAGGAAAGGTGACCGCTGGTCTTCTGTCTTTTCTTGTCAACCCTTTTTCCTTTACTGAACCTGTAGATTGTTATTCTGGTTTGACCCGTACTTGTCAACCAGTTTATGACACCACTGATAATGTATTCCCTGGACTAATGAGGAATAGGATTTTGCGAGCACACCCTACTCGTGACTTTCTGGACTCCCCAGGGTCAAATTAGTAATTTCCTGGTCTGAAACCATTTGTACCTGGTCTGATGCCAATTTGCCAATTGTTTGATAAACTATATACAGGTGTGGGAACCATTATTCGGAAACCCATTATCCAGAGAGCTCAGAAATATGGGAAGCCCATCTCCCACAGACTCCATTTTAGGCAAATAATTCAAATATTTAAAAATGATTTCCTTTTTCTCTGTAATAATGAAACAGTAGCTTGTACTTGATTCCAACTAAAATAAAATTAATCCTTGTTGGATGCAAAACTTCGATTCAAAGTTTTTCCCAAAAAAAACGTAGATTCTTCAAAGTCCACCAATTGACTCCAAATAGGTTCTAGGAGGTCCCCCATAGGCAGACAGCACAACACGTTGCTAGGCAAAAATTTGCTCAGACAATGTTAATTTACTAACATGCGAAGTTGCGTCCAGGGCGCCGAATGCTGGTGAAGTTTCGGAAGCGTTAATTCGGCAAGCAGAGCGAAAATACGCTAGCGTTGCCTAATTTGCATATGGCGGTAAGTCAAAGTTGAATGGACGTATATGTTGCAGCAAATACATTACATTACACAAGGCCAGGGAAGCTTAATAAAGTAAAATAGAGTTGTTATATTGCCCTACACATGAGCCCACTGTATAGTTTATGTGCTATATGTTAGGAAATGTAGGGGGGAAGCCGGATACCCCCCAAAAAATTTACGCTCTTTTGCAGCCTGAAAAAAAGGAAAAGATGCCAGCGCTTAGAAACATTTTCAACAAAAAAAAAAATGAAGGAAGTCCTGTAAACTACATTGCTCTTCACCTGGTCTGAGGTGTCGAAGACAAGTCTGGTGTCTTAGTGAATTTGCTTAATTACGTCCCTTCGCCAGAGCTCAACTTCGCCTGCCGATTGAGTGCGAATGAGCGCCAGTCTCACTAGCGAAGTTACACGGTTAGTAAATCGGCGAAGTACCGAAATGAAGTCACGCCAGCGTTAGTCACTTTGCCCTTTAGTAAATTTGCCCCTATGGGAGACAGCCTTCCCATAACGTGGAGTGTTCTGGATAACAGGTTTCCCGATAACGGATCCCATACCTGTACTTTGACCAAGAGTCCACATACATTGCTATTTTGATTTGCTACTCCTTTACCTATTTCTTGGAACTCATATTACACCTTTGACTGGTTTCATTCTTAGAAACCTTTCCTTTTTTTTTTTTAATAAATGTTTTTATTTATTTTCATAAAAGAAAAAGAAAATCAAACAAAGTAAATAAATAATCTGTTCGGAATTTGGAGGAGCAAAAGGAGGTGCCATAAACCATACAGTTTAACAGGTATAGACATCGAACAAGATATTCACGTAATTTTACCATGTCCATCAAACAGCAGTTTTAAAGGTGTGAAAGACCATAACCAAAATGGCATCCTTGTCGCTTATATACTACTTGCAGATAGCAATCTATTGATTTGGTGACTGATTGATGACTCTGTGCCTGTGATCTATAAAGATTCTGTATGTATTGATTTGTATCTTGTACTGCTTTATAGTTGAATAGCAATTCTTTGTCGAACCACGTGGTATGTCGAAATGCGTAAATCGTTAAATGTCTAGTACAAGTGGGGAGTGAGAATATATATGTCATCGAGGTTGAAAAAATTTTTTCTGTGTATTCCTCTTTATTTATAGTGGTTTCTAGAAACCTTTCCTTTTAAATCAGCGTTAAATCAGAGAAAACAAGAGACCAAAGATCCACAATTAAATAGTAAACCTCTGGCTTATTAGTTAAGGCAGACACTGCAATTGCGAGGGCTGACGGATGATATTTTACGGTAATTACCCGACGAGGCACCAATGAGAAAGTTAAAGGGGTAATTGGGAAACTTACCTTGTGAACCGTACCTGCAAGGAAGAGATAACCATCTCGATTGCTGATAAAGAAGTAAGTGATTTATACTGGCTGCCACATATATTGTGTTTTCCTACAGGACCCTGGTTGGCGATAGCATCACACCAAATAAAGTGCATCTTAAATGTAAAGAAAGGGTTGAGATAAAAGACACACCACATTTAATGCAGCAGTAGAGACTCAATAAAAGACCACTGGTTTGGATATGAATCTTTATTTAGAAGAAGCCTACAGTATTGGAGATTCAGATTTTTATAAATCCTTGTCGTAACATTAACATGGTATACTGAAGAGTAGCGCCAACATTATTGGTCTCTACAGGGGAATTCTCTACCAAGGGGTGGTTCATCTTTACTTTAACTATTAGTATGTTATAGAATGGCCAATTCTAAGCAACTTCTCAACTGGTCTTCATTTTTTTCTTTTTTTTTATAGTTTTTGAATGATTTGCCTTCTTCACACTCTTTCCAGCTTTCAAATGGGGGTCAAAAACAAATGCTCTGTAAGGCTACAAATGTATTGTTATTGCTACTTTTTATATTTATCTTTCTATTCAGGCCTCTCCTATTCATATTCCAGTCTCTTATTGAATCCAGTGCAGTAATTTGGAGCAGATTGAGGAACTGCTGAATAAAAAAGCTAAATAAGTCAAAAACTACAAATAATAAAAACCAATGGCAAATTGTCTCAGAATATCACTCTCTACATCATACTAAGGGGCAGATTTATCAAGGGTCGAAGTGAATTCGAGGGAATCTTCGAAGTAAAAAAATTTGAAGTAATTTTTTGGATACTTCCACCATCGAATATGATACTATGACTTTGATTTTACTTCGAAATTGATTCGTAGTAAAATAGTTTGAATGTTCGAATATTCGATAATCGAAAGTATTGTCTCTTTAAGAAAACTCCAACTTCAATAGTTCGCCAAATTAAACCTGCCGAAGTGTTATGTTAGCCTATGGGGAACTTCTAATGCATTTTTCTAACTTTTTAGATTCCCGAAGTAAAATCGTTCGATCGTACGATAAAATAGTTTGAATCGTTCGATTCAAACGATTTAATCATTAGATCGAACAATTTTACTTCGATCGTTCAATTGCCAAATTCGGTGAAAAAAGTTTGAATTCAATGGTCGAATTTCAAAGTATTTTTTTCTTCGAAATTCGACCCTTGATAAATCTGCCCCTAAATTTAAAAGTGAACAACCCCTTTCATTTGGACATGGTTCTGAGCTAGCATAGTCCATGAACTCATCCTCAGCAAGAAATAGGGCTGCTATTACTGGGACCTTTTATCCAGAATGCTCTGGATCTTTAACATCTGTAATTTGGACCGTCATACCTCAAGTCTACAAGAAACTCATGTAAACATTTAGGGGCAGATTTATCACAGGTCGAAATGAAAATTTGGATTTAAAAAAAATCTAAATTCAAGCTAATTTTTGTTTACTTTGACTAGGGAATAGTCCAAATTCGATTTGAAATTGAAAAAAAATAGAAAATTCAAATTTTGAAAGTACTGTCTCTTTAAAAATTCGACTTCTACCTTTTGCCATCTAAAACCTCCCAAATTGCTGTTTTAGCCTATGGGGGACCTCCTAGCACCTACTTGGAGTCAATTGGTGGACTTTGAAAAATCGAAGGGTTTTTTTGTGAAAAAAAATTAGATCGAATGCGCTATTACTTCGATTCGTACGATTCTAATTTGATCTAAAACTGACCGATACAATAGAAAACAGACTTATTCAGCCAAAAAAAAACTTTGAGTTCATTTTGTTTGGTCTTTTTGCATCTTAAATTTTGAAGTTTTTCAAATTCGAAGTTCGACCCTTGATAAATTTGCCCCTTACGGTCGAATTTGAAGAAAAACCAATCAATAAAAATGTATTAAAAAAAAAAAAATTAAATTCAGGGGAATAGGATCGACCTGCATACTTGAATCAAACTGAATTTGATTTGAGTTTTTTCACCAAAAAAATAAATAAATAAAAAAAGACATTTTATTTTCCAAAAGTCCACCAAACAACTCCAGGTCCTCTGTAGGCTAAACCACCAATTTGTCAGGTTTTAGATGGAGAGTAGTCACATTCAAATTCTTAAAGGGACAGTACATGATACATTTCATTTTTTTTTTAAACTCAAATTGAATTTGGACTATTCCCTAGTCAAATTACATTAAAATAAACTCAAATTCGAATTTAAAAATTCAAATTTTCAATTGGACCCTTGATAAATCTGCCCCCAAATACACTCAATAGGCTGGTTTTGCTTCCAATAAGGATTAATTATATAAGGATCAAGTACAAGGTACTGTTTTATTATAACAGAGAAAAAGGAAATCATTTTTTAAAACTTTGGATTATTTGGATAAAATGGAGTCTATGGGAGGCAGCTTTTCAGAGCTTTCTGGATAATGGGTTTCTGGATAACTGATCTCATACCTGTACTAAAAAAGACAAAAGCAGTACAGTCAGTATAACATGCACACAGATGATACTACAGTAGAACCCCCATTTTACAATTTTCAGAAAAAGTATGGTGTAAAATTTGGGAAATGTAAAATCGGTGAAACGTATTAAGAATTATAAATAAGCAGGACCACTAAAAATGAAAAAAAATAAATCAGAGCATTTAAAATTGAGTTGGATATACACATTGAAGTTTCCTTTTATAGCCTTTTTGTTATTTACATCTTTATACCTGGGAATTTTTTCGGGTATAAAACTACATTTTAAAGTAGCAATTTTTTTAATTATTTTAGGAAAAACTGCTACAGGTACCAATCTCTGATGTGTGAAATACAGAAGAAACAATGGGCACAAGGTTAGAGTTCGATTGGGAAAGATATTGGCTTTGTCCTTGGACTAAGGTTAATAAGTGTGTGAGAGGTATAAAAAGGATTATGGGATATATGTTTCTGTATAACAAAAGCTATATTCTCAATAACTGGAAGACTACTTGTTTACATTTTTGATCGGTTTCTTGAAAAAGTAGCAACAGCTACTGCCATGATGAAGGCATCTTCTAAAATTGGCCACAGATAAAAGTTGAAAACTTTTGGGCTTATTTACTAACATTCAGATTTCCTTTTTTTTCCACAAATAATATTTTTTCCTCTAAAAATGTGAGTTTTTAAAAATGTATCTAAAACTGGGTCCAACTTATTAAGCCATAAAGACTTTTTGGGGGTTGGGCTTTTTGATGCCAAAAATCCAAAAAAATTGTGGGGAAAAAAGTGCAACTTTCTTAAGATTGATAATGCAACAAAAATGTGACAATACAAAAATACTCCAGCTAAAAATCATGTAGAAGTCAATGGCAGATGCCCGTTTTACAACCGGAAGATCTTTCTTTGAGGTTTTAGAGGTTTTCGCCTATTTTTGATGCAACAATGCAAAAAAGTCTCCATTCATTCGTGCTTTTTCAGTTCGGATCTTTTTATAAATTTCATGGCATTCGCGGTTTTAGAGAAAGTGAGTTTAGTCGCGGTTTCAAACAACCCTAAAATTCTACCTTAAATAAATAGGCCTCCACTAAAATTTAAGCTTTATTAAGTGAAAAAAATCACAACAAACTATAATGCAAAATGTCTCCAAGTTAAAGCAGTCATGATCCCAGAGAAGCCAATGGGAGCTGCGCTGATCCTGTCGGAGATTTTAGGATTTTTCATCGTTAATGATAATCCGAAAAACTCGAATTCTAAGATTCTAAAGATATCCATATTTTTTAAATATTAAGGGGCAGATTTATCAAGGGTCGAATTTAGAGTTTATGGAGTTTCTAAAAACTCCTATCAACTTGAAAAAAAATGACCAATCGAAATTTATTAAAAAAATCTATTTTTTTAAAAAAATGGGTGATTAGTATAGAACTGAAAATTCAAATTGAATTCGATCAAATTTGATTCAAGTTTGTTCACCAAATGTTTTTTTTTTTTAAAAAAACATTTGTTTTTAAAAACATTTTTTTCAAAAGTCCACCACATGAGTCCAAATTGATTGTAGCAGTCCCCCATAGGCTAAAATACCAATTCGTCAGGTTTTAGATGGCGAATATTTGAATTTGAATTCTTAAAAGGACAGTACATGATAAATTTCAAAATTCTAATTTATAATTTTTTTTAAATTTTAATCGAATTTGGACTATTCCCTAGTTGAATTGAGCTAAAATAAACTCAAAATTCTAATTAAAAAATTCGAATTTTCAATTCAACCCTTGATAAATCTGCCCCTTTGCATTCGTGATTCCATAGTCAGAGCTGCTCAGATCATAGTAACATAGTAACATAGTAACATAGTAAGTAAGGTTGAAAAAAGACACATGTCCATCGAGTTCAACCTTTTTTTTTTTTTGTTTATTAACTACCTATCTGCCAGTTGATCCAGAGGAAGGCAAAAAACCCATCTGAAGCCTCTCCAATTTGCCTTAGAGGGGGAAAAATTCCTTCCTGACTCCAAAATGGCAATCGGATTAGTCCCTGGATCAACTTGGACTATGTGCTATTTCCCATGACCCTGTATTCCCTTACTTGCTAAAAAGCCATCCAACCCCTTCTTAAAGCTATCTAATGTATCAGCCTGTACAACTGATTCAGGGAGAGAATTCCACATCTTCACAGCTCTCACTGTAAAAAACCCCTTCCGAATATTTAGGCGGAACCTCTTTTCTTCTAATCGGAATGGGTGACCTCGTGTCAGCTGGAAAGACCTACTGGTAAATAAAGCATTAGAGAGATTGTTATATGATCCCTTTATATATTTATACATAGTCATCATATCACCCCTTAAGCGCCTCTTCTCCAGCGTGAACATCCCCAATTTGGCCAGTCTTTCCTCATAGCTAAGATTTTCAATACCTTTTACCAGCTTAGTTGCTCTTCTCTGTACCCTCTCTAATACAATAATGTCCTGTTTGAGTGATGGAGACCAAAACTGTACAGCATATTCTAGATGGGGCCTTACAAGTGCTCTATACAGTGGAAGAATGACCCCCTCCTCCCGTGACTCTATGCCCCTTTTAATACAGCTCAAGACCTTATTTGCCCTTGATGCTGCTGACTGGCATTGCTTGCTACAGCCAAGTTTATCATCTACAAGGACTCCAAGGTCCTTTTCCATAATGGATTTGCCTAGTGCAGTCCCATTTAGGGTATAAGTGGCTTGGATATTCTTACATCCCAGGTGCATGACTTTACATTTATCAACATTGAATCTCATTTGCCACTTAGCTGCCCAGATTGCCAGTTTGTCAAGATCCTGTTGCAAGGATGCCACATCCTGGATGGAATTAATTGGGCTGGATAATTTTGTGTCATCTGCAAACACTGATACATTACTTACAACACCCTCCCCTAAGTCATTAATGAACAAGTTAAATAAAAGTGGACCCAATACTGAGCCCTGGGGGACCCCACTAAGAACCTTACTCCAAGTAGAGAATGTCCCATTAACAACCACCCTCTGTACCCGATCCTGTAGCCAGTTTCCTATCCATGTGCAAACGACTTCATTAAGCCCAACAGACCTTAGTTTAGAAAGCAGTCGTTTGTGGGGCACAGTATCAAACGCTTTGGCAAAATCCAAATAGATCACATCTACTGCCCCCCCACTATCCAGAATCTTACTTACCACATCATAAAATGCAATCAAATTCGTCTGACATGACCTATCCTTCATAAAGCCATGCTGATTGTTGCTCATAATGCCATTCATTAGGACAAAATTTTGTATGTGATCCCTTAACAAGCCTTCAAATAATTTGCCCACCACAGATGTCAAGCTTACTGGCCTATAATTGCCAGGCTGAGATCGTAATCCCTTTTTAAATATTGGAATAACATCAGCTTTTCTCCAATCCATAGGCACCATACCAGATGACAGTGAATCTGAGAAAATCAGAAATAAGGGCTGGTCTAAAACTGAACTAAGCTCTCTTAGAACCCGGGGGTGTATGCCATCAGGCCCTGGAGCCTTGTTTACATTAATTTGTATTAAAGCTTTTTGAATCATATCCTGAGTCAGCCACTGACTAGATTGAGCTGAACCATTCGTGCAGTTATTAAGTGAGCCTGTGAACCCAGACTCCTCTATTGTATACACTGAAGAAAAGAACTGATTTAACACATTTGCCTTATCTGTATCTGTTACAACCATACTGATACCATTATTTAATGGAGCAACACTCTCAACCTGCATCTTTTTACTATTAATATATTTAAAAAACTTTTTAGGGTTAGTTTTCACCTCCACCGCAATTAACTCTTCATTTCTTTTCTTAGCCTTCCGGATTGCTGATTTACAACATTTATTACAGTGTTTATATTCATTAAATGCAGCTTCTGTCCCTACAGATTTGTAGTTTTTAAATGCCTTTCTCTTCTTTCCCATTAACATCTTTACCTCTGTATTAAGCCACACAGGATGATTCTTAGAGCTTCTACGTTTAGTCCTTAAGGGAATAAATTGAGAACAGTAATGATTTAATATCATTTTAAAGGACAACCATTTCTGTTCTGTGTTTTTAGCTGAAAACCTAATGCCCCAATCAATGCTCTGTAGGGCAGCCCTCAAGGCACTAAAATTAGCTTTGGCAAAATTCATGGTTTTTGTTGCCCCAGTATATTTTTGTTTTTTGCACCAGACATTAAAAGATATAACATTATGGTCACTATTACCCAGGGGTTCAATGACTTGCACATTTGCTATAAGTTCTGGGTCATTTGAGATCACTAAATCAAGAATAGCATTTTTTCTGGTAGGCTCCTCAACAACCTGTGCTAAAAAATTGTCGTGCAATAAGTTTATAAACTTGCTCCCATTAACTGATCTAGCAGTACCGTTGCTCCAGTCAATATCTGGGTAATTAAAATCCCCCATTATCATTACTTTACCTAAACTAGCAGCCTTTTCTATTTGCATTAGGAGCTTTGTCTCTTCCTCCTCACTTACATTAGGGGGTCTATAGCATACTCCTACAATTAATTTGCTGGATTCTTTACAATTGGTGAAGAACTCCACCCATACGACTTCTGGCCCCTCATTTTCTAACATAACCTCCTCCTTTATATGAGCTTTTAAATCCTGCCTAACATACAGACATACCCCTCCTCCTTTTCTATTGCCTCTGTCCCTCCGAAACAAAGTATAGCCACTGATATTTACTGCCCAGTCATGCGACTCATTCAGCCATGTTTCGGCCACACCAATCACATCATATTTTCCTTCCATCACCAGCAGCTCCAGCTCTCCCATTTTACCAGTCAGACTTCTTGCATTTGTAAACATACATTTAATACTCGCACCATATTGAACATATGACATGTGGTCCTCCCTATCCTTAACAGTATCCCTAGCCAAATCTCCTCCCCCATTTTCCCTTTCTTTGCCCACTATCTCATCTAACCTGTCTACCACTGAATCTTTTACTGAACCCTCCCCCCCCACACCTAGTTTAAAATCTCCTCCAACCCTCTAGCCATCTTCTCTCCCAAAACAGCTGCCCCATCATCATTGAGGTGCAGCCCATCCCTAGCAAAGAGCCTGTAGCCGACTGAAAAATCAGCCCAGTTCTCCAAAAACCCAAAACCCTCCTCCCTACACCAATCTTTTAGCCACGCATTAATCTCCCTACGCTCCCGTATTGGAATTCTACCATTCAGACTTTTTTATATTCTGAGACAATTTACAATTGTTTTTTATATTTATTATTTGTGGCTTTTGAGTTATTTAGCTTTTTATTCAGCAGCTCTGTAGTTTGCAATTTCAGCAAAACAGTTGCTAGGGTCCAAATTAC
The DNA here is from genome assembly GCF_017654675.1 of Xenopus laevis. Classification (NCBI taxonomy): domain Eukaryota; kingdom Metazoa; phylum Chordata; class Amphibia; order Anura; family Pipidae; genus Xenopus; species Xenopus laevis. The sequence continues at coordinate 155,378,795 of NC_054379.1, forward strand.
CCTAGCAACTCATATGAACAAGAGACTGGAAAATGAATAGGAGAGGCGAATAGAAAGATAAGTAATAAAAAGTAGCAATAACTGTAAATGTGTAGTCTTGTTTTCAGATGGGGTCAGTGACCCCCATTTGAAAGATGGAAAGAGTCAGAAAAAGAATACAAATAATTTAACAACTATAAAAAAAGCAGAAAATGAAGGTGAATTGATGTTGCTTAGAATTAGCCATTCTATATCAAACTAAAGTTAACTTAAAGGTGAACTAACACTTTAAAGGATAAGTAAACTTTAAAAATAAGTGAATGTAAAATTGATGAGAGTGTTATTGTAAGAATTTCTGCAATGTACATTGCTTTTTTTTCTCATTCCAAGATATTAAGGGATACATGTGCTGTTAATATGAATACATTTTGTTACAACGGCACCACCTGCTGATCATTTTCCGACCAGTCTGCCCAGCAAGTAGTCAAGGAAGTTGTCAGGAGAAAAGAGGCTGCTCTGATGTTCTTCTGCTTAGGAAAGATTTCTATTTTTTCCCAAGCAGAAGAACATCAGAGCAGCCTCTTTTCTCCTGACAACTTCCTTGACTACTTGGTGGTCAGACTGGTGGGAAAATGACCAGCAGGTGGTGGTGTTGTAACAAAATTCATTCATATTAACAGTACATGTATCCTTTAATATCTTGGAATTAAAAAAAAAAAATAATGAATGTACATAGCAAAGGTTCTTAGAATAGCACACTCGTCAATTTTACATTCAATTATTTTTAAGGTTTACTTATCCTTTAAAGTGATATATTCACTTTTAATGGCAGAGGTTGCAATAGTGGACCAATGCAATGGACTGGGTGGTGGCCTGTAGGTGCTATCTGCAGTTCTAGATACTCCTGAGGCTAAAGTAGGGTGAATATTAAAAGTGTACAACCAAATGTTGGTCTGCAAGGAGAAGCTTGAATCTTAGTACAAGTCTGAAAACCCTCGCCTAATGCTATTAATGTTACTTTTGGGTCTGAAACCCACATTTAGGTCAATCTATTAATAGAGTATAATGAAAAAACAACAACTTTTTATACTCATTCTGCAATTTTAGGTAATTGTAGCCCTATTATTTTATAGACAATAATGGTCATTTACGTAGACCCTGAGCAAAAGCTCATTCAAAATGCAGGGTCTGTCTGTACTTCAAACTGGTGCTCCCTAATTTGTACATGTATGTGCCACCCTCACACACCTCCCCCCCATAAATACATTGCAGCCAAATGCAGGGAACTCTGTATTCATAGGGGAACGCCAGTCTCTGCAGGCAACCTCGTGCTCCATTACTCTCACCCTAAACAACTTTATCGCTGGTTTTCATTATTTATTGTCTACAGGTATGGGAGCGATTATCTGGAAACTAATTATCCACAAAGCTCCCTAATTACATGAGGGAAATCTCCCATAGGGGCAGATTTAAAAAGTTACCAGCGTCCACTTTGCACCCAGCGCAAACTTTCCCAGGCGAAAATTTTCTCAGATAATGCCAATTCACTAAAATGCGGAGTTCCGTCCCGGGCGTCAAACGCTGGCGAGTTTTCATTAGCGTTACTTCGACATTGCGAGCATTTCAAAGCGGAGATACGATAGCGTTAATTTCTGACTAGCGAAAAGTCGCTAGAGATCTTGCGCTCATGTTAATTTGCATATGGTGGGAAATTTAAAGTTGTATGGACTTCTTTATGTTATATGTTGCAGCAAATACAGATGAAGCCACTTGGATTTGTGAGATAAATGCGTCATGACTCATGGTTAATTGAAGAAACTGCGTTATCTAAAGTCATCTTAACTCATTTAATGCATTTAACCTTTCCATTAGCATACCAAAGCACCATTGTGAACAATGGTGAATGCTTTAATTAGATGGGATGTTGTGACGCAGTTTTCTGTGTTAAATGAGATAAATGGGATATCTGTGTTTAGTTATTCTGTGTCAAACAGACAAACCAAAATGGCTGCATCTGTACTTTACATTTACATGATGTCCAGGGAACCTTAATAAAGACAATAGGGTTGTTATAATGCCCTACACATGAGCCCACTGTAAAGTTAAAAAAATTAAGGACTTTTGCAGCCAGCGTTTTTTGAACTTTGATGCTTTTCCACTAAAGAATATGATGTAAGTAACAGAAGATTGAGGAAGATCTATGCACTCCAATGTACTTCATTGGTCTGAGCTGGCGAAAGCAAGTCTGGCAAAAGAGGTAACGTTCAGTAAAATCCGCATTTTAGTGAATTTGCGGAGTAACGTCCATTCGCCAGAGCGAATTGTCATCTGGCGAGAGAGTGCGAAGGAGTGATAGCGTCTATGACTTCAGCCAGCAAATTGGTGCCTGCGCCCGTTAGTAAATTGGCAATGTCCCTGCGGGCGGTAACGCTAGCGAATTATTGCCAGCGTTTGTCACTATAGTAAATCGACCCCGTAGAATTTTAAACAAATAATTCAAATTTTGAAAATCATTTCATTTTTCTCTGTGATAATAAAACAGTAGCTTGTAACTGATCATATCTAACATATAGGGGCCCATTTACTTAGTTCGAGTGAAGGAATAGAGGAAATATAGTTCAAATTTCAAATGCTTGAATATGGCTACTTCAACCATCGAATGGGCTACTTCGACCTTCGACTACGACCTTCGACTTCCATTCGAACTAAAAATCGTTCGACTATTCGACCATTCAATAGTCGAAGTACTGTCTCTTTAAAAAATTCTTCGACCTAGTTCGCCACCTAAAACCTACTGAGGCCAATGTTAGCCTATGGGGAAGGTCCCCATAGGCTTCCTAACAATTTCCTGATCAAAGGAATATCCTTCGATCGATGGATTAAAATCCTTCGAATCGTGGTAATAGCGGTAAATAATTAACCCTCGATATTCGACCCTAGGTAAATGTGCCCCATAATGAATTCTTATTAGAGGCAAACCAGCCTATTGGGTTTAAATTAATTTTTAGTAGACAAAGTACGGTGATCAAATTACGTAAGATCCGTTATCTGGAAGCCCCAGGTCCCAAACATTCTAGATAATAGGTCCTATACCTGTATGGGTTTTGAATGATTAGCTTTCCATTCTGTCTCTTTTCAGCCAACAGCTGATCTCCTTTTTTTTTTTTTCTTTAATGTATTAGTTTTAACAGTTAAAATGGGTACAAAAAGAAAAAAAGATGAAAAAAGAAAACATACAGTACCATGTCTAGCTTCATGTTATCTTGTTAGGGAAGCCAGAAAGTTAAAGGGATACATGTGGATTTCTTTTCCAATCCCAAGCCTGAGTGTTGCAGAATTCTGCTGTGCTAAAAGTTAATTACAATGTGAACAACAATTTTAAAGGAACAGTAACATGAATTTTTTTCTATAAAAAATTTGTTTGCCCTTAACGATCCATCTGGCGGCGCTCGATTTCTCCTCCCTGGCTATCTCCTATAGAAGGCAGGGAGCAGAAATCGAGCGCCACCAGATGGATCGTCTCCATGTCGCCTTTTCAGAAGAGGAGCGCAAGTGGAGAATGGGTAAGATATTTCTTAATAAAGTCTTTGCGAATGTAAAGTTAAATGTGTGCTGGTGTTTTTTTTCATTACGGGCAAACACATTTTTTATATAAAAAAATTTAAGTTACTGTTCCTTTCAATTCAAGGCTCCTGTGGGGATGTTTTTTAACCTTGTGGACAGGGTATCAAGAAGTGTCATGTTAGACTTCAACTTCAAATTTTATCTATAGATTTGTTGATACTGTAGATCTGAAAAACATTGCAAACTACACCTTTGTGAATTAAAACTCTAGAACAAGTATGGGATCCGTTATCTGGAAAGTTCTGGAGAGGCCATCTCCCATAGACTCCAATATAATAAATGAATCCAAATGTAAAAAATCATTTCCTTTTTCTATGTAATAATAAAACAGTAGCTTGTACTTGATCCCAACTAAGATATAATTAATCTTTATTGGAAGCAAAACCAGCCTATTGGGTTTATTTTATGTTTATATGATTTTCTAGTAGACTTAAGATATGGAGATCCAAATTACAGAAAGAGCCATTATCCAGAAAACCCCAGGTCCTGAGCATTCTGGATAACAGGTCCCATACCTGTATTAAATTAACTTTCCTAACTTGAGTAAAAAAAATGGTGACTGCATCAATCACCATTTATTATCCTGGAGTTGCATTATGCGGGTAGACAGGTATTCATTGCCATCACATTCTTTCCATTGCATCCCCGTGCTTTATAGTATTAGACTGAGTACGGGTTTGGCATCCATTATCCAGAAACCTGTTATACAGAAAGCTCCGAATTACAGAATGACCATCTCCCGTACATTCCATCTTATCCAAATAATTAAACATTTTTAAAAATGTTTTCCTTTTTCTCTGTAATAAAATAGTACCTTGTACTGGTTAGGGATCCGGAAACCCATTATCCAGAAAGCTCCAAATTACAGTAAAACCATCTCCCATAGACTCCATTTTATCCAATAATCCAAATTTTCAAAAATGATTTCCCTTTTCTCTGTAATAATAAAACAGTAGCTTGTGTACTTGATCCCAACTAAGATATAATTAATCCTTATTGGAAGTAAAACCAGCCTATTGGGTTTATTTATTGGGTTTAATTAATGTTTACATGATTTTCGAGTAGACTGAGGATGAGGATCTAAATTATGGAAAGATCCGTTATCCAGAAATTCCCAGGTACAGAGCATTCTGGATAATATATCCCATAACTGTTCTTTATCCAGACTAAGAAATAATCAATCATTTTTAGAGGCAATACAATCCTATCGGGTTTAATAAATGTTTAAATGATTTTCTAGTAGACTAAGGGGCAGATTTAAGGGTTGAATTTCGAAGTAATGGGAGTTTTTTTTAACTCCCATAACTTCGAAATTCGAATAAAAAAAGACGGAAATTTATTAAAAAACATACAGGTGAATAGGCTGTATTCGAATCGTTCGAATCAAAGTTTTAGCGCATTCGATTGAATTTGAAATGAAGTATGTGACCCAAAAAAACTTTGATTTTTCAAAGTCCACCAAATGACTCTGAATGGGTTCTAGGAGGTCCCCTATAGGCTAAAGCAGCATTTTGGGAGGTTTTAGATGGCGAATGGTCGAAGTCAAAGTTTTAAAGAGACATGATACATTTCGATATTCGAATAGTAGTTTTTTTTACATTCAAATCGAATTTTGGCCTATTCGATAGTCGAAGTACACAAAAATAGCTTGTAAATTGGAATTTTTTTACTATGAATTTTCACTTCGACCCTTGATAAATCTGCCCCTTAAGGTATGAAGATCCAAATTACAGAAAGATGCGTTATCTGGAAAACTTGTGGATAACAGGTCACATACCTGCACTATATAAGAATCAGTGGTGTAACTACCATAGAGCAGACCCTACAACCATGGGAGGAGGTGGAAGGAAAGAGGGTGTCTAGATCAGTTGTCCAGTTGTGGGGTCGGCTAACTGGGTGCATCTTACTTATAGTGCAAAGTGCTTTAACTTGGCTCTTTCTGTGGTTTGGATATTTTACAGCTCTGGATAAAAATGCTGACGACATTTCTTAGATATGTGTCATGTTGTTCTGCTGATCTGCTTGGATTTCTCTAAGTAACAAGTCCATATAAGCTTCACATTGAGGAACTTGAGAAACAGAAAAATCTGGGTTTGGCAGACTCTGTGTAATTATCAGTTCCCTTTGCCCTACAATGTTATCTCATTAACCATCATGAATAAACATATATATATATGGATTTGTTTTTGCAAATTGAATGTGAAAAGGTGAGCATATTCATGATCATTCCAAAAGTATTTATTGCAAAGTCTAATTGGGATAACATTTAAAGAGGCAGTTTGGTTCAAATAAAAGGGAAGTGATTTATGACACTCTGTGCTAAGCCTCACAATGTTCTAAATTCTCTTCTTTATATGTTTACAAGTAAGTTGCCCCTTTGAGGAGATGAAACTTTAAGAATCCATCCGGAGAATGTAACAGAAGTCATTATTATAAAAAAAAATACAGAATGTGGAATGAGAATTTCTTTTTTCTGTGTATTTAATGGAGAACTATTCCCTAGAAAAAATATAAATAAATAAATAGAAATGCTGTAATTAATGAATTAAATCTACTGCATCAGCCTAAAGTTACAGAATTTCCCGGGAATCTTTGTGAATGTCCCGTCAGCACTAGGACATTCGCACTAGGAGGGGCAATTTAAAAAAAAACAAAACAAAAAAAAAACTACCGACACCTTTGGTTGGCGAAAATATTTTTGCCCAATAGGTGCACTTTAAGGGGTTATTTACTAAAACTCAAATTGATCAAATTTTTTAATTGAAACAAAGTCGACCAAAGTCAGAGAGAAAAAATGTTGCGATAAAATTGAGCATCACTTCATATCGTATTATTGACAATCCGAAAACGCAACTTGTCGCTGAGAAAACTACTTCAGATTATCAGACAAAAACCCAAACCTCAAAAAGGTTTGAGATGCAGCATTTTTATAGTTTTAGCAGCTTTGGGGGTATAATAAATCTCTAAAAATCCAAGTTTATTTTTTCCACCAAAAATTCAAATTTTCCCCTTTAAAGCCTCGACCAGATAAATTAGAGGCTTAATAAAAGGGTAAAAAAAATGGCACAACGTTTTATGGGGGAATCAAATATTGGATGTTAAAGCAAAAATCATTCACAATGGAAATATGTTTTTGCAAAGTGAAAATGTTTGCCTTTGCAAAAACTTTGGGGCAGATTTATCAAGGGTCGAATTTCAAAGTGGAAAATACTTCGAAATTCGACCATCGAATTGAATACTACGAAATTCCAAGTCTAATTCGTAGGATTTTTTGCATCGTACGATCGTATTCCAAACGTAGTACGATCGTATGATTGTACTCCGATCGTACTTCGAATCGTATGATTCGAACGTTTTTATCGAACGACCGTACAATTATCCTTTGAATACAAAAAACTTAGAAATATGCTCTGGAAGGTCCCCATAGGCTAACATAGCACTTCGGCCGGTTTAAGTTGGGGAAGTATTGAAGTCAAAGACAGTACTTTGATTATCGAATGGTCGAATAGTAGATTTTACTTCGAATCAAAGGTCGAAGTCGAAGTAGCCTGGTCAAAGTATCCAAAAATTACTTCGAATTTATAATTTTTTAACTTCGGAAATTCCCTCGATTTCACTTCAACCCTTGATAAATCTGCCCCTTTGCTCCTCATGTGACAGTAAGATAGCGACTGCAAATTTTATAGTTTTTATGGTTCATGTAATAACATTTCACAATCGCAAACCATTTTTTGCGACAAAATTTTTAACGAAACTCCAGAGCAGGTGTTAAAGGTTTGCTGGGATCTCACTAAAATAAAGAAGCACTTTTCAATTTTTGCAGAAGCATTGAGTGGAGTGTGCCTATGTTCCATTTGAATTTGAGTTAAAGGTTTGCAATGCGCAATTAAGATTAGTAATACAATCAAAGCCTAAAAAAGAATATTACATTGTGACATGCAAATTTTTACTCACAAAGTTTTGCACTTTGCGTATTTTGTTACATTTCCCCCTCAGAGAAGTAAAAAAAACACAATTTTTTTAGAGAAAAAATAAGATTTGAGATAAAAAATAGAAATCAGAATTTCTATTTTAGAACATTGACAGAAATACTAAGGGGGTTATTTGTCAAAGTGTGAATTTAACTCAATATTTTCTGCTACAAACTCAGATCAAATCTGCCGGTTTTTATGCTTATTTATTATTACATTCTCCCGAAAATTTGCTTTGCGGGAAAAAAATCAGATTTTCACGTTTTTTCAGATTTTTCACCTGAAAACTCAGATTTTTGCCCAAAACTCAGCGCACATAAAAAAAACAAAAAAAAAAACACTGGGACTTCTCCCATTGACTTATATGCAACCTCAACAGGTCTGAGATGCCGGATTTTCTGATTCGGACTTATTCATCCTTGGGGTTTAATAAATTCCGAAAAATTTGTGATTTTTTTAAGGGGCAGATTTATCAAGGGTCAAATTTAAATACTTCAAATATCGAACTTTTTTCATCGAATTTGGGTATTCTCTGGTCGTAGTTAAATCGTTTGATCGAACGATTAAATCCTTCGAATCGAATTATTTGAACGATTTAATTGAACGATTTTACTTCGACTTCAGAAAAATGCTGTAGAAGGTCCCCATAGGCTAACATAGCACTTCGGCAGGTTTAATTTGGCGAAGTTGAAGTTCTTTTGTACTTAGATTATCGAATGGTCAAATATTCAAACTATTTTTACTTCGAATCGAATTCGAAGTAAATTCGAAGTCGTAAGTATACTATGCGGTGGTCGAAGTCTCCAAAAAATTACTTCGAATTTCGAATTTTTTTACTTCGAAAATTCCCTCGAATTCACTTCGACCCTTGATAAATCTGCCCCTAAAAGTCAGATTTTATAAAAAAAATCACACATTTTTCATGATTTTTGCATTTGGAGTTTAGTAAATAACCCCCTTAGCAGCTTTGAAATGTTTATCAGTGATGTACAGGTTTAAACACAGGCCATCTCCCATAGACTCCGTTTTAATAAAATAACTCACATTTTTAAAAATTATTTCCTTTTTCTCTGTAATAATAAAACAGTAGCTTGTACTCAATCTTTGCTACTAAATGGTGACTAGGACAATTCACAAGCAGAAAACATTAGCACTAGAGAACATTTGCACAAGCAAAAATCCAGGAATTTATCACTGTACGAACGCTACTATGTTCGCTAAAGTGTATTTTGCCAGGTTCAGGCTAGCAAACTCCCATTTTAAATATAAAGCAGCCACTTATAAACCAAATTTAACATTGCCCTTTTCATACTACTTTTCTCTATGGTGAAATTCTGTAGCGAAAATTTGTTAGAGGAAATTCTCTAAAGAATATTCCCCTGCTACTATTGTATGGGAAAATTCACCATAATTGTTTTGGAAAAAAAGTGGACTTGTGATTTTTTTTATAAATATGGAGATATGTTGTGAAAATACACCTGGCAAAGTAAAAATTCACGCAAATGTGCCCCTAAGAGAGAACATACACCCTGCAGATCTTGACCTGGCCGGAATCAAATGAAATAATCAAGCAAAAATGTCCTTCTCCATGTGCTCGATTAGCATGATGGGCTTGGCTCTTTCGCTTATCCCTGAGCTTGTTCATTTTTATCATATACTATGAGCTAAGATAAAGGATGTGTTTGTCAAACTGTTTTTCAACTGGTCAGCCAGAACTAGAGATTTGCCTTCGCATCAACTTAATCAACATGTCAACAGTTAGCAATAGCTATAGGAAGATAGGCTTCTTGCTGACTGAGATAATTAAAGATACTCTAAATACACTATTAGAAGATCTGTCAAGGTCTCCATGACATTTGGAACCACTGCATCCAATTATAATGGTAGATTTTTGTTTGGTTGCCAATGTTCTACCAGTTTATAAATATACTGATGAAATTCATGCCCTGGTTGCTTTAAATGACATGGAGTTTTATGAAATGAGAAATTAGTATTATTTGATGTTTTCTATTGAGTAATGTACTGGTTTTATTTTTTTGGCCATAAAGATGTTGATTATTATAAAGTACCACAAAAATGCAAAACAAAATTCTGGGAGATACTATAATAAAACACCTTGCAAGTGCAAAGGCTAGGTTTCTCCTGGAACGGAACAACAGATCATTATGATAGCCTCTGACACTAGAGACTGTATCTACCATTGAACCCTGCCCCACACCTAACAACCATAAGAACACTTTTTGGACTCGAGAATAGAATTTGGTTTTCTCCTAAACACAAAGCTGCCTGTGTTCAGCATTACTGCATTTAAAAAGGGGTGGGCTGGTAAAAGAACCTGGGGACCCCTTGGATGCCCAATTGCTTGAGTGTCATGTAGACATGTAAGCTAATGAGGGTAAACAGGCACAAGGAGCAATGAAGCTCTCTTCCCTCTTGTGTATAGCAAGTCCAGGGTTATGTTGCACCCACAGAACTGCGCTCTGCACCTTGTGCATGATTGTGCAACATGCCGTGTGCAACCATGCTATAGATGCTCTGAGAATTGAGATATATGGGGTGCACGTCTGTGCCCCTTAGTGATCTGAGGCTTTCATAATTGATCTCTTAGATTTAAAATAGGGGACTCTGTTTTGATACCCAAAATGTTCAGGGAGATAATATTGTGTGTCCTGGTTCCCCAGCAGAAGAATTTTTCTGCCCACCCCCCAACACCAAAACCCAACGTCCACATCACTTCATATGCATAGTGAAACTCAAGATGCACAGACATTGTAGGTCCCTCTCCAAATGCAACAGAGAATTCACTGTACCCCTCTGCCACGCCTTGCCGGACCCCCTAGCCCCCTCCCTCCGCATGGAGGCACTTTGGTATAGATTCTACAAATGCTAGAGGGATACACAACCTCAGAAACTAGTTAGTAAGTAAGTAGTCCAGGCATGCATCCATTTCTTCTAACTGATTACGATTTTTTTTAACCAAAACTTCAATACCATGAGGTCCAGCAATCAGCCTCTCTCAAAATCACAAAAAATCTGTACACATTTTGAGCCTGTATTTTCACATGGCCCAAAGTCAAATGTTTAATTGCCCCATCAATTCTGCCAGTAGGAAAACACCGGCTTTAAAGGAACTGGTCAGTATAAAAATAAAAACTGGGTAAAAAGGTTGTGCAAAATAAAAAAAGTTTCTACTATTTATAATGTAATGTATAAAGGCTGGAATCAGGCCGGAATGACAATCTGTCTGTTCTGGCAAATGCCAGAGGGGCTGCTATAAGGTGCCATAAAAAGTCAGTATTTAGTGGGCTGGTGGGGGTTGTTTGGGACTCTGTGTACCTGAAATACCAGGATCTATTTTGACTCTCAGTCCAGACCTGGCTGGAATGACTGAATATGTAACATAATAGCCAGAACACTACTTCCTGCTTTGCAGCTCTCTTGGTTTCCATTGATTGGTTACAAGGCAGCAACCAATCAGTGCCAATCAGTGCCCCTTAGTGCCAAGAGTCTTAAAGAGTAATAAATGCAAACAATGTAGAATATGTTTTTTACTGGCACTGGAATAGAGCAACTGATTTGGCAAAAAAATTATGTTTGCTCGATTTATCTGTAAAACTCACAGTGCTATTGGGTATAATTTTTAACTTTTTATTTAATATTTCAGTGGTCCCTTGTTAATATTAAAGAAGAACTAAAGCTTAACAAAGGAGTAAGAAGTAAGAAATGCTGTGCTGGCCATTGCCCCCACCACAAGATCAACACAGATTTTATGCTTTTGAAGATGCTCCCAGTAGATCCTAATCTACTTTTTTGTGCTGCTGTCACTTTGTACTGGATTCTGGGGTGAAATGTTAATTGTTTGTGTTAACAGTTAAGTAATAAAGTTGGTTGAGACAAAAGACAAATATAAGAATCAGGAACAAGAAATGGGGTGGCCAGTCTTGGCAGTGTTAGAGTGAGGTAGAGAAGTTGCTGCAGGGGAAAGGATAGGAAGAAGAGAAGTACCACAATCATTCATTGCAAAGAATAAAGATTGAACTGGTTCATCAGAAAATCTTCCATAATCCTCATTACAAATTACCTAAGATTAGGGAAAGACTCACAATATACAGTATATATAGAATCTAAAAGTCACAATGCACAGCTTATCAGTAATTAATTCAGATTCACAATACAAGGAAGCTCACAAATCAGTCCAAATAGCATCACAATTTAATCATCAGTCCTGTAGCATCAGCTTTTATAAAAAACAAACCTAATTTTCTGTTTGAGGATTAGCAACAACCCCTAAGGTTTGCTTCTTAACAACTTCCCAGAGCAGATTGAGCATGTGCAGTGTCACTGACACTCCTAACAAGATCCTGTGACAACTTTGAAGGCCTGGATCATTACAGTTATATGAGATGGTGAAACTTTAGGCTGGTGATTACTGTCAATATATATAATAAAGCATTTCTAGCCATATTTGTTTTTAAGGTTTAGTTCTCCTTTAAATCTTGGTAGCCTTATAGATCACAGAATCGTATAGCTTCAGTGTATTGTGGGTATGTTTCAAGTATGTTCCATCCATCCATGCTTAAGGGTGATAGGTAGGGATAGGCAAACGTTTTCGCCTTGTTTCACTGCGGAAATGACGCTCATAGACTTGTATGGGCCACGCATCAATAAAAAAAATGACGTGCGGCAAAAAATTTTCGCTGCACGTCAATTTTTTTTTGACGCTCATAGGGGCAAATTCACTAAGCGCCGAAGCGCCTAACGCTAGCGTCAATTCGCTAGCGTTGGTCATTTTCGCTACTTCGCAAATTCACTAACGAACGCTGGCGTAAATTCGCTATTGTTATTTCGCACCCTTACGCCTGGTGAATTTTCGCAACGGACATAACTACGCAAATTCACTAACGCGCGCATTGTACTGAACGCTACCTTTTACGCTAGACTTCCTTCGCCACCTCAGACCAGGCGAAGCGCAATAGAGTAGATAGGGATTGCTTCAAAAAAAGGTCAAATTTTTTCTAAGTCCCATAAAATGCTGGCGTTTTTTCTATATTATGGGTGATAGGCTGAAAAAGATCGAAACATTTTTTGGGGCTCCCCTCCTTCCCCCCTACATTTCCTAACTCATGGCAACTTAACTATACAGTGGGCACATGTGTAGGGCAAAAAAGATTTTTTATTTGATGTTTTGAAGGTTTCCCAGGCATTTGTAGTGCTGCTACATATTCCTCCATTGAAATTTGAATTTGGCGCCATATGCAAATTAACCATCGCTAGCGTAACTTCGCTTCGCTTAGCGAATCAACGCTAGCACAACTTCGCAACCTTACGCTACCCCTGAGCACAACTTCGGATTTTAGTGAATTTGCGGAGCGCTGGCGAAACTACGCCTGGCGAAGTGTGGTGAAGTGCGGCGAAGTTACGCCTGGCGCAACTACGAATCTTAGTGAATTTGCCCCATAGACTTTGATGGCCGTCTGCGACATTTCGATGGCGGCGAATTTTTGCTGAAACGAAATTGGTCAAATTCGTCCAAGCCTAGTGATAGGGAACTCGGGCACCTAGAACAAGTCCCCCCTTGGATTGCTTTTGTATGATCAGGTTACACCTACTTGGCCCAGAAAACTGAATTTGCTATCAGAAAGTAACATTCTAATAATTATATAATGACATCATATGTACAGATAGCTCAGCTATATGCAATCTCAGTCTTTGGTGAGGGTAAGTGTGGACTCTTAGGGGCAGATTTACTAAGGTTCACAATTTTGAGTTATAAATTCCCCAGCTCGAATTTCAAACTCAAATTAGAATGTCAGACCCTTCAAAAATTCTAATTTGACTCTCCACCTAAAACCTGCAGAGTTTATGTAGAAGTCAATGGCAGAGGTCCCTTGAACTATTTGAAGATGTTAATAGTAGCGATGAGCCAAATATTTGCCAAGTTTACTGTAAAAATGTGACATGCGTCAAGTTTTTTTTCGGAGGAAAACTCGATTTGAATTTGATTCAAACTAGATTCGAATTTGATTAAAGTTTTTGGGTCGGGACTATTAGATCGAATTTTAGATGTTGATTATTTTCATATGTAACTTGCCATTCGAATTGTGAATAAAACCGAATTTATTTGAGTTTTAAAAAAATCACATTACTCTAAAATTCGACCATTGATTAAAAAAAACCTTAATAACGTGTACTTACATATATATGGGGCAGATATTGATGCAAATCATGCAAATGGTGTACATGGCATATCTCCAATTACAATGGGAAAATATTTATGTGCCAGATACCTCAACTAAACCTGACAAACTTGGATCTACTCTAAATCAGACTACATTAGGGCTATGCAATGTTGTCATCATACCAATGAAAACACCGGTACATACACGTTATAGTCTCACTACCACTAACATCAGTTTGAACCTTTTAATTCACTGCTGTTTAAGGGTAGTCAGCAATAAGTTGCTGTATCTGCTTCCAAAGGATGACCAAACAATAGTGATGGGCGAATTTGCGCCGTTTCGCTTCGCCGAAAAATTTGCGAATTTTGCGAAACGGCGAAAAATTCGCGAAACGTTTTTGATGCCGGCGCCCGTTTTTCGAAAAAAACAATTTTTGACGCCGGCGAATTTTTTCCGCGAATTTTCGCGGGCGTTTTGCGAATTTATTCGCTGGCGGCGAATCGCGCAAATTCGCCGCGAATTCGCGCCTGGCGAATAAATTTGCCCATCACTACCAAACAATTTTTAGTTGCTTATAACCTCTTAGAAAAAAATATATTTTGATTCAGAGAAAGTTCTTTCTTGTATTATCAGTATTTACTGCTTTAAAGACTGAGTTTATCTGAAGAGCCTTTATAGTCCTGAACCAGAATAAGCAGGTTTGGGTCGATTGAACTTTTATCATTAAAACAGTATTGTAGTATTATATGCGTTTGCAAAACATATTGGATAATGGTGAAGCCACCAATCAGGACTGTCACTTCTTTGGAAAAAAAGGAATACTGAATACCTAGGGGCACATTTACTAAGGGTCGAATATCGAGGGTTAATTAACCCTCGATATTCGACCATCGAAGTAAAATCCTTCGACTTCGAATATCGAAGTCGAAAGATTTACCGCAAATACTTTGATCGATCGATCGAAGGAAAAATCGTTCGATCGAACGATTAAATCGATCGAACGATTTTCCTTCGATCAGAAATTGCTAAGAAACCTTATGGGGAAGGTCCCCATAGGTTAACATTGGTGCTTGGTAGGTTTAAAGTGGCGAAGTAGGTAGTCGAAGTTTTTTTAAAAGAGACAGTACTTCGACTTTCAAATAGTCGAACGATTTTTAGTTAGAACCATTCGATTCGAAGTCGAAGTTGTAGTCGAAGGTCGAAGTAGCCTATTCGATGGTCGAAGTACCCAAAAAAAAAACTTCGAAATTCGAAGTTTTTTTACTTCGAATCCTTCACTCGAGCCTAGTAAATGTGCCCCCTAGAGGCACATTTATCAAGCAGCGAATTTCGAATTCATGTTAATTCCCATAAATTCGAAGTTCGACTAGTTGAAATTTATTGATAAATTTGTTAAACTGGAACAAATTTAAACGACACGGAAACTCGAATCAAATTAGTTTTGAATGATAAATACTGGATTTGAATTAAAAATGTGAATGCCAGGAAGGCTACAAACATCACCAAATTTATCCCTGGACTTTTCCCAGGCAGGTTTTAGGTGGTGAATAGTCAAATTTGAGTTCTTAAAGAGCCATAGTATGATAAATCTCGAAATTTGAGTTAAACTCAAATTGAGTTCTCACTTCGACCCTTAATAAATCTGCCCCTTAGAGTTACTGCAGAGCAAACAAATTCATGGTGCTTCCCTTCTGTTCCTGTAAAAAGTCTGTTTTCTATCAGGTATAAACATTCATTATCTTTTGTGGGGCAAAAGCATTCTAAAAAGGGAAGAATGGGTTATGTTTAAGGGGGTTAGCATATACAGCAAGAGAAAAGGAATTATAAGCACTGTAGGTGTCCTGGTGCCATTACAAGTAAGTGGGACAACCTCTAGAAAGGCTATGGCTGCAATAAATACCCTATAGAAAAACAAATTATAACTTTGGTTTTCAAATCTACCCGTCATGCTTGTGTAGGGGACTGGTAAAAAGTTTCCTCTTTAATTGTGCTGTACCATAAAGATTGGCCACTAAGAGGCCTCATAGTTTATAAAGAAGATAGTCTCCCTTTCCTTGGTCAAATCATGACCATTAGAGAACTCTAATTTAGACACAAAGTGGCAGTGTTTTATGATGTATATGTTGGAACCCTGTTGAGTGGAGGGGAGTCAAAGTAAAACCCAAACTAGTGAAGGGTCTAGTGAGTAGAGAGCGATCTACTGTTATATGACCCTCCAAGACTGACAGTTTGGCTCAGGACTATTTAACTAAGCATTTTGGGCTCCAACAAGGAGTGTTAGAAAGCTAGGTTCTCAGTGGCATTGTTGCCCAAAGAGGGAACCAGTGTGTAGTTTTTAGGAGCTAACTAGTTCCACCTGGGTTCCATTCGGAGAAGAGTTCTCAGAGAAAGGGACTAGGACTATATGTGACTTGTTTGGTTCCTCATATAGAGAATGCTCTTTTCACGGTGAATGGAGTACAATAGACCAAAATCTAGCCAATCAGAACATCCATCAGAAACGTTATGAAAGCCAGTGGCTTTAATATTATTACTATTATGAAGTGAAAATCTGCACATCTAACTTTTTTAGCTTAACTGATAATATTTATATTCACGGTGGCACTTACAACTGAATTTTTCTTTTAAAAAAGCTTGGTCCAATTCTATCAGGAACCAGTCAGCATGTTAAGGTGGCCATACACGGGCAGATTAAAGCTGCCAATATCGGTCCTTTAGATTGATTCGGCAGCTTATCTGCCCATGTGTGGGGCCTCCCAACGGGTCCTGCCGATCGATATAAGGCCAAAAATCGGCCAGATATCGATCAGTCAAGTTTGATTTTTTTGTACGATCCAGGACCGGATCGGCTAGTTGATGTGTCCCGTCGGAGCCCATTTGTAGTATTGTAATCCGATCGTTTAGGGGGCATATCGGGTTAAGATCCACTCGTTTGGCGACCTTGTCAAACGAGCGGATCTAATAGTGGATGGCCACCTTTAGATATTGGGAGAAATCTGCTTATAGCATGCAAAGAAAAGTAATTAGAATATGAATACTTTAACATGCAAATGTTTATGCAGAGTCAAAAGGTGTGACTAATAGGATGATGTAATGAATACAAAGGTCCTTTTATATGATAAAAATTCATAGACAAGAATAGAACCTAGGATAGTCTTCAGCAAGATTACAACAAGATTTAGTGCACGGGCAGACGAAGCAGACGGAGTAGGATCCATTGCTCTCAGCTTGCGTTTTTTTTGCAGGCTTAGAGAAGGAGATCCACGCTGTGCCCCGCCTCTATTGATTTTAATAAGATCTGCTTGCGTGCAGTCACATGCAGCAGAGTGGTGCGGAGGTCGGTCCACAAACGTGAAAGAGGATGTCCGCCTTTGACCTTACTGTACTTAAAATCGACATATTTCTAATGCCAAGAAATTAGCACCTTAAGCTATATCGGTAAAATTCAAAGAGACAATTGACCACAAAACGTTACCAATGGCTGCAGTTAATTATGAAGAAAATTTACCAAAAATATTGCATGTTTGATACCTGGTTCAGTTCAGTGTTTGTGTAATATATGTGAATAAAAAAGATTTCATATCACTCTAAAGCTGTAGTCAAGCCAAGTTGTCTTTCAGATACGTTTTACATAATTCGGATCACCATGACTTATGGCTAATAATTTGCCACCAATATGGATTTGTGCAGTTTAGCTACCATCAAGTACAAGCCACTATTTTATTGTTAGAGAGAAAAAGGAAATGTGTTTCTAATCGTGGTTTTTGTCTTTGGCCTGCCCTTTGACTATGAACTTCTCCGTCTGTCCTGACCTCTGCCTGTTTATGACTCCTATTCGTTTGACCCTTGTTTGTATCTAGTTTTGGAACTTCTGACCTCTGAAGTTGGAAGGTCCCCGTTAGTACCACAGCAAAAAGTTCCGGGGCCCCAAAAGGGCGTAGGTGAAAACCGGGACTAGTTGGACTAATTTACGGAAGAATCATATTGATACAAGCAACCTTACTCCAGGTTCCAGCTTAACTAGTATGTTGCAGGACCTCTGCCATTAACTTCTACAGGACCTCGACAGGTTGAAGATAGAGTATTTTCGGATTCGGAAGTTTGGCAGCCTCGGGGTACAATTTTTTCATTATTCTCCTTTTTACCATTCAGACTTTAATAAATAACCACCTTAGTTTTCCTAACCCACCCACTTCTGATGATGTCACTTCTGGTTTTCCGCAGCAACCCTTCCTGTTTAATTGTGGTCAGCATCAGGGCCAGAACTAGGGGTAGGCAGAAGAGGCACAAGCCTAGGGTGCAAAAGTAAAGGGGTACCTCTTCTCCTGCCTTTCCCTAATTCAGGCTGTTGTTTCCCCCAGCTGGGCAGCTATTACAGAATTGCTGTCATCACCTGAAAGCGATCTCCTGCGCATGTGTGCTCACGTTCATATGCGCGCTCTAGGGGGAGGCGACGTAGCTGCCAGGGTTGACTAGGGCGCCCTGCCGGCTTGGCCTGCCACTGGTCACCATGTCACAGATCAGGTTGAGGATAAGGCACGTGTGAGTTGGGTCATGTAGCTGGTCCAAGCTTGTAAAAATGCAGGTTGTGGATCTGAATGCGGGTCCAGGTTTTAAAATCCCATACTTTTATTTTTTGTGTATTGTTTCTTTCTGTTACCCAGAATTCAGAGCTTTCTGGAAAACGGGTTTCTGGATAGTGGATCCCATACTTGTATAAGGTACTGTTTTATATTACAGAGAAAAAAGGAAATTACTACTTTATATTAAATGATTAAGGTTTAACTAAGTGATCTGTTGTTCCATAGTATGTGAACATTCCTGACTGATGTGTTTTTTTTTATCACCTGCCATTGAGTAATGTATACCAAAGCCTTAATGACAAGTCACTTTATGAGCCAGTTGATAATCACAAAATGTTAATCCCATGCAGCAATGCTATTGCTATTGTAGAGATATGTATAGAGACAGACCATGTACTGTGATCAATCATTTTTATCAGGGGTTGAGTTTATAACTCACTAACAAATTGTGCAGCACATGAAACATAACATTATAACATAGCTGTACAAAAAGAATTGGCAAATATCTAAATGTGCAAGGTACAATATTGGGGAGAAGTGCTGATTGGGTCAGATAGGGTGAAATAGAAGCAGATAAGGGGTCATGGAAGTACCATCTGAATGGCAGAAGGAATTGCAGCCGTGGCAGGGAAAATGCTAAAGCTGCCCATACATGTACAGATAGTATTCATACAAGTTTCAGTATGGGTAACTCACTGTCTGATCCTAAATTGTACTACTGATGGGCTTGGGCATGTTAGAAAATCACATCTCATATGGAGCCACAGCTCTTGTTCACTTTCACCTGTTCCACTCATGTGGTCTGCCTCAATGTCTGGAACAAAAGAAAGATGGCCATGCCATGAATGACCCTCTGTACAGTTTCCCACCAATTGGCTTGCCGCTGATCAGCCATATACTTATTAGGACTGGCCAGTAAACGGATGATTTTTTGGTGTAGGATCCATTAAGGAATGTAAAATAAATTAAAGTATTAAGGGGGTTATGTAATAAAGCAATGATACATGATACATATCAGCCAATCAGCAGGTAGCATTTACTAGCCACCTGTTTAAAAGCCAGCATATTATATGGGTTACTGCTCCTGGGCAACCTTAGTGCCTTTTATTACATATGGGAGTCCATATGTATTACATATGCACCGAATCCACTATTTGGGATTCAGCCAAATCCCCGAATCCTTTGTGAAATATTTGGCCAAATACCGAACCAACTCCTAATTTGCATATGTACATAAGGGGAGGGAAAGAAAAACATTGTTTATTTCCTTGTTTTGTGATGAAAAGTCAAGTGATTTCCCTTCCTAGTCTTAAATTACATATGCAAATTAAGATTAGGATTGGTCTTGGCCAGGCACAATGATTTGGCCGATTCCGAACCCTGCTGAAACAGGCCGAATCCTGGCTGAATCCCAAACCGAATCCTGGATTCAATGCATCCCTACTTTATACAAACTATGTTTCTATGGCCAATAAGAGATTTAGTCCAATTTACACTTTTATAGCAGCCACCTAAATGGTCTACATGTTAAGCGACAACCCCATTTATTTCTTTTGCACTCATTAGCCAATCTGAAAAGGCGGATACTCCCCACACAGGGGCATATAATGCAGCTAAATATTCAGATGAACATGGAAGCTCCCTTTAAGCATTCACAGAAATGTACTGACTAGTAATGTGGTATCTAAGTGAAACACTGTGAAGTTGATATTGAAGGTGGAGCTGGGGGTACGCAAGCCAGACGTGTAAATCTGGCGTCTCCTTAGTTTCAATGTGGGGCACATGCAGAAGCCTAGAGATTCTACCCTAATGCCTCTCCGATCCTTCTGCCTCTAAGAGTGAAAAAAAACTTTAGGACCAGTAAGAAAGTGAGACTGCATTCTGGAGGTATAAGCTCACCATGATTCACAGGTCTGTAGAGGGGCATGAGCTAATTGGAGATATTTTTTTATGGTGCTGTGACTGTGAATGCCTTTGGCACATTTGCAGGTTTTGACTTAGAAGTCATATTGCAGGGAAGCTGCCCTTCTGAGAATATGCACGAATCCCCCTGGAAGACTGAACTCTGATCAAGGTGTAATTGATAATAAGGCAATTTATTCCATGGCAGCGCAGGAGTACACAGGGAGCATGAGAGGTTAATGGGCTTATTTATAGAATCTCTGTATTATTTTTTAATTGTTCAGGAGTCTTTTTAATTGTGAGTGCTCTTTAAACTCAACGCTAAAATCCATCATCTACAGATTAGGAGAAATAAATGAAACTAAGAAGCGGTGATGTTGATTCAGTGCTCCCCCCCCCCCTCCATACCCAACCTAATTGTCATCAATTACATGTGACTGATTATGGATATATTATGGATAGAACATATTTTACATATACAAAACATTATGCCTGACAATAGAATACAGATGATCAAATAGGAGGCTTCTGCTTCTACCTGTCCCATGGGAAATGGCACTGGAACACTAGAGTGTCTTGAAGGGGGTTATTTATTAAAGTCTGAATGCTATAAACCAGAAAAATTTGTGTTTTTTCACTATAGAATTAAAATTTTTAGTGAAAATGTTTTTGGAGATTTATTATACCCCGAGGATGGAAAAAGTCAGAGTTCGAAAATCCGGCATCTCAAACATAGCGAGGTTGCATGTAAGTCAATAGAAGGAATTCCGCGCAGGGTTTTGTGCAATAATCCGAACATTTTGTGGTTTTGGGCAAAGATCCAAAAAAGCCGGGGTTTTCGTGCGGAAAATCCAAAAAATTTGTATGATCTAAATTTTTCACAAGTTTTTCGTGTTTTTCCCCGCACAGGAAATTTTCAGGAAAATGTATTGATAAATAAGGGGAAAAACGAGTGCGGATTTGGTCTGAGTAGTTTTCAGAAAATGAGATAACGGTTATATTACTAAGATAATACTAAAATAAGAGTACAGCCAACAAATATTGGTTATATATTTGTCTAACTGGATGTCAGAGCCAAGTACGACCCTTCATGGGGACTATATGCCCCCCTAGTCTATCTGAGGACCCCACACACTTCTTTATATGACATTATAATTTTAAATATTGACTGTCTTTCCACTGTGTGATACAGAAATCCTCAACCTTTTTTACCCATGGACAACATGTGAAGCAACGCAAGCATGAATAAATGTTCCTGGGTGGTGCAAAATAAGTGCTGTGATTGGCTATTTAGTAGCCCCTATGAAGACTAGCATCTACAGGAGACTCTGACAGTACACCTGTTTTTTATACAACCAAAACTTGCCTCCAAGCCTGGAATTCAAAGATAAGCTCCTGCTTTGAGGCCACTGGGAGCAAAGGGGTTGGAGAGCAACATGCTGGGGATCACTGGTATAATATATTGTCTATTTAGCCCACTAAACCAAAAACGATGGACCGATGAATATAGTAGAATCATAAAACAGAGGTCTGGCAGACAATAAACATTAAATAGACTTCTCAGCTATATTTTATATGTTCAGTACCAGGATATCAGAATGTGGAAGTTCAACCACTAACCCTCCATATTTTTCTAATTACATCAACCTTCCCCCAAACCTTCACCAACCAGTGTTTTTTTTGGGAAATACTGGCAGCAGCTAAAACTCTTTATTTTGGATAGCCCTTTTGTGAAGTGGGTTTATGTCTTACTGGAAGATTTGTAGCTGTCTGAAAACAATAGACTTGTCTACCCACAGATACAGCCACTACTAGTCTCTATGTATCACATAAGTCTTCAACTTCTACAAACAATACCTAGAAAAAACAGTTTAAATAAATACTGAACTGGAAAAGAAAGGTGGGCTGAATATCTTTGTACAACAGTTGACATGTCAAGGAGAGGGCTCTCTACATTTTTTTGGTTGTGAGTAAGCTTCCAGGTGCTTTAAAAATACTCTCTTAAATGTGTTTTTCACACTTAGGAATGCTTTCCTAAGTGGGCTGTTTTCCCAGTTCACCGAGTAACCTGCATGACTAATTAAGATGATTTTTCCTTTAAGTGCTTAGACATATCAGTGCCACGCAGCACCTGCACTTATTATGCCGTCCAAAGGTTGAAGCCAACAGATTTGTTTGTAACAAAGTCCATGTCTGCTTGTTAAACCGAAGAGTTCCCCCTTCAGCTTTGTTATAATCCTGGGCAAATGAGATAACGTAACTACTTTACAGCTTCTCAGATAAGTCAGGCAAAAACAGCTTGTCTCCTGGATTCAGTTTCGAAGTTCCCCAGCCCCACTCCTTAGTGTTCCTAACCTTAACCTGTGTGCTCTTTTGCTTCTCTGATAAATATTCTCTGAGTCAGCGGTTTCACCATTATATGGCCCTGAACATATGTAAAAGTCATGCACTGCTAATGGCTACTGAGCAATCATTTCACATGAAGAACACACATTTTAAAATGATTTTCATGTTTTGGAAAAAAAACCTTTTTTTTACATATTTTCTATTAAATCACTTACACATAGAGATGGAGCAAATATTATCGAGAGTTTTTGCTTGGATGTCATTCTTATTAAACAGATGGTTATCAAATATCTTTTGAAATGAATGATGTCACTTGCTGTGTCACAAGCTAGCCGTTGTCAAAACAAAGTTGGATCCATGTATATTGTATGGGCAATGGGCAATATGATAAAACTGTGCATGGTTACTCTATATAGATTTCACATACGTAAAGTTATTTTGAAAGGCCCTGTATCGAGGTGTAACAATAGGGGGGCACCAAATCCAGCAGGAATGAAAAGGCTAGTGGGGGTGAAGGGTCAGACTGGTGAGGACCTAGAAAGATCAGTGTTTACAATATTGTACATTTTTTCTGGGGAGTCTATGGAATTTAATTTCTGCCCTGCATGAGCACCAGTTCAGTATTAAAGTTAGCAAGTAACAATAATGCAAAAATCTATTTGGGCTGCCTGAGATTGACTATTGGTAACCCCCATGTGGAATGGCAGCCTATAGAAGGCTCTGTTTCACATTACACCTGGTTTTTATGCCACCAAAAGTTTTTTCCCAAGCCTGGAATTCAAAAATATTTGCCTGCTTTGAGGCCACTGGGAGCAACATCTAAGGGGTTGTGGAGCAACATGATGCTCATGAGCCACTGGTTGGAATCACTGATCTAAGACATAGGTGGAAAACAATCAGGAAAACTATTGGTGAGTTTTGAAGGATATGCGTCCCAAGCTAGACCGTTATAGACCAAGGGAGGGGGACTACTTGATGACCCAAGTTGTGGTTTGGGGATTTGTTGTATGCAGCATAAGCTAACCCACCAAAGAGAGATACAAAAATCAAACAAATATGATAAAGAAGGTCCAACAGAGCTCCACCCTGTGTTAAACACCTCAAACCACAACCTCAAAGGATTGCAAATACATACACAATAAGGGTCCAATTTACTATCATTTGGATCTCTATTGTTTTTCATATTTTATCTCTAAAAATTCACCTGAGCACCAGTTCAGTATTAAAGTTAGCAAGTAACAATAATGCAAAAAATTATTTGGGCTGCAAAATAAGGGCTGTGATTGACTATTGGTAACCACTATGTGGAATGGCAACCTATAGAGGGCTCTGTTTCACATTACACTTGGTTTTTATGCAACCAACATTTTTTTGCAAGCTTGGAATTCAAAAATATTTGCCTGCTTACTGGGAGCAACATCTAAGGGTTTGCGGAGCAACATGATGCTCTGGTGGGTTTTGAAGGATATGCTCCCAAGCTAGACTGTTAAAGACCAAGGAGGGGGTCCCCAAGTTGTGGTTTGGGGATTTGTTTCATGCAGCATAAGCTACCCCACCAAAGAGAGATATAAAAATCAAACAAATATGATAAAGAAGGTCCAACAGACCTGTGTTTAACACCTAAAACCACAACCTCACAGGATTGCAAATACATACACAATAAGGGGCCAATTTACTAACATTTGGATTTCTATTTTTTCATGTATCATATTTTATCTCTAAAAATGTGTTTAATTTATTTTTAATTTATTTTAAATTTCTCTAAAACAATAAAAAATTGAGATTAAAGGGATACTGTCATGGGAAAAAACATTTTTTTTCAAAATGAACCAGTTAATAGTGCTGCTCCAGCAGAATTCTGCACTGAAATCCATTTCTCAAAAGAACAAACAGATTTTTTTATATTCAATTTTGAAATCTGACATGGGGCTAGACATTTTGTCAATTTCCCAGCTGCCCCTGGTCATGTGACTTGTGCCTGCACTTTAGGAGAGAAATGCTTTCTGGCAGGCTGCTGTTTTTCCTTCTCAATGTAACTGAAGGAGTCTCAGTGGGACATGGGTTTTTACTATTGAGTGCTGTTCTTAGATCTACCAGGCAGCTGTTATCTTGTGTTAGGGAGCTGCTATCTGGTTACCTTTCCATTGTTCTTTTGTTTGGCTGCTGGGGGGAAAAGGGAGGGGGGTGATATCACTCCAACGTGCAGTACAGCAGTAAAGAGTGATTGAAGTTTATCAGAGCACAAGTCACATGACTTGGGGCAGCTGGGAAATTGACAATATGTCTAGCCCCATGTCAGATTTCAAAATTGAATATAAAAAAATCTGTTTGCTCTTTTGAGAAATGGATTTCAGTGCAGAATTCTGCTGGAGCAGCACTATTAACTGATTCATTTTGAAAAAAAAAATATTTCCCATGACAGTATCCCTTTAATGAAGTGTTAAAACCATAAAAAACTCATAGAAGGCATTGGGAGCTGTGCTGATGCTTTTGCTTTTTTTTTTAGCCATTCAAACTAAGAGGTTTTCGGAATCTGTCTGATTTATTACAAGTAACAGTCTGAAAACTTTTTAGAGGTTTTTGTTTTTTTAGAGCATCATTCAGTGTTTTTTTCCCTTCATACTTTTTATATTCGGATATTTTAATAAGTTTCAAGCCATTTGTGCTTTGAGACAAAATGGGGTGAATGCAATTTAAATTGCAAGGGATGTTTAAAATTGCATTTTTGTGAATGCTTAGCACTATTCACAATGTAAAATCATTCACTGGCGAATATAACATTGCTTATGATCGCTAAATAATAGTTAGCATTAACACCATCTTTTTGGAGCAAAAACGCTTTGCAATTGCAAAATTTTATTATATACACAATGCAGGTTGGCAAAAAACTGTTTTGTCGCAAAGGAGTAGTTGAGGTCTGAAATTGTTAAAAAAAAGATGCAATGAAAATATTGGTTGGTAATGTCCATAATGGTCTTCATGAATGTTTTTTGCGCTTACAAAACATATTACATTGCCCCAAATGAATTCCACTAAAATTCGACCTTTAATAAATGGGCCTTCCTGGTGCTAACAGCAATATTTGAATGCAAAACACTAAGGGGCACATTTACTATGGGTCGAATATCGAGGGTTAATTAACCCTCGATATTCGTCCATCAAAAGTTAAATTCTTCGACTTCGAATATCGAAGTCGAAGGAATTACCGCAATCCGTTCAAAAAAAATTCGTTCAATCGAATGATTGAATCCTTCGTATCGAACGATTCGAAGGATTTTAATCCATCGATCGAATGATTTTCCTTCGATCATAAATTGCTAGGAAAGCCTATGGGGACCTTCCCCGTAGGCTAACATTGGTGCTCTGTAGGTTTTAGGTGGCGAAGTAGGAGGTCGAAGTTTTTTTTAAAGAGACAGTGCTTCAACTATCAAATGGTCGAATAGTCGAAAGTCGAAGACGAAGGTTGAAGTAGCCAATTTGATGGTCGAAGTAGCCAAAAAAATACTTCGAAATTCGAAGTATTTTTCATTCTAATCCTTCACTCGAGCTAAGTAAATGTGCCCCTAAGATTTACACCCACTGTGCAGCGGTTTTCCCTAGAATTCTTCTAGGCTCCAATTAATGCTACTTTTGGCAAATGAAGCCCAAGTTGTGGGGACTACTCAATCAATAGGATTTGTATCATTCCCAGTGGGTGCTGGAACCCTGAAAATGCTGTCAAGCTAAGGGTAGCGATAACAACAGGATTTGTTGTGCAATTGAGCGCATTTCACACAGGCTAGATTGGTGAAATAGTGCTCATCACATTTACCCATGGTTCCACTGCTTGAGATTATGGGGGTTATTTACTAAACTCTGAATTTAACTCATTAACTTATTTAAAAAACCACAACCAAACTCCCATGCCTGATTTGACCTTATTTATTAAATAAAAAAACTCAAATTAAACGGATCGGGAAAAACCCCATAAAATCGAGCGAAAATCCGAATCATCTGATTTTTTTGGACTTTTTCCCTGAATCGCTTTTTTATTTTCGGGATTTTGCCCGTAATCCCAAATTTTTATCAAGATAATCCCAGCGCAAACCACGATATCTTCAAATTTGGATAGGTGCCTCTCCCATTGACTTATACAGGACCTCACAGGTCTGAGATGCCGGATTTTAGGATTCCGTTTTTTTGCAGCATCTCGAAACATTCGAGTTTTTTTCCGTGAAAAATTCGAGTTTTTGCCCAAAAAAAGCCTGACCAGATAAATTAGAGGTTTACTTAATAACCCCCTATGATTTCAGTAGGAGATACAGAACGTATCTCTGATATACTGTATTACACCCTGGGGTATTTAAGGTGACAGTTGTCAGAATGCATGTGCCTTATATGTACTCTTCCAGTTTTTAAATATTTGCTACTCTTATCTTTTGTCCCCTCCAACTCTGAGTAATTTGTTTTTCAGCTTCGCAAAATAAAACACATCTGTGTGTCAACAGAAATTCAGCCAAAATGTGTAAGTAGTGAGCCCGACAGTGTTTTCAGGGAACTTTTATAGATTTAAAGGCTAAAGAATAATGGAGTTGCGGAGGGAATTTTGGTAATGGGGTACAGAAAAAGAAAGGCAGTGTAGCTGTGACAATATGTGTAAGGGAGTGGGTTCTGTTCACTGTCTTTATCAGTGAGGACCACAATGTAATACCACACAGGTCATTTTCAAAAGCTACTAAGGTTAATTTATTAAAGCCCCAAATGCAAGTGTTAGAGCACTAAGGACCACATAACCTCACATTTGGGGCACAGTTACATTCTGCACAGTACATGTATACGGTTCACACTTAGCTCCCAGTCTGTCCCTCGGGAATTCAGTGCTGATGAACACAAGTTGTATTAATGAGAAAGGTGCATTATGGAGAGCAAAGACAGGTGCTTATTGGCACCCCATTGTGGGGTAGGATGTAGAATGCAAAAAACATTGTGCTTGTTTTTTTGCACTTTGCACCCTGCCCCACTCATCAATTGGCTATAATTATTTGTGAGATAATTTACATCTTCAAGCACAGCGACTAAGCGCAAAGGGAGTGTGCCAAGGTGGAGTTGCGCCAGCCAAAATGGATGCAATTGCACTGGCACTTCTATGCGAATCAGACACAATTGCACTAATAGTTTTCTACGTTTCAGCCCCTCTTCCTTCATTGTAGAACTGGCAGCCTTGATACACTGTACCTGATGTTCTGGATCAGTCACTACATTAAATTTTTGAAATGTGTTCTCCATCTCCACTCCAAAACTGGTGAAATGTATTTGGCCTCATTTACTAGCAGCTATCAATGGGCATAGTGCATAAAGTTCACCAAGGTGTTTTAAGCTTTTTTATGTGCACAGCACTGAGGGATGAAATTGGGGTTCTGGTGGGGAAAGGCAAGGTGGGGGATCTAGGGTAACCCACGAGTGCACATGGGTCATGACATAGCCAAGCTTGGGTTTGAGTGGGGCTCATACTGGAGTACCTGTAGCAAGGTGCTGGACATGCATCAGTACTTTCAGCATCGGCTTGCGGTATAAAAATCTCTAAACATTTTAGTTTTTTTCTACGAAAAAAATCTAGTTTTTGCCCAAAAAACCCCCAACCAGATAAATGAGAGGTTTACTAAATAACCCCTATGATTTCAGTAGGAGATACAGAACGTATCTCTGATATATTACACCCTGGGGTATTTAAGGTGACAGTTGTCAGAATGCATGTGCCTTATATGTACTATTCGAGTTTTGAAATATTTGGCCTCATTTACAAGCAGCTATCAATGGGCAAAGTGCATAAAGTTCACCGTGGTGTTTTAAGCTCCTTTATGTGCACAGCACTGGGGGTGGAATTGGGGCTCTGGTGGGGAAAGGCAAAGTGTGGGATCTAGGGTAACCCACAAGAGCACATGGGTCATGACATAGCCAAGCTTGGGTTTGATTGGGGCTCAGACTGGAGTACCCCTAGCAAGGTGTTGGACGTGCATCAGTACTTTCAGCATTGGATTGGAGTATAAAAATCTCTAAACATTCAGCATCGGATTGGAGGGTCTGAGGCCCACAGGGGTTCCCACTCCCCATTTGGGTCCCCACCTCAGCCACAACCCCCCTCTAGGCCCCCTGCCCCAGCTGCAACCCAACAGAAGTATGTGGGTCTGGGTGGGTGGGTGTTACCCAGGGTCCCAGGGTTTTGCCCTGTATCCTGCTGGCCCTAATACTAATTGAAATTGTCATGCCCTGCTATAAATCTTGCAATTTGCATAGGGACACACTATTCAGCTTGCACAAAACAATCTGTGCACAGCAGCAGTGAACAACAGGAACAAACATATTCTGTCTGATTAGATTTAGTCACCAATGCCGTAGGGCAAATATGATCATTTGACCCCCAAGACCTCGTCATTGGCCAAAAATCATTGATTTGTGCTGAAATCAGTTTTTAACCCCCGACAAATCAATGACTAATACAAGCTTCTTCATTCTAACAACGTTTACTTGGTACAAACAATTAAAAAAAAAAATCACATTTCCCCTTTAAGACATTTGCATTAGGGCTCTTACACGCGGCCGTTTTTAACGGTGTTTTTTAACAGCCTATTGTTCTCTAAATTCACGACTCAGGCCCATGTTCATTCACATTGGAATTAGTCACTGGATTTTACTGATTCTATAAGGGCTCTTGCACACGGCCGTTTTTACCTGTGTTGCACTTTCTTCCGTTCAGCCGCAGGGGAGCGCAGGAGTAGACGCAGTCCATTATTTTCAAGGGAGCTGTACTCACACAGACGAATCTATGCGCTGAACGCAGGTGAAATAAAGCGCAACGCAGTTGAGCGCAGGTAAAAACGGCCGTGTGTAAGAGCCCTTATAGAATCAGTGAAATCCAGTGACTAATTCCAATGTGAATGAACATGGGCCTGAGTCGTGAATTTAGAGAACATTACACTGCAGCAATTGGAATAATTCCCCTTTATAGTTTGCAGGTGTTATTTGGGGTGATTACAATTGTACTAAAAGAAAACTGTTCTGCAGACACACACATCCATGTTATATAACCTGTCGGCAAATACGGCCTCAGCTTTGGCCTTGTTATGTTATTTCTTGTTAAAATGAGCAATGGTGCAGCAGATGTAGAGTTTCAGAGGTTTGGCTCAGTAAGTTGATGCTGCTGGAATATCATGCTTCAAACACTTTTAGAATGTTGCAGGGATCTGATACTAAGGGGCATATTTATTAACGGTGGAATTTCGAATTGAAAAAATCTCTAAATTCGATTTTAAAAAGAGCAACCGAAATTAAGTTGAAGTTATTTTTGGTCGAATAGTTCAGTTTTCGATCGAATAGGTCCCTATTCGGCCATATTCGAATGGTACGAATCGAAGGAATAGCGCATTCGATCGAATTCGATCTGAAGTTTTCCCCCCAAAAAAACTTTGATTTTTCAAGGTCCACCAATTGACTCCAAATAGGTTCTAGGAGGTCAGCAATTCGGCAGGTTTTAGATGGTGAATGGTCGAAGTCAAATTTTTAAAGAGACAATACATTTTGATATTTGTATTTTTGAAACTTTTTCAAATTCGAATCGAATTTGGACTATTCCCTAGTCGAAGTCAGGCCCGGATTTGTGGAAAGACCACCAAGGCAGGATTTTAGGTTGGCGGCATGCTGCTCAACCACACCCATATTTTTTCAGAAACACTGGGAGATATGATAGTTTTTTACATTTCCTCTGCACCAATACCCATTGCTCTGGTCCCAGTGACCACAATTTGGGACGAATGGCAGTTGGCCTAGGGGTGCCCGCTATGTAAATCCGGCCCTGGTCAAAGTACACAAAAAATAGTTCGAAATTCTAATTTTTTTCATTTGAAAATTCACCTCGACCGTTGATTAATCTTACTAAAACTCACAATCCTTCTGGGCTTATTTAATGTGTAAATGATTTTTAGGCATAGAGATCCAAATCATGGAAAGATCCCTTTTCCGGAAAACCCCAAGTCCTGAGCATTCTGGATAACAGGTCCCATATCTGTATTTGTTAATTTGTTATGGTCAGTGTAGCACAGCAGTGTTGGTAGTTACCGGGGGTCATTTATCAACACTGGGAAAATTTTCTCATGGGCAGTAACCCATGGCAACCAATCAAATTGCTGCATTCATTGTTCTACTTGCAGCTGGTTTCAAAAAGCTAATCACTGATTGGTTGCTATAGGTAATTGCCCATGGGCAAATTTGCCCAATGTTGATAAATGATCCCCACAATGTCTGCCCACTTGACTTCCATGTCTGGCTACTTCAATCACTGGAATATGGACTGAATAGAAAGATGAATCATAAAAAGTAGCAATAGAAATACTTTTGTAGCCTTGCAGAGAATTTGTTTTTTGAGATAACTTTTAGTATGCTATAGAGAGTGATATTCTGAGATAATTTGCAATTGGTTTTCATTTTTTATTATTTTTGGTTTTTGAGTTGTTTAGCTTTTTATTCAGCAGCTCTTCAATTTGCATTTTGAGCCATCTGGTAACTAGGGCCCAAATTACCCTAGCAACCATGCGCTGATTTGAATGAGACTGGAATATGAATAGGAGAGAAAGATGAGCAATAAAAAAATAACAATAACAATACATTTGTAGCCTTACAGAGCATTCGGTTTTTTTTAGAAAGGAGTCAGCGACCCCCATTTGAAAGCTGCAGAGAATCAGAAGAAAAAGACAAATAACTATAAAACTATGAAAAAATAAATAATGAAAACCAACTGAAAAGTCGCTAAGGTTGTTCTATAACATAATACAAGTTACTTTAAAGCTGAGCACCCCTTTAACAACACTGAACACACTTCTAATGTCTCTCTACATGTGCAGCAACTGCTGCCATCCGATGTTGAACAGTGAGCATTACACAGAACCAATTCAGTAACTGCTCTGCCTGGGGGTAAACCTTACTCTGAATTAGCACATGATATACCCCCATGCCCCGTCTGTTGTTCTGTACTGTGTCTGCCCATTTAACAGAGCCCTGTAAGTCGGAGAGAAGTGGCAGTTGATCATTTCTGTCATTAAAGGAGAACTAAACTCTTAAAATGAATAGGGCTAAAAATGGCATATTTTATATACTGAACTAATTGTACCAGCCTTAAGTGTCAGCTTGTCAATAGCAGCAATGATCCAGGACTTCAAACTTGTCACAGGGGGTCACCATCTTGGAAAGTGTCTGTGACACTCACATGCTCAGTGGGCTCTGATTGGCTGTTGAGAAGCTAAGCTTAGGGCTCGTCACTAATTATCCAGCAGAAAATGAGCTTCCCCTGTAATATAAGCTGATGCTACAGGTTTGCTGATTATTAAATTCTGATGCTAATTGCACTGGTTTCAGTGCTGCCATGTAGTAATTATCTGTATTAATTACTAATCAGCCTTATATTGTGTCATTTCTGTTCTATATGTACTTTATATTGTGAGTGGGTCCCTAAGCTCAGTAAGTGACAGCAGCACAGAGCATGTGCAGTGAATCAGCAGAAAAGAAGATGGGGAGCTACTGGGGCATCTTTGGAGACACAGATCATTACTGCTAAAGGGCTGTGGTTGCCTTGGGCTGGTACAGAAGCACAAAACATCATGTAAAACATTTCTAGATACTGCTTTAGTTAGGCTTCTGTTCTCCTTTAAAGGTATGGGACCTGTTATCTAGAATGCTCGGGACCTGGGGCGTTCTGGATAACGGATCTTTCCATAATTTGGATCTTCATACCTTTAGTCTGCTAAAAACTCATGTAAACAAATAAACCCAATAGGCTGGTTTTGCTTCCTATAAGGATTAATTATATCTTAGTTGGGATCAAGTACAAGATACTGTTTTATTATTGCAGAGAAAAAGAGAATAATTATTAAAGATTTGGAATATCTGGATAACATGGAGTCTATGGGAGATTGCCTTTCTGTAATTCGGAGCTTTCCGGATAACAAATCCCATTCCTGTATGTGGAGGAGGCGGGGCTACTATATATAAACAATATAAACAATGCAGAGGGGTCTGGAGCTGATCTGACCTGCACTCACTTGTTTGTATTGGAGACTACATGGCATAGACCAGCTGCAGATCCAAGCAAAGTGTTCCAGGGCACTTGTTCTGTTTATAAACAACTGGTGGAATATTTACACGAATAATGTAATTATTAACTTTTCTTTCACCCTGGTACAAAGCAAAGTTCTTTTTAAGAACAGTAAAATGGGTTTTCAACAGAAAATGGAAGAACAGTTTTTTTTGATGATTTATCTCAGTGATAATGAGCCTCGTTCACCTTTAGATTAACTTTTAGTATGCTTCTAAGCAAGCTTTCAATTGGTCTTTATTATTTTTTTTTATTTTTTATATATTTTTAGACATTTGCCTTTTTCTTCTGACTCTTTCCAGCTTTCAAATGGGGGTCACTGACCCCATATAAAATAAAAGTTCTGTAAGGCTACAAATGTATTGTTATTGCTACTATTAATTACCCATCCTTCTGTTCAGGCCTATTCATAATCCAGTCTTTTATTTAAATCAATTGATGGTTGCTAGGAGTAGTTTGGACCCTAACAACCTAACTGTTGAAATATCAAACTGGAGAGCTGCTGAATAAAAAGCTAAATAACTCAAAACCACAAATAATAAAAAATGAAAACCAATTGCAAATTGTCTCAGAATATCACTCTCTACATCCTACAGGTATGGGATCTCTTATCTGGAAACCCATTATACCGAAAGTTCTGATTTACAGGAAGGCCGTCTCCGATAGACTCCATTTTATCCAAATAATCCAAATATTTAAAAATGATTTCCTTTTTCTCTGTAATAATAAAACTGTAGCTTGTACTTGATCCCAACTAAGATATAATTAATCCTTATTGGAAGCAATACCAGCCTATTTGGTTTATTTAATGTTTATATAATTTTCTAGTAGACTTAAGGTATGAAGATCCAAATTATGGAAAGATCTGTTATCTGGAAAATCCTAGGTCCCAAGCATTCTGGATAACAGGTCCCATACCTGTACAGTTATTCAGAAACCAGTTATCCAGAAACCTCAGAATTACGGGATGGCCATCTCCCATAGACTCCATTTTATCCAAATATTCTGAATTTTTAAAAATTATTTCTTTTTTCTCTGTAATAATAAAACAGTAACTTGTACTTGATCCCAACTAAGATATAATTAATCCATATTGGAAGCAATACCAGCCTATTGGGTTTATTTAATGTTTATATGATTTTCTAGTAGACTTAAGGTATGAAGATCCAAATTATGGAAAGATCCCTTATCCGGAAAACCCCAGGTCCCGAGCATTCTGGATAACAGGTCTTATACCTGTACAGTTATCCAGAAACCTGTATATTACGGGATGGCCATCTTCCATAGACTTCATTTTATCCAAATAATCCACATTTTTAAAAATGATTTTGCTTTTTTCTGTAATAATAAAACAGTCCCTTGTACTTGATCCCAACTAAGATATAATTAATCCTTATTGGAGGCAAAAACAGCCTATTGGGTTTATTTCATGTTTACATTATTTTCTATTAGACTTAAGGTATGAAGATCCAAATTACAGAAAGATCCGGAAGGTCCTGAGCATTCTGGATAACAGGTCCCATACCTGTACAGCCAAATGTGTTTCATTCATTACAGTCTCTGACATGCCAGTAATAATATACAACTCTCTTTTGTTCAATTACACACAAAGAACAAGTAAATTATATTAAACGAATTGTTCATTATAAAAATAAAAACTGGGCAAATAAATAGGCTGTGCAAAAAATAACATGTTGTTAGTTAGTTAGGCAAAAATGTAATGTATGAAGGCTGGAGTGACTGGATGTGTAACATAATAGCCAGAACAGTTTTGTATATTATGTTATACATCGAGTCACTCCAGCCTTTATAGATTACATTTTTGCCTAACTAACTATATTAGAAACATTTATCTATTTACCCAATTTTTATTTTTACACTGAGCAGCCAAATAGCACAAAT
Organism: Xenopus laevis; assembly: GCF_017654675.1. Classification (NCBI taxonomy): domain Eukaryota; kingdom Metazoa; phylum Chordata; class Amphibia; order Anura; family Pipidae; genus Xenopus; species Xenopus laevis. Next base: position 155,413,401 of record NC_054379.1, read on the forward strand.
CTACCCAAAGAGCCAGCTTAAAGGGGTAGTTAACCTTCAAGTTTACTTTTAGTATGTTCTACAATGACTAATTCTAAGAAACTTTTCAATTGGCCTTTATAGTTTTTGAATTATGTCTTCTTCTTACTCTTCCCGTCTTTCTTACACCCCATCTAAAAAAACAAATGCTTTGTAACACTACAGATTTATTGCTATTGCTACTTTGTATTATTCATCTTTCTATTCAGACCGGCTCCTATTCATATTCCAGCCTCTTATTCAAATCAATGTATGGTTGCTAGGGTAATTTCAACCCTAGCAACCAGATTACTGAAATTGCAGACTGGAGAGCTGCTGAATAAAAAGCTAAATAACTCAGAAAACAAAAATAATAAAAAAATGAAAACCAACTGCAAATTTTCTCAGAATATCACTATTGTAAAGGCACACGGCAGCAGGCTGAGTTATACAGGGAACTCTGAGTATCACTCATGTATTATAAGGGATAATGTACCCCCTACTGTAAATGATAAGGATATTAGAAGTCACTGAGGGATTTTTCTGTGACCATATAAAGGCACAAGGCTGCAGGCTGAGTTATACAGGGAACTCTGAGTATCACTCATGTATTATAAGGGATAATGTACCCCCTACTGTAAATGATAAGGATATTAGAAGTCACTGAGGGGTTGTTCTGTGACCATATAAAGGCACAAGGCTGCAGGCTGAGTTATACAGGGAACTCTGAGTATCACTCATGTATTATAAGGGATAATGTACCCCCTACTGTAAATGATAAGGATATTAGAAGTCACTGAAGAGTTAGGAGACCATATCAATGTAGTAACAACACAACACAGGCTTTTTGTCTGTTTAACATATTTATTGGAAGGGAGCGTTAGTTAATTGTTTTACTTTTATCAAGTTGATAGGGGTTTATGCAGCATATATGGTTTGGTCACTGTAGTGCTATTTTACTGTAAATTTGAAAGCCTGGCTAGAAAAGATAACTTTTTCGTATTTTTTTTTGGTCCCATTATCATGAGGACAAAAAGACAGCGACTGGGGGTAATGAATTATTTTACACCGTATGGCAGAGTAGGGCTGATGAACTGCACCGCCAGCTCTGCGTCCTCTGCTTCTAACAGACAGGTAAGGGAGTTAAACTATCCTAAGAGTTCAACAAATTCTCCTCAAATCAACTCTCGCGGTGTTTGGTTGCACCCAGTCACGTGGGCTCAGTACGGCGGCGCGTTGGAACGCTGTAGAGGCAGTGGAAGAGGTTCCTGTCACGTGGGGCTTCATACGGTGGCGCGTTAGGGTCAGAAAGGTCAGAATTGTGGCGCGTTGTAAAGGAGGCGCCCATCCCCTCGCTGGCGATAAGACAGCGGGTGAGCAATGGTTATAACTGTAAAAATCTGGTAATTGTAGCCACATCAACACCATGTTTGGGCCCTAATGTTGTTTGGTAAACCTCAACTCCTCAAACTAGATCAGGGAGGAGCCTTTATGGGGAGCGACCGATACAATTCTATGGCGCGTTTAGCCCTGGCTCCATTCACTGTATAACGAGCAGGGAATGTACGGGCAGCCATCACTTGCTTTTTTATAAAGGTACAAGAGAACAGGATCGTTCTGGGGTTTGTGTTTTTGCAGAGCAGGGACCCTGTGATTAAGTATAGGTTTACTTATCCTTTAATGGGGAAACTAACCCTTTTCGGCCTATGTGGTAAATGTTCAGAGACAATACCTGGGCTGGAGAACACAAATATACACTTGGATGAATATAATCCTAAACACAGAGGAAACTATGATGTTTGGCCACTGACTCAAGGGACCATTCCCCATTTTGTGATTTTAATGAGTTGGTCGCTACGGTCTTACCCTAGCAACCGGTTAGGTGTTTGAAAGGGACACTGGAAATCGAATAGGAGAGAGGCGATCACTATAGCCAAAAGTATGGACAGTAGTCAGACTGATTGCTTAAATGAGAATTCAACCCTTTACCAAAAAAAACCTACCCTCACCTCACTTAAACCCTCCTCCCTCCTCCCCCCCCAGCCTAGCTGCACCCGGAAAATGCCCCAAACTTTTTACTTACCTCTCGGTAGAGATTCAGGCATCGCAGTTCACATCAGCCATCTACCGGGTCTTCTTCAGGCACTTCGGCAATTTCCGTCCATTCCGGTTCTTGTCGCAAACTGGTAAATTGTTCCAACTGCGCGTGCGCCGGTCTCCGTATCGGCTTATGGAAGACCCGGAAGATGGCTGCCGTGAACTCCGATGCCTGAATCTGCACCGAGCGGTAAGTACAAAGGTATTCAAACACTCATTGTTTCCAATCCAGCGCTATATCTAAATTACACAGTTTATCTCATTTTTGGCACAGGGAATCCAACCCAAACGGGGAATCTCTAAGTACCCTTGACGCTGCTCGCCGTTCAAAACTTGTGGCCCGGGTGCTTTATGCTCCGAACCCTACACTGGGATTCCATAATTAACCAAGTCCTCTCGGGCTCCCCGCAATAGATAAAAAATCGTGATTCGAGTCTTACCCCGTCCTTGTTGTGACCCAGGTGCCGTCACCCTAAGTCTGTCACTAAGGAGACGTTTAACAGCACCCCAAATTAAGTACAACGTTAGGGGCATTTCTCTGGGGGGCAGCTAGACTGGGGGGAGGAGGGAGGGAGGGGGCTCTACGTGGGGTTGGGAGTAGGAGTTTTTTTTTTTTTTTTGGTAAAGGGTTCAATTCTACTTTAAAGGTGAAGGAACTGGGTGCCACCATATTAGTTACCCCTCCAGTGATTATAATCTCTTACCTGAGAATCCTGGGACTGTGCACCTGTTTGCTAAAAACTGCACCAGACCAGGGTATTTTTTCTGCCTTCTCTGCATTTCTTGAAATCCTGTCACTACATCCTATAATGATATTCTCGACTGTTTTGTGCTTCCTACTTTATGGTAACAGAGTTATGGCACACTATTGATTTTCTACAAAAATGGCAGGTATTGGCTAAAATGCCCCCCTGTGTGTCCCCACTGAGAGGGGGGATCGATCGCTGTGCTCACAGGTCAAATTCATACAGAAAGCTAATTTTCGGATACATTCAGATGCATTTCCAGATGGATCCCCCCAGCGTACAAGTAGAGCTGGTTTTGGACTCCATTTGCCTTTTGCAGAGGAAGAGAATGCTGTGCCATAGTCTTTATTGTTACACCAGAATAATTAGCCTTTGCACAAAGTAAGTTCCATGCAGAGACCAGAGTAGAAGGACTTGACTGCCCTGCACAGATCCCTGACCTCAACCCAGTTTGGACATATTAATGCCCTTTGTTTGGGAAAGTGATGTTGGGCAGTCAGCTATCCACACATTTGTGGTCTTATAATGTGAGCTGTGATGCTAATGAAAATATGTAGAGAGAGTATAGCAAATAAGCGAAAATAACAACAAAAAAAATCATGCACATAAATAAGCCAGTAAATAGAAAATGCCTGCTTGTGTTAGATGTAGCTAAAATAGAGCGTCCAGCTGTGGAAGACATAAAGGTTTAGGCAGTGCATATAAAAAATGTTAACTGTTACTGTGTTAACTTATGCAAAATATGAAATGCGTTTACGTTTACTTCCTAAACCTATATGTCCCCTATATGACTTTCTATTTTGGCTACAACAGTCTCCTGGCGACCCATGGAGATGACCCTGATTCAGTGACCCAGTGGTGCTCCAGCGGATTCCCAGCATAGACTATAACAACTTTAACTAAATGATCGGAACCCAGCCCTGCATGTGGTCTACGAACTGAGGTGAGCAATAGTAGCACTGTAGTAGGTGAATCGCTGGCACCCGTGAGCTTATTTGGTGTGGTTGGGCTATGTTTGCGGTAATCAGTAGTCATTCGTGTCAGTGGCTCTAAATTCAACACCGTCCGCCATCCTTTCCTGCCCGTTAGCACTGCCTCCAATAGCACTGAAGCACGGTTGCTAACCTTGTAAAAAAAATGATGATTGTACATTAATATAGGTTACAAAAGGATTAACCATTAGTATCAACGTCTATCCCGATTTTCTATGAGGCTGGTGGAAATGATGTCACCTGAAAGGTGGAGCAAGGGCGGTTTTAAATTGGTTTTGCATCTTCACAAAGGTTCTAGACCAGGAACCGAAACGTTGATGTTTTTTATCTAATAAATAGTTATCATTTTGGAGTGCGTGCAATTTTTTATGTATTTGTATATATATGTGCATGTATATATATGTATGTGTGTGTGTGTGTGTGTGTGTGTGTGTGTGTGTGTGTGTGTGTATATATATATATATACACCAACAGATGAACGGCACTCCGATAAAAAACAGGCTTTTTATTGCTGGGCACTGTGGAAATACATAGGCCTTACGCGTTTCGGGAACACCTTCCCTTAATCATAGGCTTGGTAAGCCTATGATTAAGGGAAGGTGTTCCCGAAACGCGTAAAATAATAATAGTGTTTGCCTTGGGGTTAGGGTGATATTTGGAAGCACTGATTTTATTGAGCTGTAATACTTTTTTTTCTTCTAGAAACATATTTCAATGCCTCCAGCTATTTTGACATGGGCTTGGCAGCTTGTGGCTAAAACATTCTGTAAGTACCCTCAGTATTTTTATGTATTTACATTATTTAATATTGTCAATGCTGTTTTTTCTAAATCTGAAACCCTCGGAACCACTCTAAAGATTAAACTCACAGTTAAGGGTGCAGATAAACTATATTTAAAAAATAAGCTAGGTTTGTAAGAACAAAAACGATTTAGTATGAAATAACTGCATATGCTCCCCCAATGCTATAGGAGAACTAAAGCCTAACTGAAGACATAGGTTCGAAAAGTTTTGCATTTTGTTTCTGTAACCACAGTCCTTTAGCAGTAAAGATCTGTGTCTCCAAAGATGCCCCAGTAGCTCCCCATCTTCTTTTCTGCTGATTTACTGCACATGCTCTGTGCTGCTGTCACTTACTGACCTTAGGGACCCACTCACAATATACAGTACACATAGAATAGAAATGTCACAATATAAGGCTGATTAGTCATTAATACAGATAATTACTACATGGCAGCACAGAAACCAGTGCAATTAGAATCAGAATTTAATAATCAGCCCTGTAACATCAGTTTATATTAAAGACAAACCTCATTGAATGCTTGTAAATTTGTGACGAGCCCTAAGCTTAGCTTCTCAACAGCTGCTCAGAGCCCACTGAGCATGCGAGTGTCACAGACACTTTCCAAGATGGTGACCCCCTGTGACAAGTTTGAAACTTTAGGCTGGTGCAATAAGTTCAGTAAATACATTATGGCATTTTTAGCCATATTAATTTTTAGGGTTTAGTTCTCTTTTAACCACAACTTAACTATGTAAATAATACCCTTTACATAGACCAAACTGCACAGAACACTCAACACATTACACACTAGAAACATTAAAGGAACAGTTTAGTGCGAAAATAAAAACTGGTAAATAGGCTGTGCAAAATAAAAATGTTACTAATATAGTTAGTTAGCCAAAATGTAACGTATAAAGGCTGGAGTGACTGGATGTGTAACATAATAGCAAGAAAACTACTTCCTGCACCTTTAGTATGTTATAGTATGGACAATTCTAAAAAACTTTGTAATTGGTCTTCATTATTTTTATTTTTTTATAGTTTTTTAGTTATTTGCCTTTTTCTTTGGATTCTTCTCAGCTTTCAAATGGGGGTCACTGACACCATCTAAAACAATTGCTCTGGAAAGTTATACATTTATTGTTCTTGCTACTTTTTATTACTCATCTTTCTATTCAGGCCTCTCCTATTCATATTCCAGTCTCTTATTCAAATCAGTCCATGGTTGCTAGGGTAATTTGGACCCTAGCAACCAGATTGTCGAAATTGTAAACCGGAGATCAGCTGCATAAAAAGCCAAAAAACTCAAAAACCACAAATAATAAAAAATGAAAACCAATTGCAAATTGTCTCAGAATATCACTCTCTACACCAGGGATCCCCAACCTTTTGAACCCGTGAGCAACATTCAGAAGTAAAAGGAGTTGGGGAGCAACACAAGCATTAATAATGTTCTTGGGGTTCCAAATAAGTGCTGTGATTGGCCATTTGGTAGCCCCTATGTGTATTGTCAACCTACATTAAGGTTCTGTTTGACAGTACACCTGGTTTTTATACAACCAAAACTTGCCTCCAAGCCTGGAATTCAAAAATAAGCACCTGCTTTGAGGCCACTGGGAGCAACATCCAAGGGGTTGGAGAGCAACATGTTGCTCACGAGCTACTGGTTGGGGATCACTGCTCTACACCATACTAAAAGTTAATTTGAAGGTGAACAACCCCTTTAAATACCAGAAAAATACTTCTTTACCCGTAGACCCCAATGAAAGAGTTCCAGATCAAGGGCTACATTGACTGCCTCTGTTGTATAAAGTGTTTGATTTTCTTATGACAGGCAATGTCACTATATGCATGCTTTCCTTCTCCCCATTGCGGTCGGCTATAACTAAATGCTCATTTGGGAGCACGTCCCTATGTACGCATGCCTATTATCGTTTCTTTTGGTGCCTCTGACATAAAAAGATAACTTAGATAATTTCTCACATGCATAACAGCTGTCTTTGCTTACCCAAGATGGTTGAATGTTTGTAATAAAATATCTCTCTTAATTGGCAACATCTTGCCCAAAAAAAACCCCCAGTGGCTCAGTTTGGGCATTGTTAAACTTTTAAAGGGGAAGTTCACCTTTAAATTAACTTTTTGCTTGTTACAGAGCAACCTACTCTAAACAGCTTTCAGTTGGTCTGTAATATTCCTTATCAATTGGTTTTTGGATTATTACCATTCCTATTCTGCCTATTTCCACCCTGCAACTAAAAAGATAAAAGCGTTATTTTGTTGTCATGGCCACTGCTCCAAAAAACAAAAACAAAAAAACTGACTGTGCATTTTACTGTTATAATTATGTTGTATTCTTTCTTTTCAGATGCTCTTATTGATCTTCTATTCTTGCTTCTAAACGGCTGCCTTGTTGCAAATAAGCCTAAGCAACCAAATGGCAGGTAACGTTCCAAGTTTGAAAAGTACAAAATAATAAATGATAAATGTTAAATATCAGGGATGCACTGAATCCCAGATTTGGAGTTAGCTGAAAACTGGCTTTTTAAGCAGGATTTGGATTGGGCAGAGTTCAAATGCGTGGCCAAACCTGTTCCACCCATTTGGACTATTTGCCATAATGATTGGAACAAGAGAAATGCAGCCATTGTGTGGCTTTTCACACGTTCTCACACAGTTGGATTCTGCTACATTGTGTCAAGAATAAGACAAGGGACAGACTTTTTTTAAAAAGCAATTACATTTACGAACACATATTAATAGGTTGAGTTCCTTTTTAAGATTATTATTAAGATTATTATTATTTAGTGTTTTTCTATATACTTACTAGGACCCAGGCATTTCACTATGTAATCAAAAGGATTAAAACAACCCTGGGGCATTGCCTCACCTGGTTTTAAGGATTCAGTTTACAAATTAATGTAAAAGCCCTTCTGCAATTTTTTTTCCATTTTTTTAACCATGAAATTTGAAAAAAAAAAGTGTTCATATAATGCATTTAGTAACATCACTGCCACCTGCTGGTCTCTGGCCAACTGTCTACAAAAAAACTAACAGAAAATTAGAACATTTTTTGATGATGATCTGCTTAGAAATTAAGTAAACGAGTCACATAATGTTTTTCTAGTTAGTATTAATCATTGCAACACCTTTCTTGTCTTACTGGGTTTTTTTTCCTGATTGTAGACAAATTGACCAGAAGACACTTATGAAATTCATTGTAGTACTGGTATGAGATCCATTATCCAGAAAGCTCTAAATGATGGGAAGGTCATCTTCCATAGAGTCCATCTTAAGCAAATACTTGTTCTTTACATTTTTTACCTGATGGTATGATCCAAATTACAGAAATATCCCTTTTAAATTATCTAAAATGTGTTATCTCAGAAACAAGTAATTATTGTAAATTGCAAAAGTGCTTAGAGCGCTCAGTGCAATTTATATTAACTTGTTTTTAGGGTTTAAGTATCCTTTAATACTTGTACAGTCAAGCATAAATCTTTGGTATGAAAAACATAAGCATATACTCGGCGCTAACACAAAGCCAAAGCCCAACTTGTAGCACTGCCAGAAAGTGGGAATATCTTCTTCCCACACTTTTCCTATTTAGATATTTCAACAAAAAGAGACTGCAACCCACTAGCGCAATGCTACAAGAAGCTGGACCAACGGGTACTAAAGAAAAATCAGGATGGCGAGCGAATGTTATCATGCAACCCTTAAAGGACCCTAACGTCAAAAAAGCCCTGCACCCCTACCCTATATAGAGCCCCCTCCCTCCTCCCCCCAGCCTAAGTATTACCCCGGGCAAATGCCCCTAATATTTTACTTACCCCTCGGGCAGAATCAGGCATCGCAGTTCAAGGGTCGACATAATCTTCTCTTAGGAAATCTTCGGAATGAGACAGGCGTGACAGCGCATGCGCAGTTGGAGCAGCTTTCTGTTTCGCTACAACTGCGCATGCGCAGAAACTCAAGGAAATTGTCAAAGCGCCGACCCTATTCCGAAGATTACTGAAGTGGCTAAAGATTGCGCCAGTGAACTCCGATGCCTGAATCTGCACCGAGGGGTAAGTAAAACGTTAGGGGCATTTGCCCAGGGTAACACTTATGTTTGGGGGAGGGGAGTGTATGCAGGGTAGGGGGGTAGGGGTTTTTTAACTTTAGGGTTTAGTTCTCCTTTAAACCTTAAACACACACCAACAACTTAGTGCTCAGTGATCACAAACAGTTTTTTTTAGATGGGTACGCTTGTTCCACTGCACTTTTTAATAAAAGCGGATGCCTCCCAATCGAAGCGATGTTTAATAAGCATTGAGTTTATTAAAAAAAATAACAATTGGCTATTCACAGTGTACATATAATACCAAGCATCAAAACCCAGATCAGGGCAAAAAGGTGCCAATTTCACCCTCACAAGTCACATCCAGCAGAAAAGCCATTAAACACAAGGAATGCAATGCAATCTCCTTCTGTGAGCAATCCTTACCGAAATCTAGACCACATTTCACAGTCCACCAAAGTGTTGACTTCCTCCTGTTGTTTGTAGCGCTACCTCTGTGTATAAATCATTGGCACTATACAAAGTTGTTAGAAACTTTAAAATGGTATTCTTTCCATTATTCTGGGGATTTCCTTTTTAATTTCATTGTTTGGTGTTAATAGTTGTAAATAAGAACTGTTCATTGCAGCTGTAACTTCTAAAATGATTGCTTTGTAGTAAATATTTTTATTTCTTCTTTGCAGCAAAAATGGATATTGAGCTTTCAGCTAAATATTTACCAAACGTTAATGTAAAGATCGTGGCAGTGGACTGTCACCCTGATAATGCAATCATCAAATTTCAAGGAAAATACAGCGCGGAAAGTGAATTCGATTACCATATCTTGCAAAACGAAATCCAACTTGTCCCAAAAGTGCGAGGTGAAATCGGTAACTGGGAATTCTGTCTAGTACAAGACAAACCATTTGGAGCGTGGCAAAGAGGAAAAGTTTTAAATAAAACAAATGAGAAATATGACGTATTTTTGATAGATCAAGGAAATACAGTAAATGTGGATTCCACTCAAATAGCATCAGCTTCTGTGGAGCTTATTTCACTCCCTCCAAGAGCAGTGAATGGTATTTTCTCTGGTATACTTCCTGTGGGGGACAAGTGGACCCCAAAAGCAGTAAACTATTTCTCGTCCTTGGTAGGACTTCAGGTGGAAGGGCATGGCCAAGCGGTCTTGTCGGATCAGGTGACAATTTTTGAAGTGCCAACCATTGTGATCAATGCTGTGGAGTTAAACCTGGCAAGGTATATTGATTCTACGACATTCTGTCTTCTTGCAGAGGTTTTACACAAATGTACCTCGCATTACCAATGCAAACAATTGCCAGACTTGTTACAGCAAAAGACCTTATATTTGAGTTCTTCTCAAAGTCAGCATGAAGATCATAGCAGTTCTCAAAAGATTCTTGATCATCTTCGACCAGATGTGGCAGTAGGGACAACTGAAAAAATTAAAATATCAGCTGCTGTAAGCTACAGTAGGTTTTATTGTCATTTATTGTCATGGGAAGAAGAGCTAAGTAATTTGACTACTTTGATGTTTTCTCATTACGAAACCATTAATATACAACAAAATTCCATACTGGACAATTTTGGAGTTCTTTGTGCTGCTAAAAGAAAAGATGGTCTGTGGCATAGAGGCATAGTAGAAACTTTTCTTTGTGGTAATAAAGTACAAATCTGGTTTATAGATATTGGGTGTAGAGAGACAATATCTTCCTCCTTTGTTCAAAAGTTAAAACCACAGTTCCTGACTTTGCCCATGATGGCTATTCCTTGCTCTTTAAAATGTGTGAATGGCAACGCAGATTATGCCACAAATATTCAGTTCACACCCTTCAAAAAGTTCCTGTTAGGACATGCTGTTATTGCTACATTTGAACAATTAAGTAACGAAGAGTGGCTCTTTTATGTAGCGTTGCAAACGAAAGATTATGAACTTAATGAAAACTGCCATCTAACAAATCAAAGTGTTCCAGTATTTTCGCCAAATTGTTACAGAAACCTCTGCAATTTTACATTGCTAGATAAACCAAGCACTTTTTGTGTCCCTGACCAAGCCACAACTGAGACGGTATTGAAATTTAAAACCATTCAGATGGATGTAGATTCAGTCCATGTAGGTTATGTTGAGTACGTGTTGAATCCATCCAACTTCTGGATACGAACTGATGAGTTGCAGAACGAGTTTTCGGCCATGATGGAAAAAATTGCAGAAATCTATAATCCTTGTGGACCTACCGAAAGAGTTATTAAAGATCCTGAACCGGGTGACCTTTGTTGTGCACTGTACAATAAAGACAGACATTATTATAGAGCTGTTGTCACTGATATTTTTGATTTAAAAGTTTCCGTTTACTTTCCCGATTTTGGAAATACAGAGACTGTTCCTTTTTATGATGTTAAAACATTACTGCCGGAATTTGAAGTTTTGCCTGCTTTGGCTATGTGCTGCTCTTTGGCATATGCGTATCCTCTGGAAGATGTGTGGGTGAAGCATGCCAATGATTTTTTCAAACAAAGTGTTTCTGGTAAAGCTCTTCTTTTTCATGTTCTTGCAAAGCAGAAACACAAATACATTGTTGACGTGCGATATTTGGAAAACTCTGAAGACTCAAATATTGTTACAATGATGGTAGAGGCTGGATATGCAGAATATTGGAAGGTAGACTTAAATCCAAGTCCTGTGGTTACAAAGAGTCACTCAACAGCAAAAAGTAAAAATTCTAAAGTTATTAAACATAATAAAACTTACATGACCAAAGCAAAGCATGTCTCAAAAAATTACCCAAAGCAGGATGAGAAATCAGTGCCTAACAAGCCCCGCCAAACTGAAGTCTTGCCTATTTCTTTTAAAGAGTATTTATTTAATCCAGGATCTGTGGTGGATGTCAAATGTTCATATGTGAACTCCCCGAGGGATTTCTGGTGCCAGCTGCTAACAGAAACTTCAGAATTAGCAAGTTTAATGAAAGACATTCAGAGTTATTATTTGCATAGTAATGAGATGTACAAACATGGGCAAATAGCTTGCATTCTAAAGTGTGTGAACACTGGTACATATTATAGAGCAGCGGTTCAAAATCTTACAGAAAAGGGAGTGGATGTGATTTTAGTGGACTATGGATATACTAAAAGAGCTTTGATTTCAGATCTTCGAGAAATAAAGCCCCAGTTTATAAAGTTAAAGGGTCAGGCATTTCGTTGTTGTTTGAACAGCTTTATTACTCCTGTAAGGCCTCATCTTAGTTGGACATCTGAGGCCTGTAGAGACTTTAAAGACTTTGTCAATTTGTCTGTCACTGAGAATTTGAAGTGCACAGTCCATGCCCTGTTCAGCATCAGTTCTGCAGACCTTTTTAATGCTGTCAGTTTGGAAACTCGTTTTATGAATGTATGTCAGTTTCTGCTTAACAAAGGACATGCCGCTTTCTCACATGCCTCAATTCCGTTCATTACTCTCCATAGCTTTTGTTACTCTGACTTCAACATTAAAGTAGGAGTTTTAGAACAGGTGTACATTACACACATTTACAGCACTGGCAAATTTTACTGTCAACTTGCTAGAAACACTGAAGCAATTGAAGCACTAATGAAAAAAGTATCAGAAATTGGTGAGCAAATTTCACAACTTGATTGTACAAGAGAAAATAAATTGTGTATTGTGAAGTATTATGAAGATGGCAACTTTTATAGAGCGTTGGCACACCCTATAGAGTCTTCCTCATTGTTCTCAGCATTTTTTGTCGATTTTGGAAACAGCCAGATGGTAACAAAAAAGGAACTGCTACCCATACCAGACACAGCGGTAGATCTTTTGTGCAAACCGATGCAAGCTATCCAGTTTTATCTTGCTGGCCTAAAAAATGCTGTTCTCACAGAAGAAGTTAAAAAATGGTTAGAGGAAAACTGTTTGGGCAATCAGTTGAATGCTGTTGTATTGGGCAAAGACATTGACAACCAGCTCATTGTAGAGCTGTACAAGGAAAAGCTTCAAATAAATCAGAAGGTAAAAGAACTTCTAGGCTACCCTCCTTCTGGGGATACGAAGGTGCTTTCTCCACAATTAGAAAATGTAAGTAATCCCACAATAGAAAAAGGTACATCAAAACAACAAAAAATGACACCACATGAGCTGAAGATAGAAGCCCCAACACAAATTGATGAAGTACCTACTGCCAGTTTAATTTTGGCCTTTGAGAAGTTATCACTGAACCAAATACAACATAAAACTGCAGAAAATCTAACACACCATGAAAATAAGGTTACTTTGAATTTGAGTAATGCATTAACATCACGTAAAACCTGCATTGATTGTTGTGATCTGCCAAAGTGTCTGATTGAACCATTGTCTAAAGATGTTGGATATATTTCCCACATAAACAGTCCTTCCAGTTTTTACATACAACTCTCAAAAAACGAGAAGACATTAGTTCATCTTGCAGAAGAACTTAATGAGCAACCAATGTCATTTCAAGCTCTTTCTGACACAGATTGTAAAAAGGGCATGCTGGTAGCTGCTGAGTATCCAGAAGACCTTTCTTTTTACAGAGCCAAAATTCTAGATGTTAGAAAAGACAAATCTTTTGACGTGGAATTTATAGATTATGGTAATACTGCAAATGTGTCTTCATTATTTTTGCTTCCGGATAAATTTTTATCTGTTCCTAAATTAAGTATCTCTGCTTCTCTTAGTGGTATTGAAGCATTAAAAACGAGTGAGGAATGGCGTCAAGAGTTAATCTCTTACTTTTCTCAAAAAGTTGACGGAAAGTCCCTTGATTGTACGTTCTTAGAAACGGACGGATTGCATTGGGAGGTCAGTCTAGTATGTAAAAGTGAATTAGTAGCAGATGATCTAATTAAATATTTTGGTTCAAGGAAAAAGCAAAATACAGCTGGTACAACTGCTACCCGTCCAAGGCAGCCTTCAAGCTCAACGTTAATTCATGTGCAAAACCATTTTCCTGAATTGTGCAATATAGTTGATGAAGCAAAAACTAATATTACTAATGGAAATGAGACCAGAGAAATCCAAGATCAGGACTTGAAACCTAGTCAGATTAAAAAAGTGAAAAATATTTACTTTGCGGACTGTGGGAGATTCTTTGTTACTTTAGGTGGATGTTCACTGGAATCCAACTTAGTTTCTCTGATTGCGGATGCTGTCAAGAAGGCTAATAACAGGCTAGCGGTCAAAAACATTACTAAGGGAATTATGTGTTTGGCAAAATCTGAAAAAATGAAGACATGGTTACGTGCATCAGTAGAGGATATCTTTCCAAAGACATTAAAGATGTTGGTCTTCTATATTGACCATGGTGCACACGAGTTAGTAAGCATGCACAATGCTAAAGTACTATCAGCCGATTTGTTACAAATTCCAAAGCAAGCTATTGCTTGTAGATGGGCATGGAATGAGAAAATTAATGAGTCAGAATTCCAAAAAGTGTTATCGTCGCTCATGGAAAAGGATGTAGAAATCTTGTTTCTGAAATTCTTGAAATCCTGCCAAACCTGGAAAGTAGAGGTGCTAATAAACGGGTCACTGTTGATGGAGTATTATAATGCTACAAATCACCAAGCTGAAAATAGTGAAAATAATTCAGTAAGGAATCATTCTTCTGAAGTATTTTATATTCCTGAGTCAACTCTGGAATGTGGGATGATTTACAGTGGCTTTGTTACAGCAGTTTATGGGCCTTCTGATTTCTATCTTCAGTTAGAGGATTCGGTGGATTTAATGAGTAAATTACTATATCTTCTCCATGAACTCTCTGATGATCTCTTGCCTTTACCTCGTGAGTTATTGGAGCCTGGTGTAGCTTGCCTTTTAAAGTGCTTTGCTGACAAGACATGGTGCAGATCAAAAATTATAAAAATAGAAAATTCAATCCTGCTAAATCTTGTAGATTACGGCCTGCTTAAAAATATTCCATTTTCAGATATTGGCAAGTTAAAATGTATTTCAGAAAGTCTTGCCTGTCTTCCATCTTTAACCTATCACTGTATGATACATGGAGTCAAACCCTGTGGTGGATCAAAGTGGTCCGAAGATGCAGGGACCTTCTTCGCGGACTTTGTAAAGAAACATTTCTCATTGCTGTTTCAGTGTGTTAAAAATAAATCCAGTGGCAAATCCGAAGTGAATATTTATGGTCAAGGAAGCTTATCTAAATGTCTTGTTTCTATGGGATTTGCGGAGTTCTCAGAAACAGCAACAACATGGGAGTCTGATTCTGGAAATAACATGCCAAATGGGCTCTTAAAATCTAGCACGACAGCTGACCTTTACTTACAGAATTTAAACGAAGAGCATCACGACTACAATTGTAATGTTACGTTAAATTCATGTGCACAAAAGAACAGCAAAGAACTCAAATGCCTGATAAGCAGGGAATCCATTTAACCACAGTGAAAAAGTGAACGGTAAGTACCATTTGTCTCTATGCACTATTTACACATTACATAAATGTTTCTTCTCTGTAGAATATTTGATATTTTTCCAGAAAGAGGCATATTTATCAGTATATAAGAAAAAAGTGCTCCACTAAAATTAAAAAAAAAAAAAAAAAATTTGGCAAATTGATTTTTTAGAGAAATATGTGAAAAATGTCCACACCCTTTATAAATATGTTCCATGGAGTATTTAAAAGCAGACATATTTATTCTTATGTATTTTGCACTAAACTATTTTAAAGGAGAAATAGACCTCTATTTAAGAAAAACTATTAGTATATTCACAAATAAGTTGATAAGCTCACCAGTGCCCATGTGGGGCCTGGGTAAACATGCCCCAGACCTACAGCCCTATGCGTTTTGTGCTTCATAGGGTTAATGAAAAGTGTTTCTATTTAAAAATTCAGAGCATTATGGCAGATTTTACTGGCGCCATCTTCTGTGTCTTAGGATCCTCTTCCCTGACTCAGAGTCTGCTGGAACATGTAAAGTTGAAGCTGATCTCCGGCTAACTTCAACCGTCATGCTCCGGCAGGCTCTGTGTCAGCGAAGAGACATGAAGAGGATCATAAGGGACAAGAGACGGCACCTGTGAACGCTGTTGCACTGCTTTGCATTGTTATCTAATTTTTATCGGTGAAAGAAAGGTGATGGAGGGCATTTGTTATTGGGGGATTGTTTTCCTTTTAAGGGTAACATAGCTACACCTCAAGCCTGTGGGCTCCAAGAAAGGTGTAATAAAATATCCTTTAAGTAATAAATCCTTTAAAGGACAAGGACAGGCAAAAAATAAAATCCCATTTTTACTTTCTTAATGAAAAATAAATCTATTTCCAATATACTTTAATTAAAAAATGTGTACCGTTTTTATAAGAAACCTGACTGTATGCAGTGAAATTCTCCCTTCATTTACTGCTGTGGATAGGAATTGTCCCTAACTGCTCGCAGGGAAACAATCATAAAAAAAAAAGCATGAACAGCAGGGGGGGCCCCCTGTCTTCCCAGCCATGCAGAACTCAAGCAGCTTTGTTTGTTTCGCTGTAGAGCAGTCGGCGACTGTGTAGAGATTTGTATTGGATTTTATTTTTGCCTTTACATCCCCTTTACTGTTTCCAACTCCAGCTGCAGGGACAAAGATCATGGAGCCAGATTTAAACAGATAAACTGGGATTCTATTTGGAGGATTGTTTTGCTGCAGCCACTGGTTCTGCAGAGTTGGAGAAAGTTTGTATTAATGGACATGTAAACCCTATAAACCCTTACCATGTCTTTAGGTTGGGCACATATTCCCCACACAAAATGCATCATTGTCTCTGTATTGGGTCAGGTAGTATCTGTATCCCCTCCATTAGCCTGCACTGTAGTGTTTTCCTGAATGCCAGGCGGCCATTTTCTATCGACTACATCATCATTTATATTTGCATATTCAGCCACACCTGATGACCTTGGTACTGTAATTTTATTTTATTAGTATGTGTAATCCTACTCACTCCTACATGTAATCCCACTCACTCATATGCATAATCCCACTCACTAATGCATAATCCTGATCACTCATATGCATAATCCCACTCATACTTGTAATCCCACTCATGTGCACATGTAATTCCACTCATATGGCTAATCTCATTTATACTCCTAATCCCACTCACACTCATAATCCCACTCACTCACTCATATGCATGGGATTATGCATGAGTGAGAGGGATCATACATCCTTACTGTTAACCTTTTAACAACCAGATTGGCAGTTATCTAAAGATTTCAAAGAGGCTGTTCACTGATTAAATTTTTGTGGGGGGGGGGGGGTTTACATGTCCTTTAAACAATACACAAACTATAAAATCCACATTAGATTACATGACAACACAGGACCCAGTGCAGTCTGTATATTCTGATTATTAATCAGTCTTGCTGTATCTGCTTCTGACTTTTGTGCTGTTTTGATAATTTATGATGATCCCTAAGCAGCCCAGACCACACTGAGCATGTGCACAGTCTTGGTCTTGCAAAGATGTATAACAAAGTTACAAGATGGTGACCCCCTGTGGCCAACTTTGAAAGCATAAATCATTTGTTTGATTAGGCTTGTGGTGCAGCAAGTTCATGTTTAGGTTTAGTATACAAAATACAGCATTTCTAGCCTTTTTCTATTTTACACTTTCCTTGTCCTTTAAACATTGTAGGCATAATAACATTGAGATTGAGATGATTAATAAGACAGGTAAAGTTTTTAGTAAGACAACTGGAAACACTGGGTACCATTAGCCCAGGAGGCAGATGTATTCATTTTTATCCAATTCACAAGAAAAGAAAATAGTGATCCCAATATTTTCTTGATTGCAAGCATATTTACAAAAAACTCTGGAAAAAGTGAAAAACACAAGATGTTAAGGGAAATCCAATTTTTCCATTCCTTTTTAAAAATTTAACTGTTTACAAAAAAAACCCAAATAAAGTGGTTTGCATAGTCTGATTACACCTCCTACTGAATTCTGAAGACATCTCAAACATAATTCATTTTTTTGCTACTATTTTATTGAATGGGAGAAAATCATTTTTTTATTTATTTAAATACATTAGTTCTTTAGTGTTTCTTTTTATATTGTATTTGTGGTGTATGAATTCTGTATTATGTGTAACTAAAAATATAGAAATAACTATTTGCTGTATGTTACATTCAATTGTGTATGAGAGGATTGTGTTTGTTTGTTTTTTTCTTCTAGGCACTTGGAAATCTGCTTTCTGCAATACATGCACCATCCTCATAAGACACCGCTCCATTACCAAACATCCTAGGTTTTTCTGCATATTGAATGTATAAAGAGCACTTTTGTATCCAGTAGTAGACCTTTTTTTTGTGCATTATGGGAGCATTCCATTTGTATAGGGAGTACATTCTAGATATGTAGATTTTGTATGTATGTATTTCTTGCAGGTAAAAAACATTCTTGTCCAGGTTGTAATTGGTAAAAACAATTTATATACTGTAGTTATTTAATTTAGAATGCATTCCTATTTTGTTTACCATATGTATCTCAATGTGAGGAGCCCTTTGAAATCACATAGCACCTAGGTACAATGGAGTGTTGGAAGCAAGAGCCAACTATCACTTTAACTTGGCTTTAGAAGCCAAGGAAGATGTCATTATTAATGTTTAGGAAGCACCTCAGTTTGAGTAGCAAAGCTTCCATAGTTCAAGCTGGGCTTGATAAAATATATGACCAAGACTTAAGCCTTTTGAAGGATCATGCCAGTCCCAGCATAAAGGAGAACTAAACCCCCCATGGTACAAAAGCCCCCCTCAACTACCCTCCATCTGCGCCCTCATCTTTCCCGGTATATTACATTAAAAAGTGCCCCTGTTTGAACACCTGAGCTAAAAACACAGAGCAGTGGAGTTCCCAAGAGTGATCTTCTGTCCATTCAGACACTCTTCAGGTCTCTTCGGTGACACGGACCCTGCAGGCAAATGCGTAATTGAAGCAGACTCCTGACTAGCTCCAATTGCACATGCACCTGCAGGGTCCGTGTGGGCTGTGAGACACTAAGAGTATCGTAATGAGGGATGCACTAAATCCACTATTTTGGATTCGGCTGAACCCGGAATCCTTTGCGAAATATACGGCCGAATTCCAATCCGAATCCTAATTTGTATATGCAAATTAGGGGTGGGAAGTGGAAGACTTTTTACTTTCTTGTTTTGTGACAAAAAGTCACATGATTTCCCTCTCCGCCCCAAATCGGATTTGGTTTGGCTGGGCAGAAAGATTTGGCCAAATCCAACTGAAAAAGACAGAATCCTGAATCGAATCCTGTATTCGGTGCATCCCTAATCGTAATGACAGAAGATGGTGCCTGGGTATTCTGCTGCACTGATCTTTTTTATCTCAGGTTTTCAAATAGGGGCACCATTCTATGTAATAGACTGTGTGGGGAGTGCGAAGGAGGGTAGTTAAGAAGGGCTATTGCACATAAGGGGTTTAGTTCTCCTTCACGTGACAGAGACCGCTTTTCCGCTTAGCCTGGTCTGATTATCTGGAGAGGGTAAGTATCACTAGTCCAGGGCAGCATAAGGCCAGATGTGCTATAAAAGAGCAATGCAGTGCCTCTTAACTAGTAATACCAACACTTTACTATGCGTTCTATGAATGTGTGAGTATACCTTTAAGTTACTAATCAATTTTGGTAAACTGCCAACCCCAGAATCTTACTATTAGACAGCACTTATAATAAAAACACCTTTATTATCCATTAAGGTGTATATGCCCGCCATCTGTAGTACATATCCATCATTTGGGAGAAGAATACATACTGTTAAACCCTAATCCTTACAAATGGGTTAGATACCTTCCCTGCCAATCATACATCCCTTACACATCTATATATCAGCCTGCTGGGATGCCATTTTGAGGCTAATGTAAATCATATTGAATTTGGAGAGAGTTTCTCTTTTTTTTTTTTGTTAATGCACCAATTGTGCACGAGTCTTAATTTCCATATGTAATAAACAAGTAGTTTTGATTTGTAGTATTATTTGATTTAGCATTGACTGAAGGAAGTTGTGAAGCTTTGCTAAGTCTTTAAGAAACCAAATTATCAATTGTTTTCATTTCGTTGTTTGGACTGAATGTTTTCACATCCCAATTGCCAAGCTTTTGTTTAAATACATGTTTAACAATTTAGACTCATTAAAATCTATGGTTTTGTGATTTTCTTGGTGCTTTATTTAAGCCTTAGGTGGATGTTTTACACAACTGAGGGGCATTGAGCCGGCTTTGCTTGTATCTTCTTTTACAGATGCAGCCACTTTGGTTTGTCTGTATGACACAGAATAACTAAACACAGATATCCCATTTATCTCATTTAACACAGAAAACTGTGTCACAACATCCCATCTAATTAAAGCATTCACCATTGTGAACAATGGTGCTTTGGTATGCTAATGAAAAGGTTAAATGCATTAAATGAGTTAAGATAACTTTAGATAACACAGTTTCTTCAATTAACTCTGAGTCATGACGCATTTAACTCACAAATCCAAGTGGCTTCATCTGTAACTGGGATATTAAACTTTAAAATAAGGCTTTAGTGGACCACTAATCCTGACATTCAGTGCAGTTTGTCTCGGAATATACATTTCAGTATCATAGTAGGTAATTTTTTGAGTATGAACTTTTATTTAAAAATAGATCCCATCCCGGTGTCTTATTTGGTGCTTTTTGGAGGCATTTAAAGGAAAGCAAATCATCAGTCAGTTCAAAGATGTTAGGGCTGATTCACTTATTCTGACACAGCATGAAAAGTACAGTTTTGGACATACCGTATATACTCGAGTATAAGCCGAGTTTTTCAGCCCCCAAAATATGCTACCTTGGCTTATACTCGGGTCAAGCGCAAAAACGGTCGCCAGCGTCTAAGAATAGTCACCGGCATCCAAGAATAGTCGCCGGCCTCCAAGAATAGTCTCCAAGAATATTCGCCTGCGTCCAAGAATGGTCGCCAGCATCCAAAAACGAGACACCGGCACCTCCAATGGGAGCAGTAACCCTCAATTTTTAGATTGAAACTTACCAGAAGCTGCTGCATTTCTCACCCTTGGTTTATACTCGAGTCAATAAGCTTTCCCAGTTTTTGGAGGTAAAATTAGGTACCTCGGCTTATACTCGGGGTGGCTTATACTCGAGTATATACGGTAATCAACACACAGGATTCATGCATCATTGTGCTCACAATATGGGCATTGAATTAGAGAGCAATTGCGCTACGTCTGACTTTTGCACTCTGCTTCTGGCACAACTACATCAGAGTTGTCAAAATAAACACAATTGCATGTGCACTTTACAGTAAATTGTGCTAGTTAGTCCGCCTGGTGCCTTTTCCGGCATGCAAGTGATGTCTACACATGATTCTTTAGGTGCTACTGTGCTGTGGTGAATGACTTAAGGCATTGAGGGAACCCTGGAGCTACTGCCTGGTCAGGAAGCGACGGTAGCTCCGGGGTTCACAAAATGCCGGGCAACAGTAGCGCTCAATGGGGATCGAAAGGCAGAAAAAGGACAGATCACTGCTGAATGCAACTATATAGAAGTGTACAGAGTGCATTTGGACAGGAGTACCTTTAATGAACGTGATTTTAGATATAACTCACTGCAGAGAAATGCGTCTGTGGATGTAAAGGAGCATTACTTTTTTCGGAGTGTGGTCAACGTTTTTTTTTTTTCCCATTGTCTTGTTTTTGGGATATTTTTGGATTTGTGTTGGCTATAATCCTGTAGCCACTCATTTGTTGTTGGCATGCACAACCCACAGCACAGACTGTTTGATAAATTCAATAATCAAATAATATCAGATCCAAAATCATCATTTAGATTACCAACCACTTTTTATTTGGGGCTTAGATTTTTATTTGTGTGCACTTACCATATGCTAAGAGTTTATAGCACCCACAATACATGGGAATTTATCCAAAATGATATACCTTTATTGGTTATACTTTAGTCATTTGATGAGGTGCTGACTAAAGTGCTGACTAAAGTTCTCATACATATAATCTTTAGTTCTTCTCTGGTACTAAGCATGCATGTTTCCTGGAAAAATGTTTAATTCCAAAATATCTTTGGTTAAGGAAAATTAGTTCTTTCATACATTTTACAAACTTGACGTTACCTGGTGAAATTCTTAATGACCACTTGATGGCAGAGATGCGCCAGTTTAGAGTCAGGTTTGGTTCCTTATAACATCAGGAGACATTTTTTTTCCCCGAGACCCAGTCTATTTTTAAATACATACATACACATTTTGTTTTCATTTTATTCAGTCTATACCATATGTCCTGCAGTATTTCACTGCAACTTAGAATCTCAAGATTTCTTTGTACATCTATCTTTGTAAATGTCTGCTCCAAATAATGTTATTTTAGCACAACATGGCTGTAGCATCACTCTAGTACTTGATTCTTCTGCAGGGATGTTGCAAACTAGAAGTCAGCTAAGCTTTAGTCACTGTTTCTGCCCTTTTTTCTGTTCTGCTTGTACTCTTCAGTTAAACATAAGTAAACCTATACATTTTTTGTTAGCTGCACAGAATGTATGTTAAAGGTAAACCCTGGTCAGAATGTTCTGCTTCCAGTCTAGTTAAATAACAATGCTGACGTTGGCAAGCCACCATGTACTGTACACCTGCATCTGAGGCAAGATATATCTTTTAAATGACCTGGGATTACTAAAATAGTATTATTTTTTTTTTACAGGTATATTTTTATTCAGTTGAACACGTACCGACGTTTGGTAAAGTCAATTCATTCTCCCATATAAAGATTACATTACTAGTGTTCTTTGTGTAACAGGGTTAAGTGGTAACTCAAGAATGTTCCCTAAAACGGCCAAGTTTGGCAGTATGTTGGCTTTCTCATATATCTAGTGCAAATAAATGGGCAGACACATTGTGTGGAAAAAGTTCATGTTCTGTGAAATTAGAGATTAAGGGCTGAGCTACACAACCTACTTTAGCTAGATGGATTTATCTGTCATCTGTTGGGCACAAGGTTCTGATCCTAAAATCTATTTTAAAATCTAACATAATTGTCTGCTGTTTGGTTTTTGTGCCTGTATGTACAATCTGGCTTTATTTCACTGAGAAACCAAAGTCTTTCTGATAGATGAAAAAATGGCATGCTGCATCCACATCTATAACTGTTGCATAGCAAATCTTCCATTAAAAGACAAGATGCATGTTATTTTTGGACTTGTGCGACCTATGTCGGAGCCAAGCAGTTGACTCTGTAGATTTACACAGATATTTCGATTTTTTCTAAATAATACATATGTATAGCTGTCACCAACGTCGATCTTCTAGAAGTTGAGTGTTCCAGGTTATTTAAGGTACAATCAATATCTGTAGAGCACTGGACAGGCTGGATTGGCAAGTTGTTTGTTTGCATGATGTCACAAATCTATTTTATATCCGTGGAGATGTTGATCAGAAGCCTTTAGTCCTGAGCCGAGAGTCAATCCCTGGTCAAAACATCTGAGACAAAGTTTCTAATTTCCAGTTTTACTCTTGGGCATTGGGTAGCTAAAGGCAATTTGCAAATCAGACATTTCAGATTTTATCGAGGCATAAGACTTGTATATGTCATGAAGTTGCTAGCATCTCAACACAAGCAAAACTGTAAAATTTACATAAGTCAAAGAAAACACAGATATTAAAAA
This sequence comes from Xenopus laevis, assembly GCF_017654675.1. NCBI lineage: Eukaryota > Metazoa > Chordata > Amphibia > Anura > Pipidae > Xenopus > Xenopus laevis. Next base: position 155,436,740 of record NC_054379.1, read on the forward strand.
TATATCAGTTTTTTGGAGAACTGACAGAATGGAGACCATATGCTGGATAATAATAGTAGGTATGGCCATGAACTGTCTACTTGAAAGAAATTTAAACTGTTCATAATAACATGCAACAGACTAAGATGAAAACCAGACATGGCAGGCTTTAAAGAAGGTGGAGACCAGTATTCAGGCTACAGGCGGTAGTCAAAGGCAGAGTCCATTATCCAGGTTGGGACAGGTGGTAAGCAAAGGCAGAGTCCAGTATGCAGTTCAGAACTAAAAAAAAATCATCCAATCAAAGAGCAAGAGCCATTCCAGGAACTGAGAAATCACAGTTTAGATCAATGGGATGTCTGTTATTTGGTAGATACCACCGAAAGTCCAGATTAAAGATCAGTTAGGATGAAATGTGTGGGTGAAAACATATTTGCTGTCCTATATTTTCTGGCTCAGTTACCAGTATAGCAATGGTTTACTATATCTGTAACATTTTTTTTAGGAGATAAGTAAGTCATCTGCCCTTGGAACTGAAGGGGTAAGCTGAAAGGCCCAGGAACAGATGCATGTATGGAAGCAGAGGATATAGAGGATTCTTTAGAAAAAATATCAGAAGTTCCCTTTGGATATGATGGATAGAAGCAAACAATCTAAGTGGGCTTTTTCATCACTGCATCCTTCAACCCAGTATGAACTGGATTTTGAACCTGATTTGCACATATTTCATGTTTCCATCCATACCTACTAAATGGGGGAAAAAAACGCTTTCTTACTTTTTAGGGGGCAAATTTACTTAAGGTCATATATCGAGGGTCAATTAACCCTCGATATTCGACTGTCGAAGTTAAATCCTTCGAATATCGAAGTCGAAGGATTTAGCGCTATTCGTTCGATCGAACGAAAAATCATTTTAATCCATCAATCAAACAATTTTTGTTCGACAAAAAGCTAGCAAAGCCTATTGGGACCTTCCCCTTAGGCTAACATTGACTTCGGTAGCTTTTAGGTGGCGAACTAAGGGGTCAAAGTTTTTTCTTAAAGAGACAGTACTTCAACTATCGAATGGTTGAATAGTTGAACGATTTTTAGTTCGAATCGTTCGATTCGAAGTCGTAGTGGAAGTAGCCCATTCGATGGTCCAAGTAGCCAAAAAAAACATTTGAAATTCAACGTTTTTTTCTTCTATTCCTTCACTCGAGCTAAGTAAATGGGCCCCTTAATGTCATAAATTTGAAAAAAATAAAAACGTGAAAATTAGAGCCAAACATAAGTTTAAATTCTCTTTTGAGGTTTCTTAAAGTGTATTGGTAGGACATTGTTCAATGACATATAAATATTTATATTGCTTACATATATCTTGTGATGCTTATGTATGTCATTGCAAAAACTTTAGGTAAAAAAATGTATTGGTAGGGGCTAGGCTTAAAAGATATCTTGGGACCATTCATGTGTTTAAACAATATTGTCTGTTCTGGTGAGAAAGAGGCTTCCCCGGGCAGAATGTGTAGTGTCTGAGAAGGTGTAGTGGTAGGCTAGATCTCTGTAGTTATGCCCTGAAATGTCACATCTTTAATTATCCTCAGAGCAATAGGCTGAAAACCTTTGTTGCTTGCATACATGGAGACCTATTTATCAAAGGTCTGGTTTTAGAGGTTCTCTTTTATATCATGACATTTATAAGATCAGAATAGAAAAAAAACACAAAATGAAAATAACACTGAACCATGCACTAAAAAAAATATGAATACCTCTAAACATTTGAGCATTTCGGACACACAAAAAAAATGGAAAACCTCTAACCCCCATATGTAATAAAAGGCACTAAGATTGCCCAGTAGCAGAAACCTATAGCAACCAATAAGATGTTTGCTTTTAAGCAGGGGACCAGTAAATGCTACCTGCTGATTGGTTGCTAATGGTTACTGTTCCTGGGCAAACTTAGTGCCAATTACATAACCTCCTTAAAGGAATTGTTCAGTGTAAAAATAAAAACTGGGTAAATAAATAGGCTGTGCAAAATAAAAAATGTTTCTAATATAGTTAGCCAAAAATGTAATGTATAAAGGCTGGAGTGACTGGATGTGTAACATAATAGCCAGAACACTACTTCCTGCTTTTCAACTCTCTTGGTTTCCATTCATTGGTTACCAGGCAGTAACCAATCAGAGACTTGAAGGGGGCCACATGGGTCATATCTGTTGCTTTTGAATCTGAGCTGAATGCTGAAGATCAATTGCAAATTCACTGAACAGAAATGTACCATGTGGCCCCCCTTCAAGTCACTGACTAAGTTAGAGAGCTGAAAAGCAGGAAGTAGCATTCAGGCTATTATGTTACACATCCAGTCACTCCAGCCTTTATACATTATATATTTGCCTAACTAACTATATTAGAAACATGGATTCAAGCTATTTCCAGGGCAGGGGTTTAATAAATCTTGAAAAATGCGAGTTTGAATAAAAAAAAACATGAACTCATTTTCGTGGAAAACACAACTCACACCTTAATAAATCTGCCCCTAAATAAATCAAACATTTTTAGTACTTTTAAACAAAATAGAAAAGCCACAATTTTTAGAGAGATTTTAGGAAAAAAACCTAAATTCAATTCTTAGTAAATAAGCCCCATAGTGATATAGAGAAACAAACAGGCGTCACTCCGAATAAAATGAATAAGGAATTTATTCCAACATGGGATGGATCCACATCGCCTTGAGCGTTTCGGGAAGTTCCCTTAATCATAGGCTCCAAATAAGCCCCATAGCCTAGCTAATATCCACAGCTTTTTAGGGTATTTGGAATCTGGATTTGTGGAAAACACAACTCAAACCTTAATACAAAACCTTAAACAAAATAGGAAAGCCACAATTTTTGTAGAGATTTGTGGGAAAAAAAACTAAATTCAATTCTTAGTAAAAAAAAAAAAAAAGCCCTATAGCTAATACCCACAGCTTTTTTGGGCATTCGGAATCTGTTTCAGTGTTTTTTCCCCCAATCAAACACTGAGTGAAATCTTGACTGTTGATAGTGGAGCAATAGCCACTGATATGCAGTATGACTATGGTGATCATCCAGAAACTTTTTGAACAGCACCAACAAACTCTTGTTTTAGTTCTTAAAAAGCCTTTATTAATGTTTTCATGGGCATCACAGCAACGTTTCAGGTTTATCAAGCTTACTGACCAATTCTTAATACAACAATTTATGCTCTCTAACGCCATCTAGTGGTCAATAGTGTGCACAATTTACTTTGAAAAAACAAACAAGACCAAGTGCAATAAATCACAAATAGTGTCCAATAACAATATAGCAAACAGGTAATAGATGCATGTAGGTGAATGCTTGACATGATGTCAATCACAAACTGTATCTGTAAAAAATAAAGACATAAATCATCATTAAAAACACTGGTATTATTAATTTAATTTGAAAAGAAGATATAAGATTATCTAAAAATGGGATTTAAATCATATTCTTTATTTAATCCCCACGGTTCTAGAGTTTCCAATTTTCTCATCCAAAATGCTTCACGATATAGTAAATCCTTTTGTTTATTACCTCCCCGTTGTTTTGTTTCGATTGTTTCTGTTATTTGGAATTTTAATTGGTTCACTCTATGTAAATGGTTGCTATAATAGAAGAGATCCCTAAAGAGTTGCCAAAAGTATTACAAAGTGGAAGAGAAATGGAAACAAAGTTGCGGAACCACGCGAGTCCCCAGGTGTTTTCAGAGGGAAAGAGAAAGTTAACGGATCACCTACAGAACTGCATGGAGCTACAAGCACAGTTCCAGAGCGATGCTGCCGATTATGAGGAGGGCATGGTGTATCGTTGGGAGACAAGTCGGAATGAACAAGGAGGCTTCCCAGGGAGGAATCCGTGGGGATTCCGCAATAAACCAAGGGAGACACGAAGGGTACATGCCTCAACTGAAACCTCCGTCACGCAAGACACCTTGCTTTCTTTTTTAGGTGGGTCGCAAAGCTCACTCACGGTAGATCAAGAAGATACAAACAAGGGGGGCCGGAAGCACCACAAGAAACAAACAATACAGGCAATACAAGCGTTGACGGATGCGGTGGTGAATATTTCCAACAAGGCACTTTCAGACACTGAACAGCAGGTACTGAATAAGGACTCTCCTATTGTCTGGTTAATAAACCCGACTTTTTCAAACTGGACTTAGAACTATTTAGGCTATATAGGACACTAAGATTGAAGGTCCAATTTCATGATAAAAAAGAGGTGGGAGTTGTAGTTCACCCTATAAACACCTTTTGTGGGGATGCGTTGTATTTGAAACCTTTAAGCACTTATATGCCTAAATGTGACTATGTATTTGTGGAAGCATATATTAAACATGTGACCAGGGAAATTAAGATGTTGGAGGATAAATACCGTAGGGGAAATATACATCTACTCCCTAAAAATTTAAATAGATTTGAATACCAGGCACTACAAGATCTGATGGGTAATTCAGAAATAATAATTAAATCTGCAGATAAGGGAGGAGCACTTGTCATTATGAACAGGGAGGATTAGGTCACTGAGATACAATGCCAATTAAAGGATGAAACTACATATTTGAGACTAAGGGAAAACCCTACAATTGGGATCTTATTGGGGAAGCAATCCAGTTAAAGATCATAGATGGGAAATTGGCGGCCTTTTGACAGCAACAACATCCACTCATACCAATGTTCTATGTCCTCCCCAAAATTCATAAAAATTTGGAACATCCCCCCGGGAGACCCATAGTGTCCTGTGTAGACTCAGTATTGTCACCTATTGCCATTTTTTTTTAGACAGAATTGTCAGACCATATGTAAAATCACATCAATCATATGTTAAAGACTCCAACAATTTCTTAAATAAATTAACTGTTTTCTCAGAGGATATGGAGGGAGTGTGGTTGGTGACTCTAGATGTGAAAAGCCTCTACACCTACATCCCACATCTCATTGGAGCTGCTAAAAGACGAAAGTCTTGATGGATCCCAAAATAAATGTTATCCACTGTTTGGAACTCCTTCTACATAACAATTACTTCCAGTTCAATGAAGAATTTTACATGCAAATACGTGGCACAGCAATGGGGTCCAATGTGGCCCCCTCCTACCCAAACATATCCATGAACCAATTTGAGACAAAATTTGTATATGTACATTATTTATGGCACATTGTAAGAAATGGATGCGTTATATCGGCCACATTGTACACTTGAATTGTTTGTTCAGGTAATGAATAATACCTTGCCCTGTATAAAATTAACTTTGAATACACACTTTGAAGAAATAGTTGAAGAAATAGCTTTTTGGTTACCAGAGTTTATAAATCTGAAGGGAGATTACTCACAGACCTGTATGTTAAACCTACAGATCGTAATTTATTGTTACATTTCAAATCCTTTCATCCGCCTCAACTAAAGAAAGCACTGCCAAAATTACAATTGAGCAGAGTCAAACGTATAGTTTCTTCTGAAGATATAGCGGATAAACGATTGAATGAGATGTGCAATAAGTTTCATGAAAGGGAAAATTCGGGTAACCTTCTTAAGACACAGTTGGCTGTTATCCAAAACCAAAATAGAACAGAAATGCTAAAGGGCAAACCAAAAAACCAGGAAAGTAATGTTACTTTTGTGACACAATATAATACATTGAGCAAACAGGTTGCTAATATTTTATGTCATGATTGGCCGCTTTTAAAAGATAATTTACCCCAAATCAAGGCATTCACCAGACCACCAGGGAGGTCTTTGGTCTCCATGTTAGTGCACACATTTATGAGGCAAAGTAAGATCTTTAATAAAGACAGGAAAGGAAAAGTGGGGACATTTCCCTGTTGCAATTGCAATTGTTGCTCTAATGTTCAACAGGGGGAGTGTATTTTCCATCCCAGGAAAGGATACCCTATAAAGATTAAGGATTGATACTCCTGTAGCTCAACTTGTGCCATATACATGATTAAATGCCCTTGTGAGCTTGCATATGTGGGCCAAACCAAGAGAACTGTTCGTGAACGGATTAGGGAACACAAGTCAGCAATTAATACAGGAAAAAGAGAACAAGCGGTAGCTGGCCATTTTATTAAGCATTTACATAGAGCGAACCAATTAAAATTGCAAATAATAGAGACAATCGAAACAAAACAACGGGGAGGTAATAAACAAAAGCATTTACTATATCGAGAAGCATTTTGGATCAGAAAATTGGAAACTCTAGAACCGTGGAGATTAAATAAAGAATATGATTTAAGTCCCATTTTTAGATAATCTCCTTTTTAAATTTTGAATTGGTCAGTAAGCTTGATAAACCTGAAACGTTGCTGTGATGCCCATAAAAGCATTAATAAAGGCTTTTTAACTACAAGAAGAGTTCAAAAAGTTTCTGCTACACAGTATTGCCAATGGAAAGTGCCCATTGCAGAACTTGCACCATTTCTACATAAAAGTGAGAATCGATGTGCTGACTACTCTTCCATTACATATGGTGATCAGCCAGTCCCATGAGTCTAACAAGGGGTTCATGTTACATATTACCCACCTTGATAAACAAAACAACATGGCCTCCAGTTTAAAATCATTTGAATCAGTAACAGCTGCATTTTCTATGAATATGGGCTTTTTCTAAAGCAAATTTTTGGCTGACCTCACTTGTTGCTCCCTTTTTTTTCAGATTTCCTTGAGAGCTATCTGAAGCATGGGGAGCTAACTAAACCCTTAAAATGAATGTAGTTAGATTTGCTATATTTTTTATACAGAACTTACAGCCTCAGCCTAAAGGTTTAGAATGTTTATGATAGTAATAATTTGCAACTTCAAATTTGCTCTGGGGTCCCCCATCTTGGATTGTATTAGTAGTGTCAGTGGCACGCACACGCTCAGATGGCATACATACAAATACATTCACGTCATCAGTTCCCCATTACGCTGTCACCAGTGATCACGGTCTTTTGACCACTGCCCCCACCAATGGCTCTGGCAGGTGCTAAGACAATTAAAACCCCCAGCTGACTTTTGTTCCCCTTTAAGTTGCTTCCTTCAACATTTAAGGGGGTTATTTATTAAAGGTCGACTGTTAGAGTTTTTTTAAACTCGAATGATCTTGAATGGTATCTTATTTAAGAAAAAACTTGAATGCCAAAAACCTGATTCTGCAAGTTCGATTACCGCAACTAGAAAACTCGAATTAATCAAGTTTTCTGCAAAACAAAAAACTCTAATCACTTGAAATATCGGCAAAACCCTCCAGAAAAGCTCAAACATTAAACAGGCTGTTAACATCTTTAAATGTTTACAGGGACCTTTGCCATTGACTCCTACATGACCTCAACAGGTTTTAGATGGTGTATTTTCAGAATCGAAAATTCTAAAGGTCTTAGATGGTGTATGTTCGAATTTTGAAAATTTTCAGGATTGTGGTACAGGTATGGGACCTGTTATCCAGAATGCTCGGGACCTGGGGTTTGCCGGATTACAGATCTTTCCATCTTTTCATGCCTTAAGTCTACTAGAAATTCATTTAAACATTAAATAAACCCAATTGGCTGGTTTTTCTTCCAATAAGGATTAATTATATCTTATTTGGGATCAAGTACAAGCTACTATTTCATTATTACAGAGAAAAAGGAAATCATTTTTAAAAATTTGGATTATTTGGATAAAATGGAGTCTATGGGAGACAGCCATTCCGTAATTCGGAGCTTTCTGGATATCGGGTTTCCAGATACGGGATCCTATACCTGTATAATAAATCTGGAGTTTTAACAAAAAAAACTCAATTTAAGTTTTTTTAACCCGAAAATGTGACTTTTGACCAAAAACAAAACCTGCGAAAACTCAGATTTTCGTGGCAAAAACAACTGAAACCTTAATAAATCTGCCCCTAAATTTTCAATGTTAAGGCGATCAGTCTTCACCTTATTGATCCACTTGTCCATCTCTAAAATTGGACACCCTAGTCAGCCAGAAAATTAATCTTTCTATATATTGTTCAGAAATATCTGTATTCGGTTTTGAAACAGAACAAATTTGAACTTTTGAGATTGAGAACCTCATTAATTATTCCTCAGGCATGTAATTCATTTATACCTATATATATTTATCAGAGAGAAATGCCTTTGTATCAAAAGGTGAAATTACAAAAGAAAGTCTATAAAAGTAAAGTGGCAATCCATAAATCACAGGAAGTATTCAACGGAATATAAATCAAACAAAATGTCATTACATCTGAAAGAAAGTATTAAAACCTGCAGGAAAAAAAAGGGGATTTTGTGATAAATGTCATGTATTAAATCATGAGTAATTGCCTATAATTTGATACAAACTGGAAAAGAATAAATGATAAATACACCCCTTCTACTTTAAACAAGTACTAAAAGACATTATTAGAATTTATGAAAATAACATTTTTAAGGTCAAACGTCTGCTTCCTGAAATGAAACCATGAAATGCAAAATGTACTATTAAGGCAAACAGTAGGGAGTTAGGAAAGAGGGTAAATTGGAAGTGACTATTACATTTATCAAACCACATTCAGTAGGTATAATATGTACATCATTCTAACATTTGTTTTAACACATTAGATGTTCTATTTGTATCTATTAACTATGTTTAGTTATGTACAGTTGAGTTCTTGTTGGCTCTGGGGTTGTGGCAGATATAGAGGGGGACATTCACTAAGATTCGTTTTCGCGCCGCACTTCGCCAGGCGTATTTTCACCAGCACTACGCAAATTCACTAAAATCCGAAGTTGCGCTCAGGGGAAGCGTAAGGTTGCGAAGTTGCGCTAGCGTTAATTTGCAAAGCAAAGTTACGCTAGCAATGCTTAATTTGCATACGGCGCCAAATTCAAGTTACAATGGAGGTATATGTAGCAGCACTACACAAGCCTGGGAAACCTTCAAAACAGCAAATAATTTTTTTTATTTTGCCCTACACATGTGCCCACTGTATAGTTAAGTTGCCATGAGTTAGGAAATGTAGGGGGGAAGGAGGGGAGCTCCAAAAAATTTTTCGATCTTTTTCAGCCTATCACCCATAAAAAATGAAAAAACGCCAGCGTTTTTTGGGACTTTTTAACTATTTTTGAAGCAATCCCTATCTACTCTATTGCACTTCGCCTGGTCTGAGGTGGTGAAGGAAGTCTGGCGTAAAAGGTAGCGTTCAGAATAATTTGCGCGTTAGTGAATTTGCGTAGTTACGTCCGTTGCGCAAATTCGTCCAGGCGTAAGGGTGCGAAGTAACACTAGCGAATTTACATCAGCGTCCGTTAGTGAATCGGCGAATTAACAAAAATGTGCTACTCTGGCGTATTCACGCTAGCGTTAGGAGCTTCGTCGTTTCGTGAATTTGCCCCATAGGGAGGTATGGGATCCGTTACCCAGAAAGTATCTAATTACAAAAGTCTCCCATAGACTCCATTTTATCCAAATCATCCAAATTTTTAAAAATGATTTCCCTTTTCTCTGTAATAATAAAACAGTAACTTGTACTTGATCCCAACTAAGATATAATTAATCCTTATTGGAAGCAAAACCAGCCTATTGGGTTTATTTAATGTTAGTAAGAATTTCTAGTAGACTTAAAGGGGAAGGAAACCTCCTCGGCGCTAACCCCCCACCCCCCCTCCCGTGTATTGCCCCCCCTCCCTCCTCCCCCCTGGCCTACCCCTCCCGCTGGGCAAATGCCCCTAACTTGTTACTTACCCTTCTGCGCAGGTCCAGTCCAGGGAGTTCACAGACGACATCTTCTTCCACGCGATCTTCTTCCTGCTTTGACCGGCGCATGCGCAGTAGGATCGTTTCGCCGGTACGATCTACTGCGCATGCGCGTGACTTTTGGCGCATGCGCAGTAGATCCGTACCGGCGAAATGCTCCTACTGCGCATGCGCCAAAACGCCGGTCAAAGGAGGAAGAAGATCGCGTGGAAGAAGATGTCGCCTGTGAACTCCCTGGACTGGACCTGCGCAGAAGGGTAAGTAACAAGTTAGGGGCATTTGCCCAGCGGGAGGGGTAGGCCAGGGGGGAGGAGGAGGGGGGCAATACACGGGAGGGGGGAGGGGGTTTAGCGCCGACGAGGTTTCCTTCCCCTTTAAGGTATAAAGAGCCAAATTATAGAAAGATCTGTTATCCGTAAAATCCCAGGTCCCGAGCATGCTAAATAACAGATCCCATACCTGTACTATATTTACTGGATGTAAAAACACCAGTGACTTTTCACGCTATTCTACTATAAGTACTTAAAATTGTTAAAAAGCCCCATATTCGGGGTGTGTTTATGCCACTTGAATCCGTTCTGTTGATATATTCATATGTTTCATGGTAAATTCATCCAGATACACATCATTGGAACGATTGAAAATCTTTAGAAATAATTCGTAGGCACAAAGAAAATATTAAGCTAATGGCGAGATGAGAGATTTCACTGGGAAGCTTAGTAGTAACCACAGCTTACGGCAAGAGAAATGTGTGAGGAATCAGCAGTCTGACATCTTCATAGAAAACATGAAACCATAGATTAGTATCAAGTACCAATTGTTCAAATAATTGAATATGGTCTATAGTTGTACTGACAATATTGCATATACACTTGTCTTAAGCCGTGAACCCAAGATACTTTCTACTTACTAGCGTTTTGATCCACTGATTATATGGTAGAAGAGTTTCAGAGGATTTTTGGAAAGGAAAAAGAAAAGAGTATAAAGAGGACATTATAGAAACAGATTTTTTAATGTATAATTTTGAAATCTGAGATGGGGCTAGAACAGGGGTGCCCAAAAGGTAGATCGGCATCTACCAGTAGACCTTTAGCTGGTGATCAGTAGATCTCAAGACAATGTCAACAAACAGCTTGTCTAAATCATACTTCTATTTCATGATTTTCATTCAGATATTTATTATGTTATGGATATATAAGAAATATTGGTTTGTTAAATATAGCAATATACAATTTGACATCAATCAATATTTAAGTAATATTTTCCATGGAACAGCATTTATTGAAGTAGATCCTAATGGGACAACATCACTAAAAGTAGACCTCACATTAGTATAGTATGTGCACTCCTGGGCTAGACATATTGTCAGTTTCCCAGGTGACCCAGCTAATGTGGCTTGTGCTTTGATACATTTCAGTCACTCTGCTGTACTGCAAGTTGGAGTGAAATCTTCCTCCCCCCACCCAGCAGCCCATCAGCAGAACGTTAACCAGATAACATCATCCTGGCACGTGCATTATCATTATTAACATTTATTTACATAGCACCAGCATATTTTGCATTGCTAAAAATGCTCCCATACCCCACCTAGTGGTAGTTATGAGAACAATCAATAGAGTAACTCCAAGTCCAGCTAACCCAAGTCTCAACTCCTTCAGTTACATTAAAGGATAAGTAAACCTTTTAAATAACAATGTAGAATTGATGAAGGTGCTATTTTAAGCACTTTTGTAATTTACATTCATTATTTATGCTTTTTAATTCCAAGATATTAAGAGATACATGTACTGTTAATATAAATGAATTTGTTACAACAGTGCCACCTGCTGGTCAGTTTCCGTTCAGTCTGACCATCAAGTTGTCAATGAAATTGTCAGGAGATGGAAAGAGGCTGCTCTGATGTTCTGCCTTTTTCTAATCTTTCCTGCCAGCCTTCTTTTTGCTCCTGACAATTTCCTTGACTATTTGGCTGACCAGCAGGTGGTGCTGTTGAAACAAAATGTATTTATTCATTTATGAACACACATGCAAAATTGTCAATTTTATATTAAACGTTAAAGTGTTTTGCAGCATTTTTCCCATTGCATCCATCACATCTGAGACATCAATGACACTTTGCATTTTTATGCAAGTTAGGTGTAGATTGCATTGTATTTTCAGAGTAGGGTGTGCATAACTTCCATACCAACCATTTAAAATGGCATTTGAATCTGGTTCATGGGACACAATTTTGGTGTCCCTATTGTTGACCCAACCTGCTGTGACCAACGTGGAGTTACCAGACTGGCAGTTGCACTAGGGTTCTTGACCATCTAAACGTGCAGCTGCAACCAATCATCATTAGAGGCCAGATAGACACTGTGGCATGGCAACCATTGATGCCATTAGGAGCTCTTATTGAAGCAAGTACCTTAATTTATTTTGCTCTCAGTTGCATCCAGTTAAGAAGACCCCAATTCCGGGTGTGTTTGTAAATTATCCCTAAGGTATTAATAGTATTAGAACCTGAAAGATGCTTGAGGGTAAGTGGCAGTGGATAAATGAAAGTCTCTTTCAAAAGTTTATCTGCCACCACAAAAGAACATTATACTGGAATTCCAGACAGGTTATGTTTACAGAGTACAGGTATGGGACCTGTTATCCAGAATGCTCAGGATCTAGGGTTTTAACTGAAAATCCATAATTTGGATCACCATGCCTACTAAAAATCATGTAAACATTATGGAGGTTATTTACTAAACACCACAAACAGCAATCTTCTGGGGGGTGCACACAAAAGATGTGTTCACCTTCACATACCTTATAGCTCAAAGTCAAAAGATAGCAGCACTGCCATCTTGTAAAGATAAAACAGCCTTTATTATTTCATACGGCAACTCCAGCAACGATTCAGACCTTCCAGGTCCTTTCTCAAGCTGACAAAGTATCCATTGCAGCTAATTACAACTTCATTAAATACCCATATAACACATGGCTGTGCCTCCTAGTGGTACAAATAAAGAACTATACATATTTAAAATACATAGTACAGGGTTCCATCAGCAATCATAGCAAAACCATAGCAACAACCTATGTAACATAAATTCAAATATCAACATTTTTTAACATTTTTAATATAATATAATATAGTGTTACATATTGTAAGATTTATTTATATATTTTAATAATTTTGATATTATGACCTGCATCATTAAAGTGGCTTGCAATCGGACTTTGTTTAACATTTCTACTGATGTTAGATTTATACTCACCTATTCTATCTGACCTATATATAAAAGCCCACATGGGCACTTTATAGAATAAACTACAAAGGATGACAAACAAGTGCGATATCCCATTATTTTAATGCCAGTGCCCTTATGTGGATGATATACTATATCCCCTTTCATACAACTGTTACAATGTATACATGATAAGCAGGGAAAGGTGCCATTTTTTTGGCCACATAGTGTCTCCTGAAGTAACGATCTCTCCAGACCTATATCTGCCTTAACCAACTTATCTCTTAATGATGGAACCCTTTTGTATGAAATTAATGGGGGCTTCTGCAATACTGGCACATCAGGAAATTCCACCGTCAGTATATTCCAATGTTTGCGGATCACCTTCTCAATTTCTCTGGATAGATAGTCACAAAAGATAATCTATCCAACTGGTTCTTATTTTTCATGTTGCCTTTATTATGTGACGTTACTTCCCCTTTACATTTTTCTAATAATTTCTTTGGATATCCTCTGGTTTCAAATTTACTTTCCATCTCAACCAGTCTTTGAAACAATATTGTCTTCTCTGATACTATTCTATTTACCCTTGAAAACTGTGCTTTTGGTACTGATTTTTTTTAATATGTAGTGGATGAAAAGAAGAGTGTAGCAACAGGGTTTTTTTTATCAGTGGGTTTGATATATAAATCTGTCTCCAATCCACCATCAGATTTATAGATCAATACATCAAGAAAATTGATCCGCAGCAAATCATATTGCATGGTAAATTTTAAAGCAGGTAAGAACTAAGCAACCAAGGTCGAATGTGGTCCCTCCCACAACATGAAGATATCATCTATGTATGTATATAAAGATAGTTTTTGTACCACTAGGAGGCAATGTGGGTATTTAATGAAGTTGTAATTAGCTGCAATGGATACCTTGTCAGCTTGAGAAAGGACCTGGAGGGTCCGAAACATTGCTGGATTTGCCGTATGAAATAATAAAGGCAGTTTTATCTTTACAAGATGGGAGTCCTGCAATCTTTTGACTTTGGGTTATTTACTAAACCACAATTTTTTTCTGGTCAGGGATTTTTGGGCAAAAACTTGAAAAAAACTCCCTAGAGATTTATTATACCCCGAAGCTGCAAAAAGTCAGAATCTTTTGCAATCTCAAACCTGTCAAGTTCAACCTGTCAAGTCAATGGGAGATGTCCCTTTAATAATTTGAAGATATTGTGGTCTGCGCGGGGTTTCGTCAGATACAGCAGTTCGAAAATTCAGGGTTGTTGGGCAATAACCCGAAACAATAAAGCAATTTGGGCATCAAATCCAAAAAAATAGTATGAGTCACTTTTTTGAGTTATTTTATGGATTAATAAGAAAAAATGGTGGATGGGAGTTTGGTCGAGCTTGGTTTAAAAAAATGTGAGATAAATTCGAGTTTATTGAATAACCCCCTAAATATACCCACTAGGCTGGTTTTGCTTCCAATAAGGATTAATTATATCTTATAATTAAACACAAATGAGGGAGCACCACCCATCAATTGGGAGAAACAGTAGATGGTGTGCAGGGTTAAGGAGAAAGTAATTGGAGAGAAAAAAAGCTAACCCTTAAAGTTGCACCAACCCATCATAGAACCCAGTAACTCAGGGAACAGATTTAAAACTTAACTTTTACTAGTGAATTACATTAAAATCATGAGTCTAAGGCTGGAAAGTGTACTGTTGGTGGAATGTATAGTTGAGTCTGTGACCATTGTTGGCAGGTTGTGTGCAGGAAACTGGGAGGGTTAAAGTGAGGGTGAAGGGGTGGTGGACTAATTGGGGTTCATAAGTGAGCCCATGCCAATTTGGGCAGCTGGGTTGGATACCCATTTTCTATAAACTACTAGACAATTGTCTTTATTGCCACCACGTCATTACTGTAGCGCTCCACTGCAGACCTAACGAATCAGCCTAATATCTATCTCACGGCTTGCATACATCGCTTAACCTAATTGCAGGCTCTTTATCTCCCTGTTCCTAACTTTATTTTAAATGTTCTCCTGGACTCATGATTTTAATGTAATTCACTAGTAAAAGTTAAGTTTTAAATCTGTTCCCTGAGTTACCGGGTTCTATGATGGGGTGGTGCAACTTTAAGGGGCCAATTCACCAAGCTCGAGTGAAGGATTCGAAGTAAAATAACTTCGAATTTCGAGTGTTTTTTTGTGCTCCTCGACTATCGAATTGGCGTAAATTCGCCTGAGTAGAATGATTCGAATAGATCGAGCGCAAAAACGCTGCGACTATTCGCCATTCGATAGTTGAAGTACTGGATCGAGCGCAAAAACGCTGCGACTATTCGCACATTCAATAGTCGAAGTACTGTCTCTTTTAAAAATACTTCGACTGCCTACTTCGCCACCTAAAACCTACCGAATTGCTTTAAAAGCCTATGGGAAAGTCCCATAGGCTTGTTTTCCAAGTTTTTGATCGAATAAAAAGGCATCCGATCGAATGAAAATCCTTCGAGCGAATATTCGATCGAGCGCCTATTCGCCTGGCGAATATTCGCCAATTTGACTATTCTCCAGCGCGTAAATTCGCCCGAATTGCCTATTCGATTCTATTCGATTCTATTCCCCAGTCGAATTTCAAGGGATTTAATCCCTCGAAATTCGACCCTTGATGAATTTGCCCCTTAAAATTGGGTTATTTGGATTAAATGGAGTCTACAGGAGACGGCCTTTCTGTAGTTCAGAGCATTCTGAATAACGGGTTTCCAGATAACGGATCCCATGCCGGTATCTGCACACTTTATTCCAGATATCATTTCACACTGATAGCTTCTGCTGATTCTCAACTTCCCCACCTCGTTTCCTCCTTCCCCAAGGCTAATGCCACACACACTGGGGCTCATTTATCAACACTGGGCAAATTTGCCCATGGGCAGTTACACATAGCAACCAATCAGTGATTAGCTTTTTGAAACCAGTTGCAAGTAAAACAATGAATGCAGCAATCTGATTGTTTGCCATGGGTTATTGCCCATGGGCAAATTTGCCCGGTGTTGATAAATGAGCCCCACTGTTTCTTGAGAACACGACATCCTTATCCTATTGTTTCCTGAGCATTTATACATCTGCGATGGCCACAGGGTTAAATTACTTTTTTTTTTTTTTTTTTAAATAGATTCAAGGCTTCATGTTAATGATTCCTTTCTTTTCCAGTACAAGACCTTTCTCTTCATTCAATGAAACGGTTTGTCTACAGTTACAATGACTGGTGACTTTTCAAAAATAATATAAGAGCGGTGGTGGGTGGTAGATTATTGATTTCACTCCTCTCTAATGAGCATGTCAAGCCAGTCTTTTATCAAACATTGATGCCTCGACCATCTTTTTATTGTCCTTTTACTGTTCTCTGATGTTGTCTCTCTCTCTCCGGGCTGTGTGTGAATTGTACCAGGGAGAAAATCCAGTCAGTGTTTGCTCTCTGATAGAGCTGTGTTTATTGATAGCAAAACCAAATACCACGGCTTAGAATTTATGCACAGTCTAATGATTGATGGATATGCCCATAAAATCGGATCGCTTTTCATTTTTCCGTGCTCCTATTAAGTGCCTTTCTCTCAGTTTTCCTTATTTTATTTCATCCAAAAAAAAAAATATTCTTTTGTAAACCAAGCCTTGTCCCTTAAATGCTCCGCGGTGTATTCATCTTTTACATTTTTTTATTTGGATCTAAATAAAATGTATTACTTGGGATTTAAAAAATGGCATTTTAATTTACGATACAAAAAAAAGATCTTGTTTTAATTCCGTAGGGCATGCATGCTCTTTGGATACAATTATATTTTACAATTATATTTTGTTCATATCGCCAGTTTTCAATTACCTAATAAATGCAGCCGTATCTTTGTTTATCGAATTCAGGCTGGACCTAGTTCTGTGCAACTGTTTGCACAGTTGAGTTGTTTAAGGTGTTTATTATTATGAGTGAGAAAGCCCTGATTCTTTTAAGTCTGGAGCAGTTGAACGCTGTTCATATGCATAGATGTGGCTACATTAAATATGAAAAGGAGGTTTCACAGTTAACATGTTGCATTTAAGTGACTTTCATGCTCAAATAATGTATTTTGTCCATGTAATCACATGGCTTAACTTGCCTGTATAACACTGTCATTCTGCTTAAAGGAGAACTAAAACCTAAAAGTGAATATGGTTAAAATGCCATATTTTATATAGTGAACTTATTGCACAAGGCTAAAGTTTTAGCTTGTCAATAGCAGCAATGATCCAGGACTTCAAACTTGTCACAGGGGGTCACCATCTTGGAAAGTGTCTGTGACACTCACATGCTCAGTGGGCTCTAATTGGCTGTTGAGAAGCTAAGCTTAGGGCTCGTCACTAATTATCCAGCAGAAAATGAGCTTCCCCTGTAATATAAGCTGATGCTATAAGTTTGCTGATTATTAAATTCTGATGCTAATTGCACTGGTTTCTGTGCTGCCATATAGTAATTATCTGTATTAATTACTAATCAGCCTTATATTGTGACATTTCTATTCTATGTGTACTGTATATTGTGAGTGGGTCCCTAAGCTCAGTAAGTGACAGCAGCACAGAGCATGTGCAGTGAATCAGCAGAAAAGAAGATGGGGAGCTACTGGGGCATCTTTGGAGACACAGATCTTTACTGCTAAAGGGCTGTGGTTGCCTTGGGCTAATACAGAAGCACAAAACATAATGTACAACATTTCTATCTACTTCTTTAGTTAGGCTTTAGTTCTCATTTCAAGAACATTGGACATTTGTAATAATAAGTGGCCACTTGAATCATTTGCACCAACATCTCTAATAAAGACATATATATATATATATAAAACCTATATGTACCCGCCCTATTCAAATTGACCTAAGCACAATTTTGCTAGGCAAAACTTCGCCAGTGTTCGGCTGCTAAGACACAATTTTTCATTTTAATAAATTAGCGTAGCAGTAACGAATTTGCACCTGGGGAAGTGGCACAAAATGTGGCAAAGCTTTCGCAGGTGAAAATTAACCCTTTTGTGAATTTGCTCCTATGCCTTTCTGTAATTTAAGCTTTCTGGATAACAAATTTTTGGATCCCATACCTGTATAGGCACCCACACAAGAAATCATGGTCACAAATGTGGAATATTTGAGCAAAATGAAGTCTACAGGAAAGGAACTTTTGGTAACTTGGAGCTTTCTGATTTCCGAACAACAGTTGCCCTACCTATAGTTAATTTGGACAGATCATTTGCGCTTGGATTGTACTTAATTTTATTGTACTTTGCCTTGGAGTACTCCCACAAATCCCTTTGTGAAAACAGTAAAGTGCAACTGCAGAAAATACAATAAACTTTTAGTTAAGTGAGGATGACCATATCGTTGTTGAAACATATGACGAATGTACATTACATGCTTTAGAACTGTAATGTTTTTTATAGTGTCTACTGCAAATGTAGAATTTAGTCATTGTTACTATGATGTTTTGTTGTCTAAGTAGATATTTCCTTATGATATAGAAAACATTGTTTATCTGTTTAGAGAATCCTTGTCCAGGAAGCTGTAATGTTTTGGAAGGAATTGACGGGCCAGACTCTCTCTCCAGCCCACATATTATAACAAGGTTTTCATGTGAAGCTTGTCCTTGAAAAAAGAGTCAAAGCTAGGGGTAGGTGGTAGAGGCATGGAGTGATATTTGAGGGGGCAAATTTAAGGGGCAGATGTATTAATGGTCGAATATTGAGGGTTAATTAACCCTCGATATTCGACTGGCGAATTAAAATCCTTCTACTTCGAATATCGAAGTCGAAGGATTTTGCGCAATTCGTTTGATCGAACAATCGAAGGAATAATCGTTCAATTGAACGATTAAATCCTTCGAATCGAACGATTTGAAGGATTTTAATCCATCGATCGAAGGATTATCCTTCGATCAGAAAAAACTTGGAAAGCCTATGGGGACCTTCCCCATAGGCTAACATGGACTTCGGTAGCTTTTAGGTGGCGAACTAGGGGGTCGAAGTTTTTTCTTAAAGAGACAGTACTTCGACTATCGAATGGTCGTAGTCGTAGTCGAAGGTTGAAGTAGCCAATTCGATGGTCGAAGAAGCCAAAAAAATACTTCGAAATTCGAAGTATTTTTTATTCTATTCCTTCACTCGAACTTAGTGAATGGGCCCTTAAGTATTCAATCTAGCATCTGGTGGATTGCAGCAGGTGTAGCGAGCCAGCAATCAACAGGAGAGATGTGCAGGTGGATGACTACCTGTAAAAGGAACTCTAAGTAGGGCTGAAGGTGCTGTCTTCCAATACAAGAGTCAGAGAGAGTGATTTAAAGTAGAGTAATTCCATGAGCAATAACCATCTGCAGTAGATTTAAGGGTGACCCTACATAATTCCATTTGAGTTGTTGAGTTCCCTCACTTGAAGTATTCAGGGAGTTATTTATTTAGTTTATTTTAGTTTTTAGTGCCATTGTCATTCATTATGCTGAGATTTCATTTCAGGATTATCACTGGCTAATGTTTGTTAATGATAAAGGAACTGAAATCCCAGACTGCATATTCTAGATGGAGCCTCACTAGTGCTTTGGTGAAGAGAAGAGTGATCCTTTCCTTCCATAAAATATATACCTCTTTTTAGTCTAAATGCTCCTGCAAGGTTGACACATCTTGGATGGGTTTGGTTGTCCTACATAGTGTTGCATTGTTGGCAAACTATTGGTAACTCTTTATCTAAACTACAGTTTATGTTACAGTATTGTCTGAACGTTTACAAAATAGTTTTGCTAGACCTCGCATTAGGCAAAGGCTCTCCTCCCCAAAAATCTTATCTTGCTTTATCTTTATTTTGTTTATGATTCCAAACTGAAATGTTGGTAAAATTGCTCCAGTAATGATCGCATCTTCACATGTTCATGACATATCATGGATTTCTCCCACACATAATCTGGTTGTTCAGGTAATGGCTAAAAGAACTGATCTTGGCCTGTTCTGCCCCATTTGGTCTACCGTGTTTTGCCAAAATAGTCAATTATCTACTTGTTGTTCAACCTTTGGACAAATGCTTTAGGGACAATCTCCGATAAATAATCATATAATGGGAAAATGGAAAATATGCTAACCTACCTTATTGATGCTTCCTGGGCACATTGAAAAAATGGATGGTTGGTGGAACTAAAGACATGTCTGTAAACAAATGCAGTAGACAGACCTTTCGGAGCTGTCTACATTAAATGCCACTAATGTGCAAAAGAGCTGACTAAATGACTGTTATAAAAATAGATATCTAGACTGAACGAAATATTTACATAGTTACAGTGATTATCATAATTTAAGTATTGAATTATACATTTGAAAATATATTGAATTGTGATGTTAAAGTCTACATTTCCATGTATTTTAGTAGTCTGAATCCTTATAGCCAAGAATTAAGGGCAATAACCTTTGAAATTGTTTGCACATGTTTTATTCATACCTGCACTTTTTGTGAACCTGTCCCTAGCATGATGAACATAGACTTTCCATTGACTGGCTTCTGACTGTCTGTTACATTTTTATTCTTGATGCATCATTTTAAAGTATGAAAGATATTAAAATGACATGATTTTTGCACTAAGAGCAACAATAAATTGTGTATATACAGTATATATATATATATATATATATATATATATATATATATATATATATATATATATACTGTATATATATATATATATATAGTTCTTTATATATTGTGCTTACCTTGACACTAAGCACAAGGCTAACTTCAAAACAGACAGTGAAAATAAAATGTGTTAATACAAACTCATTAAAACTTCTATTTGTTTTAATTTTTTTGATTTATTTGTTCAGGATTCTGACTCTTGAGTTCAGAATCCATGGAGCTTGTGTCAAATAAACGTTGCCCATCACCTCAAGGACTCCGGTTCCTGAAATTCCACAATAGTGACTTCTTCCTCCCTGTTTGGTTCATGGCTTGGCTTAACAAGAGGGGCCAAGGACAACATCAGCTACCTGTGATACATGTGTCTGTTATTCTCTCTGCTTCCTAAACCTCTCAGTGATTCCCCCTGTCATTTGGGAGGGACATGGCAACCCTCCAAGCTACCTGGAGCCAGAATAGCTGCAACGCATTACCTAAAACCGAAATTGTTAACTCTGTTTTTAACTAATGGGCAAATTTATTAAAGGGCAAATTTTTGGCTTAACAAGAGGGGCCAAGGACAACATCAGCTACCTGTGATACATGTGTCTGTTATTCTCTCTGCTTCCTAAACCCCCCAATGATTCCCCCTGTCATTTGGGGGGGACATGGCAACCCTCTAAGCTACCTGGGGCCAGAATAGCTGCAACCCATTACCTAAAACCCAAATGGTTGACTCTATATTTGAACTGGGCAAATTCACTAAAGGGCACATTTTTGCCACACTTTGGGGCACATTGATAATATTTTTTTTATATGACCACATTTATATGAGAACAGCCTATTCCAATGACGAACAAATGGTTATGTGTCAGAGTGTAAGAATAATAAAGTCTAATAAAAAATGCCCCTATCATTCTGACTCAGCAATAACCAAATGCCCACGACAGGAAATGTGAAGGGAGGGGTGATGTTCCCCCATTTATTAATTCTCTTATTAATGACACCCTGTGATGAGAGTCCACTTTGTACAGAATTGTTTTCTTCATTTACTGAGTCCCTCCCTGTGTCTGCTTTTAACAGATAAAGAACTGCAAGGTTGAGGGACAGTTGTAAGCATGGAAACTATTTTCAGTTAAAATATCTGCAGTTAAGCACATTCAGTCCTCTTCCAACATTTTTGGAGGGTTCAAGTTATATAACGTATGTATGTGTACTCCCATTTTAATCTAAAAAAGCTTGTGAAAAGGGGAGTGTCTTTGGCAAAGCCTCATGTTACACTTCGGTGTCACAATTGACTTTCCCAAAGCAAAACCATTATATGTTCTTTGTTAAACTCAATAAACCTCATTCTATTTGAAATAGCCTTATCTCTATTTCCATATATATTTCCATATAACGAGGTCATAGCAATAAAATTAGCAACAACATTTACTAAGCTCGAGTGAAGGATTAGAATGAAAAAAACGTAGAATTTCAAAGGTTTTTTTTTTGGCTACTTCGACTTTCGACTACGACTTCGAATCGAACGATTCGAACTAAAAATCATTCGACTATTTGACGATTCGATAGTCTAGTACTGTCTCTTTAAAAAAAACTTTGACTACCTACTTTGCCACCTAAAACCTACCGAGCACCAATGTTAGCCTATGGGGACCTTCCCCATAAGCTTTCCTAGCAATTTCTGATCGAAGGAAAAATATTGTTCGATCAAACTAAATGCGGTAAATCCTTCCACTTCGATATTCGAAGTCGAAGGATTTTACTTCGATGGTCGAATATCGATTGTTAATTAACCCTCGATATTCGACCCTTAGTAAATGTGTCCCTAAGTGTCTTTAATAGTTAGGACTTTTGAAGGCAATCCTGCTTTAAAAAAGTAAAAGTCGCCAGCGTTTTGTACAACTTTTATGAATTTCTAGCATACAGGATATGATGTCACTGAAATAAGATTGAGGAAGATTTGGCTTCGTTTTATCAGTTCGCCTGGTCTAAGGCGGCAAAGGAAACTCTGGCGAAAGGTACTGTTCAGTAAAATTCACACTTCAGTGAATTTTCAGGGAAATTGACCATTCATCAGAGCTAAAAGTCAGCTGGCAATCGGGGGGGAATGTACGTTAGTGACGGTCTCTTTCGCGAGGAATTTTCCTCTATGCCTGTTAGTAAATTGGCGATGTCCCTGCGGATGGGATTTCTGGTGAATTGCTCCAATTTTGTGATTTTCTTTATAAAATTGGACTTTAAAAAAAATCACAAATTTTTCAGAATTTATTAAACCCCGAGGATGGAAAAGTCTGCATCTGAAAATCCGGCATCTCAGACCTGTCGAGGTTGCATATAAGTCAAAGGGAGAAGTCGCAATGATTTTTTTAATGTGCACTGGGTTTTTGGCAAAATTATGAGTTTCCGGGTGAAAATCAAAAAAAATCTGGAAAATCGGATAAAAAATCCGAAAAAAAACGTGAAAATCAGATTTTCATGATTTTTTTAGATTTTTTCCCGTTAACGAAATTTTCGGGAAAGTGTATTAATAAATAAGGCCAAAAAAACCTGTGTGGATTTGGTCTGAGTTTTTTTCAGAAAATATTGAGATAAATTCGGGTTTGATAAATAACCCACTTAGTGTTTACATGTTTTTCAACTGTAAGGCCTGACTGTGTCTGAATATACTGTGTCTATTCAGTTGTGTTATCAGTGGCTGCATACAAAATAATCATGTAATATACACAACACAATACACAGATAATCAAGTGCAAAATGGCCCTTCATTTGACATGAGCCTAAAATATTGTGAGGGATAAATCAAACTGGTCCCATATTGTCAATTGTCACCCCTTTACCTAATAAATGGAAGACCATCATTGGTCAGTCCAGTTACATGTTTCAGCTTTTTAGTTTCAGAGACAATCACTGATTAACCAAATAGTTGGTACAGGTATGAGACCACTTATCCAAAATGCTCGGGACCTGGGGCTTCCAGATAATGGATATTTCTGTAATTTGGATCTTGATTTCTTAAGTCTACTAGAAAATCATGTAAACATTAAATAACCCCATAAGGCTTCCAATAAGTATTAATTATATGTTAATTTGGACAAGGTACTGTTATTTATAACAGAGGAAATTATTTTTAATAAATTTGGATAAAATGGAGTTTATGGGATACGGCCTTTCTGTAATTTGAGCTTTCTGGGTTTCTGTAAATGGATCCCATACCTATATAGGCACCCACACAAGGACTCATGTTGTTGTCTTGGACATGACTGAATTATGAAACCATCAGCCAATGGGTGGCTAGCCTTGGAAACAGAGGTTTAAACACAGTCCTCCTTATAATATCTCACTCATTAATTGAATATCTTCTCCCATTAATCAGCTTCTGTCAGGGCCGGAACTAGGGGTAGGCAGAGTAGGCACGTGCCTAGGGTGCAAAGCTGAGGGGGCGCCAGGCACGTACCTGCTCTGTCGCTTACCCCATGTCCGGTCCTGTGTCTCCCGTAGTTTCGCGCATGCTCGCTGGCGCGTACTTTCACGCATGTGCGATTGAGCACACACTAAGCCGGCACCGTGGCGCCTTTTGAATTGATGAAATAAAAGGAAAAAAATGCTTGTTTTATTTATATCCATTGAGCAGTAAAATATTTACATGCAGTGCGTGAATCTTTCCTTTATTGTATTTATAGCAAGAGTTTTATCAGACAACAAGGAAATGTTCACCTGTTATTGGAGTAATTAGACAGGAAACCACATTGAAATAATCCCTTTTGACAGACTACAAAATGAACGATTAAGTGGGGAATCTGATAAAAAAGATAAATATGTAAATCTACAATATCTGGAATCGTCCATAAAGAAATTAAATGTATATTCAGTCTGTGACTCAGAGCAGCACATCATTTTCCTTTAATTATGGGCATTTGTAAATAAAGCTAGATATCAACATGAAGTGAATTGTCCCACTTCGTAAGTTTTCAAACAGTTTTGCAAATTTTCAGTTGATTTAACTGACTGAGCCTTTAGAACATTCTACTTAAGTCAAGTAGTCGAGACACTACTTAGGCCTTGTGTTTGGGATGACTTTTATTATGTATATAATTATAATACATACCTGACATTTATGGCTACAACTAAAACCAAAAATCTGCTCCGAGATACCCTGAATCTGTTCACCTAGTTAGTGACCAGCTTAAAGTGGATCTGATTTGCAAGTCTAATTTTGCCTCAATGTTCCAGGTGATGGTGTGAGCCAATGAGCCTACAAAGCTCAATATAACACAATCAGGTTAGTATTTTGGGCTGGATGTTGCTATCAGATTTGTGTTATGGAATTATTAGTTTACATTGTGTTCATATGTCTGATATATCACAAACATCTCTCTCCCCTTACTCCAGCTTTTCACGTACCCTCCAGTCCTTATTCTTTTGCAGTTTAAAAAAAGTAGGGGTCATTTATCAACACTGGGCAAATTTGTCCATGGGCAGTAACCCATGGCAACCAATCAAATGGCTGCATTCATTGTTTTACCTGCAGCTGGCTTTAAAAAGCTAATCACTGATTGGTTGCTATAGGTAACTGCCCATGGGCAAATTTGCCCTGTGTTGATAAATGATCCCCACTTGAAACCTAGTGATTCTGCAACAATAACAGCTTTCTTGCTTCAAATTCCAGCGAGACAGGAGAATATTAAAGTGCTGGTTTTCTCTGGCATTTTCATTTGATATTTTTTTTCAAAAGCTGAAGGATCCAACTGCAATGCCGGAACCAAATCACCTGCTACAGAAACAGGAAATGGATTCTGCATTTAAATGTTTTTTTTTCCAACACATCAACAGTATTTATTATAAATTTATTATAAATAAAGTGGCAGTTTAATTCTAGGGCACACACAGATATCCCCCAAAACTACATTTATGAAAAGCAAACAGTTACTAGTTCAGTGGTGAGTAGCACATAGACCTGATTTGGATAAAGGCTCGAGCAGGGTCGGACTGGGGAGCCCGGGGCCCACTGGGGCTAAGGCCCCCCTCTGGCCCCCCTGCCACGCCGGCGTCTGCGCACACCTCTGGCGTGTGCGTCTGCGATTGCGTGCGGCGCCGCGTTTGTACACATGCAACGCCGCCTTGGTTGTGCGTATGTGCACACACAGAGGGGTAAATTTATCAAAGAGTGAAGTTCCGCCACTAGAGTGAAATTCCGCAGCTCTCAATTCATTTCTATGGGATTTTGAAAGGCGTATTTATCAATGGGTGAAAGTGAAAGTTCACCCTTTGATAAATACCCTATAAAAATCCCATAGAAATGAATGTAAAGTGGCGGAATTTCACTCTAGTGGCGGAACTTTACTATTAACTTCACTCTTTGATAAATATACCCCAGAGTGCGCACACAATTTTTATTTGCTGCAACCTCCGATAAAGGGGGTAGCGGCATTAAAAGGCAGCTATGGGTACGGACCTGGGCCGGCGGGGCCCACAAGAGCCGTTTTTTTCCCGGTGTCCCGTCGGCCCAGTCCGACACTGGGCTTGAATTGTGTTGAGTATAACATTGCCGTGGTTACAAAAAGTAAATGTGTACAAAGAAAAAATGGGCACTGTTTTATTATTACAGAGAAAAGGGAAATATATTTAAAATTTGGATTATTAGGATAAAATGGATAAAATTAGCTTTCTGAATTACAGGTTTCCAGATAACAGATCCCATACCTGTATTGTGTTCTTGTATTGTCAAGACCAAAACAGGGGCCTGCTGATTTTCTAATATCGAATATATCGTTTTTCTAATATAGTCCTTAGAGGAAAAAATTGAATGTGGTGCAAGTAGATGTATCTAAAATCCAGAACCAGCAAGACAGCACTGCCTGCATAGTGTATGCTAAGCAATAATGCACTTTCCAGGGTTTTGCCCTCTGTGATAATAATGAAACAGTGTGCAATTTATGTAAAACATGGAAATTGATAGAGTTTTTTGTTTTTTAGAGAATGCAATGTGTCAGACTTAGCCATGATGCCTTAAATAATGGGGACAATAATTGTCAAAAAAGCTGCAATTATAAACTGAACCCAGGATTTGGTTTGGAATTTAATTTCTTGGATTTGGCCACATCCTTAGGGGCAAATTCACTAAGCGCCGAAGCGCCTAACGCTAGCGTCAATTCGCTAGCGTTGGTCATTTTCGTTACTTCGCAAATTCACTAACGAACGTTGGCGTAAATTCGCTAGTGTTACTTCGCACCCTTACGCCTGGCGAATTTTCACAACGGACGTAACTACGCAAATTCACTAACGCGCGCAGTGTACTGAACGCTACCTTTTACGCCAGACTTCCTTCGCCACCTCAGACCAGGCAAAGCGCAATAGAGTGGATAGTCCCAAAAAACGCTGGCATTTTTTCTATATTATAGGTGATAGGCTGAAAAAGATCGAAAAAATTTTTGGGGCTCCCCTTCTTCCCCCCTACACTTCCTAACTCATGGCAACTTAACTATACAGTGGGCACATGTGTAGGGCAAAATAAAAATTTTATTTGATGTTTTGAAGGTTTCCCAGGCATTTGTAGTGCTGCTACATATTCCTCCATTGAAATTTGAATTTGGCGCCGTATGCAAATTAACCATCACTAGTGTAACTTCGCTTCGCGAATCAACGATAAAGCAACTTCGCAACCTTACGCTACCCCTGAGCGCAACTTCGGATTTTAGTGAATTTGTGCAGCGCTGGCGAAACTACGCCTGGCGAAGTGCGGCGAAGTTACGCCCGGCGCAACTACGAATCTTAGTGAATTTGCCCCTATGTGTTCATAGGGGTTCATGTATACCTACTTATTGTACTTATTCCGCTATAACTTCTTTCTTTCTTTATTCCGCTATAACATTCATTCTTTCACATGAAATCCTCTCAGTTTAATGCTTACATGGAATGTTCAAAGACCCCTCAATAACACCACATTCTTTCACTTCCCACGGCTCCCGCACATCTATGAGAACAACACCGTCTTTTTCAGCAAGTCTTTCAGATCCTCGTATTTAATTGTTTGTGTTGGAACAGTGGAAAACCCGCGAGCCATAGACCATGCTGAACAGCGAACTGCAAATAAATACAATTCACAAAAATGATACACAGTTATATATATGCCTGCTGTGCCTAAATAAACCGATAAGAAAAAAGATTTACTCAGAGCCAGTGCAATTTTCTGCTAAATGGCTGCTGACCTTAAGAGGTGATTCTCGGTATTTTGCCGGAAGCTGCAGCACAAGTTGGCTGGGATGGGGGCCTGTAGAAGGAGCGACTGTAGAAGGAGCGTCAGGACCCCCAATAGATTATTTTGCAGGGGGTCTACAAGACCAGTTACGCCACTGACTCTAGTCGTGTAATATATTCATTCATTATATTATTAAGAACTTGTAAATGTAAATATAATATACAGTGATGTGCCCTAAAACTTGTATGGTTTTTACATTTTCAATGAGATGCACCCTATTATTTTCCAGCTGGCTTTATCTATAATTGATCATGTGATCACTTATGTCACAATGCCCACTCCAGATAAACACTAGTGTGGGTCATGTGGCCAATGAGGTCATAATGCTCCCTCCAGATAAACCCTCTCTGATATCTTTGAGCTGCCTCAGCTTGAGTGTGGAAGCTGTAGAGTGTGGATGTGCAGGTAAGAGACCTACAATATTTTTATATTTATGATGATCTAAAATATATGATAGGGCAGTGGCCCCTAACCAGTAGCTCGTGAGCAACGTGTTGCTCCCCAACCCCTTGGATGTTGCTTCCAGTGGCCTCAGAGCAGGTGATTATTTTTGAATTCCAGGCTTGAAGGTTGTATAAAAACCAGGTGTCCTACCAAACAGAGGCTCCTGTAGGCTGCAAGTCCACATAGTGGCTACCAATAGTCAATCACAACCCTTACTTGGCACTAGCCAGGAACATTTTTCATGCTTGTGTTGCTCCCCAACTCTTGTTACATCTGAATGTAATGGAAAAAGGTTGGGGATCCCTGTGTTAAGGCACCATGGCCATTCACACTACTTAGGTACTGTACTAAAAGAGAATGTGGTGTTCCCCACACTATAACTTCTCCAAAAGGACTGTTTAAAAAGATGGTTTAGTTAGGAGTTGAATGCAGGGGGAGTTATAACAGACTTTATAGTGGGTCATGTGACCAATGATGTCATAATGCTGACTCCAGACACAAACTCTCTTATAGTGTCTGATTTCAGTTGTGTCAGTTAGAGTGAGGAAGCTGAAGAGTGTGGATGTGCAGGTAAGAGACCTACAATACTTTCATATTTGTGATAATCAAAAATTCATGTTAGGGCATCATGGCCATTCACAGCACTTATGTACTGTACTAAAAGAGAATGTAGTGCTCCCCACACTATAACTTCTCCAAAAGGACTGTTTAAAAAGATGGCTTAGTTAGGAGTTGAATGCAGGGGGAGTTATAACAGACTTTATAGTGGGTCATGTGACCAATGATGTCATAATGCTGACTCCAGACACAAACTCTCTTATAGCGTCTGATATGAGTTGTGTCAGTGTGAGTGAGGAAGCTGAAGAGTGTGGCTGTGCAGGTAAGAGACCTACAACTGAACTGAACAGAAATGTTAAAATTACTTTTATCTGAATTGCACAAAAAAAGATAACACCATGCCTCTCACCATAATATCCCTGAAAGTAGTGGTTTGAAGAAAGGTACACCTAGACTTACACCTCCCCCAATTAGATTGTGTCATCATTTGCAATTGTGTTTTAGTATTTGGGAAAAAGTGGCAACTGAGGAAGGCACATTGGGTGGGATGAATTAACTAGGGATGCACCGAATCCAGGATTCGGTTCGGGATTTGCCCAGGATTCTGCCTTTTTCAGCAGGATTCGGATTCGGCCGAATCCTTCTGCCTGGCCGAACCGACTCTGAATCCTAATTTGCATATGTAAATTAGGGTTGGGTAGGGAACTCATGTGACTTTTCGTCACAAAAGAAATTTTTTCCCCACTTTTTCCTTTCCATACCCTATGCAAATTAGGATTTGGATGCGGTTCGGTATTCGGCCGAATCTTTAATCAAGGATTCAGGGATTCGGCCGAATCCCAAATAGTGGATTCGGTGCATCCCTAGAATTTACTATTGTCTTGACACCATTACTTCAAATGAGTTCGTATAATGGAAAAAAATATTTTTAGGAACAACAGCCTCTCTGGTGATATTAAAGTACGATTAAACAAAGGAAAAAAAATCAACATTTCTCTTTCATCCGTCTGGGAGGGAAGTAAGCTCCTTCCTAACAAGCCAAGTTTTCTGTTTGGTATGTCTATGATTAATTGAGGTAGTTCAACTTTGGCTCTCGCACACCCTTAGTAAATTAAAGTAACAAAACCTAGTGCACGAAAGTAGAGGATCGGCCGCCTCACAAACAGTCCAGCTGAAAGAATCCCAAGGCACACAGGATAATTGCAAGCACGTTGCCTTGCGTGTTTATTGCGAAGTGCAACGTTAAGCATGCTCATGCTTGAGAAAGGGGCGTGACCCCAAAACGTTGCACTTCGCAATAAACACGCAAGGCAACGTGCTTGCAATTATCCTGTGTGCCTTGGAATTCTTTCTGCTATGATTAATTCAGACCATTTCATAATGTTGGGTCCTCAAAGTAACCAAGTTTCCCCCCACTTGTCAGCATTTGATAATTAGGGTCATGGGTAGCTGAACTTATATTGCCATGCCCATCTTTCAAAAGGTTTTTACCTCCCTCTCCAAAGAAAAAACCCTAAAGAGAGTAACCCCCAATATAAAAAGAGGCCAACTAAATTGGTACAAAGTTAGCGATCACGTAAGGGTGGTCTATGATGAAGTTCACTTGTGACTTGCAATAGTCTTGTGCTTGGTCTAAATCCGCACCTTTTTGTCAGATGACCGAAAAATATATAATTTATTCCTGATTGTGTTGCCATTGTTTTTTGATATTACTGTATCATGCGTATGCAATTGCAAGAGGTTTATTTGCCTTGTCATGTTTTCATATTGTGTGTGCAGAATATTGTTTTAGGAAAGTTAGAGCGTTATTGGGGCAAATTCACTAAAGGACGAAGCACCTAACGCTAGAGTTAATTCGCTAGCGCAGCGCATTTTCGTTAATTCGATAATTCACTGACGGACGCTGGCGTAAATTTGCTAGTGTTACTTCACACCCTTACGCCTGGCGAATTTGCGCAACGGACGTAACTACGCAAATTCACTGACGCGCAAATTTTTATGAACGCTACCTTTTACGCCAGACTTCCTTCGCCACCTCAGACCAGGCGAAGTGCAATAGAGTAGATAGGGATTGCTTCAAAAAAAGTAAAAAAGATTTCTAAGTCCCAAAAAACGCTGGCGTTTTTTCTTTTTTTATGGGTGATAGGCTGAAAAAGATCGAACATTTTTTTGGGGCTCCCCTCCTTCCCCCCTACATTTCCTAACTCATGGCACTTTAACTATACAGTGGGCACATGTGTAGGGCAAAATACAATTTTTATTTGCTGTTTTGAAGGTTTCCCAGGCTTGTGTAGTGATGCTACATATTCCTCCATTGTAACTTCAATTTGGCGCCGTATGCAAATTAAGCATCGCTAGCTTAACTTTGCTTTGCTTGGCAAAGCAAAGTCACTAAGAATAAGTTGACATGCAGAGGGTGTCTTATTGAGGTTGATATAGGGCTTTATGTTGTGGTGGTCATTTGAAATTGATGCGGTGTGGAAATAGGTGCAAATAGGCAATATTGCAGGATTCGTGAACATAGAGGGGCGGAAAGAGGTGGCATCAGCGAGGGTGGTGTGTGCCTGGGGCCTTTACTTGCATCATCCTGGAGCAAAGTAATGGGACCCGCTGACAATTTTAAAGGCTAAGCCGAGCATTCCTTTAATTTGACTTTTCTCCTTCTAAGAAGTAGTAGGTAAAAAGCGCTTAGCGGCTCAAAGGCTAAGCCGAGCATTCCTTTAATTTGACTTTTCTCTTTCTAAGAAGTAGTAGGTAAAACGCGCTGAGCGGCTCAAAGGCTAAGTCGAGCATTCCTTTAATTTGACTTTTCTCCTCCTAAGAAGTAGTAGGTAAATAGTGCTGAGCGGCTCAAAGACTAAGCCGAGCATTCCTTTAATTTGATTTTTCTCCTCCTAATAAGTAGTAGGTAAAACGCGCTGAGCGTCTCAAAGGCTAAGCCGAGCATTCCTTTAATTTGACTTTTCTCTTTCTAAGAAGTAGTAGGTTAAAAGCGCTGAGCGGCTCAAAGGCTAAACCGAGCATTCCTTTAATTTAACTTTTCTCTTTCTAAGAAGTAGTAGGTAAAAAGCGCTGAGCAGCTCAAAGGCTAAGCCGAGCATTCCTTTAATTTAACTTTTCTCTTTCTAAGAAGTAGTAGGTAAAACGCGCTGAGCGTCTCAAAGGCTAAGCCGAGCATTCCTTTAATTTGACTTTTCTCTTTCTAAGAAGTAGTAGGTTAAAAGCGCTGAGCGGCTCAAAGGCTAAACCGAGCATTCCTTTAATTTAACTTTTCTCTTTCTAAGAAGTAGTAGGTAAAAAGCGCTGAGCAGCTCAAAGGCTAAGCCGAGCATTCCTTTAATTTGACTTTTCTCTTTCTAAGAAGTAGTAGGTAAAACGCGCTGAGCGTCTCAAAGGCTAAGCCGAGCATTCCTTTAATTTGACTTTTCTCTTTCTAAGAAGTAGTAGGTTAAAAGCGCTGAGCGGCTCAAAGGCTAAACCGAGCATTCCTTTAATTTAACTTTTCTCTTTCTAAGAAGTAGTAGGTTAAAAGCGCTGAGCGGCTCAAAGGCTAAACCGAGCATTCCTTTAATTTAACTTTTCTCTTTCTAAGAAGTAGTAGGTAAAAAGCGCTGAGCGGCTCAAAGGCTAAGCCGAGCATTCCTTTAATTTAACTTTTCTCTTTCTAAGAAGTAGTAGGTAAAACGCGCTGAGCGTCTCAAAGGCTAAGCCGAGCATTCCTTTAATTTGACTTTTCTCTTTCTAAGAAGTAGTAGGTTAAAAGCGCTGAGCGGCTCAAAGGCTAAACCGAGCATTCCTTTAATTTAACTTTTCTCTTTCTAAGAAGTAGTAGGTTAAAAGCGCTGAGCGGCTCAAAGGCTAAACCGAGCATTCCTTTAATTTAACTTTTCTCTTTCTAAGAAGTAGTAGGTAAAAAGCGCTGAGCGGCTCAAAGGCTAAGCCGAGCATTCCTTTAATTTAACTTTTCTCCTCCTAAGAAGTAGTAGGTAAAAAGCGCTGAGCGGCTCAAAGGCTAAGCCGAGCATTCCTTTAATTTAACTTTTCTCCTCCTAAGAAGTAGTAGGTAAAAAGCGCTGAGTGGCTCAAAGGCTAAGCCGAGCATACTTTTTAAAGGAACAGTGACACCAAAAAATTTAATTGTTTTAAAGTAGTGAAAATATCATGTACTGTTGTCCTGCACTGGTAAAACTGATGTGTTTTCTTCAGAAACACTACTGTACTTCATATAAACAAGCTGCTGTTGAGCAATGGCGGAAATTGAAAAACGGCTATGTGGCACAGGTTAACTAATGGATAACAGATAACATCGTTAACAAGACAGAGCTTATTTGCTATCTGCTGTGTAACTTGAGCTTTTTCTCCTTTGAATGGCTGCCCCCATTGCTACACAGCAGCTTATTTATATAAACAATAGTTGTGTTTCTTAAGAAAACACAGCAGTTTTACCAGTGCAGGGCAACACTGCATTATATTTTTATTACTTTAAAACATTTAAATTTTTTGATATTACTGTTCCTTTAATGCTGAGCACAACTTTAATTTGTCTTTTCTCCTCCTAAGAAGTAGTAGGTAAAAAGCGCTGAGCGGCTCAAAGGCTAAGCCGAGCATTCCTTTAATTTAACTTTTCTCCTCCTAAGAAGTAGTAGGTAAAAAGCGCTGAGTGGCTCAAAGGCTAAGCCGAGCATTCCTTTAATTTAACTTTTCTCCTCCTAAGAAGTAGTAGGTAAAAAGCGCTGAGTGGCTCAAAGGCTAAGCCGAGCTTACCTTTTAAAGGAACAGTAACACCAAAAAATGTAATTGTTTTAAAGTAGTGAAAATATCATGTACTGTTGTCCTGCACTGGTAAAACTGATGTGTTTTCTTCAGAAACATTACTGTACTTCATATAAACAAGCTGCTGTTGAGCAATGGCGGAAATTGAAAAACGGCTATGTGGCACAGGTTAACTAATGGATAACAGATAACATCGTTAACAAGACAGAGCTTATTTGCTATCTGCTGTGTAACTTGAGCTTTTTCTCCTTTGAATGGCTGCCCCCATTGCTACACAGCAGCTTATTTATATAAACAATAGTTGTGTTTCTTAAGAAAACACAGCAGTTTTACCAGTGCAGGGCAACACTGCATTATATTTTTATTACTTTAAAACATTTGAATTTTTTGATATTACTGTTCCTTTAATGCTGAGCATTCCTTTAATTTGACTTTTCTCCTCCTAAGAAGTAGTAGGTAAAACGCGCTGAGCGGCTCAATGGCTAAGCCGAGCATTCCTTTAATTTAACTTTTCTCCTCCTAAGAAGTAGTAGGTAAAACGCGCTGAGCGGCTCAAAGGCTAAGCCGAGCATTCCTTTAATTTGATTTTTCTCCTCCTAAGAAGTAGTAGGTAAAAAGCGCTGAGCGGCTCAAAGGCTAAGCCGAGCATTCCTTTAATTTGACTTTTCTCCTCCTAAGAAGTAGTAGGTAAAAAGCGCTGAGCGGCTCAAAGGCTAAGCCGAGCATTCCTTTAATTTGATTTTTCTCCTCCTAAGAAGTAGTAGGTAAAAAGCGCTGAGCGGCTCAAAGGCTAAGCCGAGCATTCCTTTAATTTGATTTTTCTCCTCCTAAGAAGTAGTAGGTAAAAAGCGCTGAGCGGCTCAAAGGCTAAGCCGAGCATTCCTTTAATTTAACTTTTCTCCTCCTAAGAAGTAGTAGGTAAAAGCGCTGAGCGGCTCAAAGGCTAAGCCGAGCATTCCTTTAATTTGATTTTTCTCCTCCTAAGAAGTAGTAGGTAAAAAGCGCTGAGCGGCTCAAAGGCTAAGCCGAGCATTCCTTTAATTTAACTTTTCTCCTCCTAAGAAGTAGTAGGTAAAACGCGCTGAGCGGCTCAAAGGCTAAGTCGAGCATTCCTTTAATTAGATTTTTCTCCTCCTAAGAAGTAGTAGGTAAAACGCGCTGAGCGGCTCAATGGCTAAGCCGAGCATTCCTTTAATTTGACTTTTCTCCTCCTAAGAAGTAGTAGATAAAAAGCGCTGAGCGGCTCAAAGGCTAAGTC
The DNA here is from genome assembly GCF_017654675.1 of Xenopus laevis. Classification (NCBI taxonomy): domain Eukaryota; kingdom Metazoa; phylum Chordata; class Amphibia; order Anura; family Pipidae; genus Xenopus; species Xenopus laevis. The sequence continues at coordinate 155,471,606 of NC_054379.1, forward strand.
GAGCATTCCTTTAATTTGACTTTTCTCCTCCTAAGAAGTAGTAGGTAAAAAGCGCTGAGCGGCTCAAAGGCTAAGCCGAGCATTCCTTTAATTTGACTTTTCTCCTCCTAAGAAGTAGTAGGTAAAAGCGCTGAGCGGCTCAAAGGCTAAGCCGAGCATTCCTTTAATTTAACTTTTCTCCTCCTAAGAAGTAGTAGGTAAAAAGCGCTGAGCGATTTAAAGGCTAAGCCGAGCATACTTTTTAATGGAACAGTGACACCAAAAAATGTAATTGTTTTAAAGTAGTGAAAATATCATGTACTGTTGTCCTGCACTGGTAAAACTGATGTGTATTCTTCAGAAACATTACTGTACTTCATATAAACAAGCTGCTGTTGAGCAATGGCGGAAATTGAAAAACGGCTATGTGGCACAGGTTAACTAATGGATAACAGATAACATCGTTAACAAGACAGAGCTTATTTGCTATCTGCTGTGTAACTTGAGCTTTTTCTCCTTTGAATGGCTGCCCCCATTGCTACACTGCAGCTTATTTATATCAACAATAGTTGCGTTTCTTATGAAAACACAGAAGTTTTACCAGTGCAGGGCAACACTGCATTATATTTTTATTACTTTAAAACATTTGAATTTTTTGATATTACTGTTCCTTTAATGCTGAGCATAACTTTAATTTGTCTTTTCTCCTCCTAAGAAGTAGTAGGTAAAAAGCGCTGAGCGGCTCAAAGGCTAAGCCGAGCATTCCTTTAATTTAACTTTTCTCCTCCTAAGAAGTAGTAGGTAAAAAGCGCTGAGCGGCTCAAAGGCTAAGCCGAGCATTCCATTAATTTGACTTTTCTCCTCCTAAGAAGTAGTAGGTAAAAATCGCTGAGCGGCTCAAAGGCTAAGCCGAGCATTCCTTTCATTTAACTTTTCTCAAAAGGCTAAGCCGAGCATTCCTTTAATTTAACTTTTCTCCTCCTAAGAAGTAGTAGGTAAAACGCGCTGAGCGGCTCAAAGGCTAAGCCGAGCATTCCTTTCATTTAACTTTTCTCCTCCTAAGAAGTAGTAGGTAAAACGCGCTGAGCGGCTCAAAGGCTAAGCCGAGCATTCCTTTAATTTGACTTTTCTCCTCCTAAGAAGTAGTAGGTAAAAATTGCTGAGCGGCTCAAAGGCTAAGCCGAGCATTCCTTTAATTTGACTTTTCTCCTCCTAAGAAGTAGTAGGTAAAAAGCCCTGAGCGGCTCAAAGGCTAAGCCGAGCATTCCTTTAATTTGACTTTTCTCCTTCTAAGAAGTAGTAGGTAAAACGCGCTGAGCGGCTCAAAGGCTAAGCCGAGCATTCCTTTAATTTGACTTTTCTCCTCCTAAGAAGTAGTAGGTAAAAAGCCCTGAGCGGCTCAAAGGCTAAAACGAGCATTCCTTTAATTTGACTTTTCTCCTTCTAAGAAGTAGTAGGTAAAACGCGCTGAGCGGCTCAAAGGCTAAGCCGAGCATTCCTTTAATTTGACTTTTCTCCTCCTAAGAAGTAGTAGGTAAAAATTGCTGAGCGGCTCAAAGGCTAAGCCGAGCATTCCTTTAATTTGACTTTTCTCCTCCTAAGAAGTAGTACAGTAGGTAAAAAGCCCTGAGCGGCTCAAAGGCTAAGCCGAGCATTCCTTTAATTTGACTTTTCTCCTCCTAAGAAGTAGTAGGTAAAAAGCGCTGAGCGGCTCAAAGGCTAAGCCGAGCATTCCTTTAATTTGATTTTTCTCCTCCTAAGAAGTAGTAGGTAAAAAGCGCTGAGCGGCTCAAAGGCTAAGCCGAGCATTCCTTTAATTTGATTTTTCTCCTCCTAAGAAGTAGTAGGTAAAAAGCGCTGAGCGGCTCAAAGGCTAAGCCGAGCATTCCTTTAATTTAACTTTTCTCCTCCTAAGAAGTAGTAGGTAAAAAGCGCTGAGCGGCTCAAAGGCTAAGCCGAGCATTCCTTTAATTTGATTTTTCTCCTCCTAAGAAGTAGTAGGTAAAAAGCGCTGAGCGGCTCAAAGGCTAAGCCGAGCATTCCTTTAATTTAACTTTTCTCCTCCTAAGAAGTAGTAGGTAAAACGCGCTGAGCGGCTCAAAGGCTAAGTCGAGCATTCCTTTAATTAGATTTTTCTCCTCCTAAGAAGTAGTAGGTAAAACGCGCTGAGCGGCTCAATGGCTAAGCCGAGCATTCCTTTAATTTAACTTTTCTCCTCCTAAGAAGTAGTAGGTAAAAAGCGCTGAGCGGCTCAAAGGCTAAGCCGAGCATTCCTTTAATTTGACTTTTCTCCTCCTAAGAAGTAGTAGATAAAAAGCGCTGAGCGGCTCAAAGGCTAAGTCGAGCATTCCTTTAATTTGACTTTTCTCCTCCTAAGAAGTAGTAGGTAAAAAGCGCTGAGCGGCTCAAAGGCTAAGCCGAGCATTCCTTTAATTTGACTTTTCTCCTCCTAAGAAGTAGTAGGTAAAAGCGCTGAGCGGCTCAAAGGCTAAGCCGAGCATTCCTTTAATTTAACTTTTCTCCTCCTAAGAAGTAGTAGGTAAAAAGCGCTGAGCGATTTAAAGGCTAAGCCGAGCATACTTTTTAATGGAACAGTGACACCAAAAAATGTAATTGTTTTAAAGTAGTGAAAATATCATGTACTGTTGTCCTGCACTGGTAAAACTGATGTGTATTCTTCAGAAACACTACTGTACTTCATATAAACAAGCTGCTGTTGAGCAATGGCGGAAATTGAAAAACGGCTATGTGGCACAGGTTAACTAATGGATAACAGATAACATCGTTAACAAGACAGAGCTTATTTGCTATCTGCTGTGTAACTTGAGCTTTTTCTCCTTTGAATGGCTGCCCCCATTGCTACACTGCAGCTTATTTATATCAACAATAGTTGCGTTTCTTATGAAAACACAGAAGTTTTACCAGTGCAGGGCAACACTGCATTATATTTTTATTACTTTAAAACATTTGAATTTTTTGATATTACTGTTCCTTTAATGCTGAGCATAACTTTGATTTGTCTTTTCTCCTCCTAAGAAGTAGTAGGTAAAAAGCGCTGAGCGGCTCAAAGGCTAAGCCGAGCATTCCTTTAATTTAACTTTTCTCCTCCTAAGAAGTAGTAGGTAAAAAGCGCTGAGCGGCTCAAAGGCTAAGCCGAGCATTCCATTAATTTGACTTTTCTCCTCCTAAGAAGTAGTAGGTAAAAATCGCTGAGCGGCTCAAAGGCTAAGCCGAGCATTCCTTTCATTTAACTTTTCTCAAAAGGCTAAGCCGAGCATTCCTTTCATTTAACTTTTCTCCTCCTAAGAAGTAGTAGGTAAAACGCGCTGAGCGGCTCAAAGGCTAAGCCGAGCATTCCTTTCATTTAACTTTTCTCCTCCTAAGAAGTAGTAGGTAAAACGCGCTGAGCGGCTCAAAGGCTAAGCCGAGCATTCCTTTAATTTGACTTTTCTCCTCCTAAGAAGTAGTAGGTAAAAATTGCTGAGCGGCTCAAAGGCTAAGCCGAGCATTCCTTTAATTTGACTTTTCTCCTCCTAAGAAGTAGTAGGTAAAAAGCCCTGAGCGGCTCAAAGGCTAAGCCGAGCATTCCTTTAATTTGACTTTTCTCCTTCTAAGAAGTAGTAGGTAAAACGCGCTGAGCGGCTCAAAGGCTAAGCCGAGCATTCCTTTAATTTGACTTTTCTCCTCCTAAGAAGTAGTAGGTAAAAAGCCCTGAGCGGCTCAAAGGCTAAAACGAGCATTCCTTTAATTTGACTTTTCTCCTTCTAAGAAGTAGTAGGTAAAACGCGCTGAGCGGCTCAAAGGCTAAGCCGAGCATTCCTTTAATTTGACTTTTCTCCTCCTAAGAAGTAGTAGGTAAAAATTGCTGAGCGGCTCAAAGGCTAAGCCGAGCATTCCTTTAATTTGACTTTTCTCCTCCTAAGAAGTAGTAGGTAAAAAGCCCTGAGCGGCTCAAAGGCTAAGCCGAGCATTCCTTTAATTTGACTTTTCTCCTTCTAAGAAGTAGTAGGTAAAACGCGCTGAGCGGCTCAAAGGCTAAGCCGAGCATTCCTTTAATTTGACTTTTCTCCTCCTAAGAAGTAGTAGGTAAAAAGCCCTGAGCGGCTCAAAGGCTAAAACGAGCATTCCTTTAATTTGACTTTTCTCCTTCTAAGAAGTAGTAGGTAAAACGCGCTGAGCGGCTCAAAGGCTAAGCCGAGCATTCCTTTAATTTGACTTTTCTCCTCCTAAGAAGTAGTAGGTAAAAATTGCTGAGCGGCTCAAAGGCTAAGCCGAGCATTCCTTTAATTTGACTTTTCTCCTCCTAAGAAGTAGTAGGTAAAAAGCCCTGAGCAGCTCAAAGGCTAAAACAAGCATTCCTTTAATTTGACTTTTCTCCTTCTAAGAAGTAGTAGGTAAAACGCGCTGAGCGGCTCAAAGGCTAAGCCGAGCATTCCTTTAATTTGACTTTTCTCCTCCTAAGAAGTAGTAGGTAAAAATTGCTGAGCGGCTCAAAGGCTAAGCCGGGCATTCCTTTAATTTGACTTTTCTCCTCCTAAGAAGTAGTAGGTAAAAAGCCCTGAGCGGCTCAAAGGCTAAGCCGAGCATTCCTTTAATTTGACTTTTCTCCTCCTAAGAAGTAGTAGGTAAAAATTGCTGAGCGGCTCAAAGGCTAAGCCGGGCATTCCTTTAATTTGACTTTTCTCCTCCTAAGAAGTAGTAGGTAAAAAGCCCTGAGCGGCTCAAAGGCTAAGCCGAGCATTCCTTTAATTTGACTTTTCTCCTTCTAAGAAGTAGTAGGTAAAACGCGCTGAGCGGCTCAAAGACTAAGCCGAGCATTCCTTTAATTTGACTTTTCTCCTTCTAAGAAGTAGTAGGTTAAAAGCGCTTAGCGGCTCATAGGCTAAGCCGAGCATTCCTTTAATTTGACTTTTCTCCTCCTAAGAAGTAGTAGGTAAAATGCGCTGAGCGGCTCAAAGGCTAAGCCGAGCATTCCTTTAATTTAACTTTTCTCTTTCTAAGAAGTAGTAGGTAAGAAGCGCTGAGCGGCTCAAAGGCTAAGCCGAGCATTCCTTTAATTTAACTTTTCTCTTTCTAAGAAGTAGTAGGTAAAAAGCGCTGAGCGGCTCAAAGGCTAAGCCGAGCATTCCTTTAATTTAACTTTTCTCCTCCTAAGAAGTAGTAGGTAAAAATCGCTGAGCGGCTCAAAGGCTAAGCCGAGCATTCCTTTAATTTAACTTTTCTCTTTCTAAGAAGTAGTAGGTAAAAAGCGCTGATCGGCTCAAAGGCTAAGCCGAGCATACTTTTTAAAGGAACAGTAACACCAAAAAATGTAATTGTTTTAAAGTAGTGAAAATATCATGTACTGTTGTCCTGCACTGGTAAAACTGATGTGTTTTCTTCAGAAACACTACTGTACTTCATATAAACAAGCTGCTGTTGAGCAATGGCGGAAATTGAAAAACGGCTATGTGGCACAGGTTAACTAATGGATAACAGATAACATCGTTAACAAGACAGAGCTTATTTGCTATCTGCTGTGTAACTTGAGCTTTTTCTCCTTTGAATGGCTGCCCCCATTGCTACACAGCAGCTTATTTATATAAACAATAGTTGTGTTTCTTAAGAAAACACAGCAGTTTTACCAGTGCAGGGCAACACTGCATTATATTTTTTTTACTTTAAAACATTTTAATTTTTTGACGTTACTGTTCCTTTAATGCTGTGCATACCCTTAATTTGACTTTTCTCCTCCTAGGAAGTAGTAGGTAAAAAGCGCTGATCGGCTCAAAGGCTAAGTCGAGCATTCCTTTAATTTGACTTTTCTCCTCCTAAGAAGTAGTAGGTAAATAGTGCTGAGCGGCTCAAAGACTAAGCCGAGCATTCCTTTAATTTGATTTTTCTCCTCCTAATAAGTAGTAGGTAAAACGCGCTGAGCGTCTCAAAGGCTAAGCCGAGCATTCCTTTAATTTGACTTTTCTCTTTCTAAGAAGTAGTAGGTTAAAAGCGCTGAGCGGCTCAAAGGCTAAGCCGAGCATTCCTTTAATTTGACTTTTCTCTTTCTAAGAAGTAGTAGGTAAAACACGCTGAGCGTCTCAAAGGCTAAGCCGAGCATTCCTTTAATTTGACTTTTCTCTTTCTAAGAAGTAGTAGGTAAAACACGCTGAGCGTCTCAAAGGCTAAGCCGAGCATTCCTTTAATTTGACTTTTCTCTTTCTAAGAAGTAGTAGGTAAAACACGCTGAGCGTCTCAAAGGCTAAGCCGAGCATTCCTTTAATTTGACTTTTCTCCTCCTAAGAAGTAGTAGGTAAAACACGCTGAGCGTCTCAAAGGCTAAGCCGAGCATTCCTTTAATTTGACTTTTCTCTTTCTAAGAAGTAGTAGGTAAAACGCGCTGAGTGGCTCAAAGGCTAAGCCGAGCATTCCTTTAATTTGACTTTTCTCCTCCTAAGAAGAAGTAGGTAAAAAGCGCTGAGTGGCTCAAAGGCTAAGCCGAGCATTCCTTTAATTTGACTTTTCTCCTCCTAAGAAGTAGTAGGTAAAAAGCGCTGAGTGGCTCAAAGGCTAAGCCGAGCATACTTTTTAAAGGAACAGTGACACCAAAAAATTTAATTGTTTTAAAGTAGTGAAAATATCATGTACTGTTGTCCTGCACTGGTAAAACTGATGTGTTTTCTTCAGAAACACTACTGTACTTCATATAAACAAGCTGCTGTTGAGCAATGGCGGAAATTGAAAAACGGCTATGTGGCACAGGTTAACTAATGGATAACAGATAACATCGTTAACAAGACAGAGCTTATTTGCTATCTGCTGTGTAACTTGAGCTTTTTCTCCTTTGAATGGCTGCCCCCATTGCTACACTGCAGCTTATTTATATCAACAATAGTTGTGTTTCTTAAGAAAACACAGCAGTTTTACCAGTGCAGGGCAACACTGCATTATATTTTTATTACTTTAAAACATTTAAATTTTTTGATATTACTGTTCCTTTAATGCTGAGCATAACTTTAATTTGTCTTTTCTCCTCCTAAGAAGTAGTAGGTAAAAAGCGCTGAGCGGCTCAAAGGCTAAGCCGAGCATTCCTTTAATTTAACTTTTCTCCTCCTAAGAAGTAGTAGGTAAAAAGCGCTGAGTGGCTCAAAGGCTAAGCCGAGCATTCCTTTAATTTAACTTTTCTCCTCCTAAGAAGTAGTAGGTAAAAAGCGCTGAGTGGCTCAAAGGCTAAGCCGAGCTTACCTTTTAAAGGAACAGTAACACCAAAAAATTTAATTGTTTTAAAGTACTGAAAATATCATGTACTGTTGTCCTGCACTGGTAAAACTGATGTGTTTTCTTCAGAAACATTACTGTACTTCATATAAACAAGCTGCTGTTGAGCAATGGCGGAAATTGAAAAACGGCTATGTGGCACAGGTTAACTAATGGATAACAGATAACATCGTTAACAAGACAGAGCTTATTTGCTATCTGCTGTGTAACTTGAGCTTTTTCTCCTTTGAATGGCTGCCCCCATTGCTACACAGCAGCTTATTTATATAAACAATAGTTGTGTTTCTTAAGAAAACACAGCAGTTTTACCAGTGCAGGGCAACACTGCATTATATTTTTATTACTTTAAAACATTTGAATTTTTTGATATTACTGTTCCTTTAATGCTGAGCATTCCTTTAATTTGACTTTTCTCCTCCTAAGAAGTAGTAGGTAAAACGCGCTGAGCGGCTCAATGGCTAAGCCGAGCATTCCTTTAATTTAACTTTTCTCCTCCTAAGAAGTAGTAGGTAAAACGCGCTGAGCGGCTCAAAGGCTAAGCCGAGCATTCCTTTAATTTGATTTTTCTCCTCCTAAGAAGTAGTAGGTAAAAAGCGCTGAGCGGCTCAAAGGCTAAGCCGAGCATTCCTTTAATTTGACTTTTCTCCTCCTAAGAAGTAGTAGGTAAAAAGCGCTGAGCGGCTCAAAGGCTAAGCCGAGCATTCCTTTAATTTAACTTTTCTCCTCCTAAGAAGTAGTAGGTAAAAAGCGCTGAGCGGCTCAAAGGCTAAGCCGAGCATTCCTTTAATTTGATTTTTCTCCTCCTAAGAAGTAGTAGGTAAAAAGCGCTGAGCGGCTCAAAGGCTAAGCCGAGCATTCCTTTAATTTAACTTTTCTCCTCCTAAGAAGTAGTAGGTAAAACGCGCTGAGCGGCTCAATGGCTAAGCCGAGCATTCCTTTAATTTGACTTTTCTCCTCCTAAGAAGTAGTAGATAAAAAGCGCTGAGCGGCTCAAAGGCTAAGTCGAGCATTCCTTTAATTTGACTTTTCTCCTCCTAAGAAGTAGTAGGTAAAAAGCGCTGAGCGGCTCAAAGGCTAAGCCGAGCATTCCTTTAATTTGACTTTTCTCCTCCTAAGAAGTAGTAGGTAAAAGCGCTGAGCGGCTCAAAGGCTAAGCCGAGCATTCCTTTAATTTAACTTTTCTCCTCCTAAGAAGTAGTAGGTAAAAAGCGCTGAGCGATTTAAAGGCTAAGCCGAGCATACTTTTTAATGGAACAGTGACACCAAAAAATGTAATTGTTTTAAAGTAGTGAAAATATCATGTACTGTTGTCCTGCACTGGTAAAACTGATGTGTATTCTTCAGAAACACTACTGTACTTCATATAAACAAGCTGCTGTTGAGCAATGGCGGAAATTGAAAAACGGCTATGTGGCACAGGTTAACTAATGGATAACAGATAACATCGTTAACAAGACAGAGCTTATTTGCTATCTGCTGTGTAACTTGAGCTTTTTCTCCTTTGAATGGCTGCCCCCATTGCTACACTGCAGCTTATTTATATCAACAATAGTTGCGTTTCTTATGAAAACACAGAAGTTTTACCAGTGCAGGGCAACACTGCATTATATTTTTATTACTTTAAAACATTTGAATTTTTTGATATTACTGTTCCTTTAATGCTGAGCATAACTTTAATTTGTCTTTTCTCCTCCTAAGAAGTAGTAGGTAAAAAGCGCTGAGCGGCTCAAAGGCTAAGCCGAGCATTCCTTTAATTTAACTTTTCTCCTCCTAAGAAGTAGTAGGTAAAAATCGCTGAGCGGCTCAAAGGCTAAGCCGAGCATTCCTTTCATTTAACTTTTCTCAAAAGGCTAAGCCGAGCATTCCTTTCATTTAACTTTTCTCCTCCTAAGAAGTAGTAGGTAAAACGCGCTGAGCGGCTCAAAGGCTAAGCCGAGCATTCCTTTAATTTGACTTTTCTCCTCCTAAGAAGTAGTAGGTAAAAAGCCCTGAGCGGCTCAAAGGCTAAGCCGAGCATTCCTTTAATTTGACTTTTCTCCTCCTAAGAAGTAGTAGGTAAAAAGCCCTGAGCGGCTCAAAGGCTAAGCCGAGCATTCCTTTAATTTGACTTTTCTCCTTCTAAGAAGTAGTAGGTAAAACGCGCTGAGCGGCTCAAAGGCTAAGCCGAGCATTCCTTTAATTTGACTTTTCTCCTTCTAAGAAGTAGTAGGTAAAACGCGCTGAGCGGCTCAAAGGCTAAGCCGAGCATTCCTTTAATTTGACTTTTCTCCTCCTAAGAAGTAGTAGGTAAAAATTGCTGAGCGGCTCAAAGGCTAAGCCGAGCATTCCTTTAATTTGACTTTTCTCCTCCTAAGAAGTAGTAGGTAAAAAGCCCTGAGCGGCTCAAAGGCTAAGCCGAGCATTCCTTTAATTTGACTTTTCTCCTTCTAAGAAGTAGTAGGTAAAACGCGCTGAGCGGCTCAAAGGCTAAGCCGAGCATTCCTTTAATTTGACTTTTCTCCTCCTAAGAAGTAGTAGGTAAAAAGCCCTGAGCGGCTCAAAGGCTAAAACGAGCATTCCTTTAATTTGACTTTTCTCCTTCTAAGAAGTAGTAGGTAAAACGCGCTGAGCGGCTCAAAGGCTAAGCCGAGCATTCCTTTAATTTGACTTTTCTCCTCCTAAGAAGTAGTAGGTAAAAATTGCTGAGCGGCTCAAAGGCTAAGCCGAGCATTCCTTTAATTTGACTTTTCTCCTCCTAAGAAGTAGTAGGTAAAAAGCCCTGAGCGGCTCAAAGGCTAAAACGAGCATTCCTTTAATTTGACTTTTCTCCTTCTAAGAAGTAGTAGGTAAAACGCGCTGAGCGGCTCAAAGGCTAAGCCGAGCATTCCTTTAATTTGACTTTTCTCCTCCTAAGAAGTAGTAGGTAAAAATTGCTGAGCGGCTCAAAGGCTAAGCCGGGCATTCCTTTAATTTGACTTTTCTCCTCCTAAGAAGTAGTAGGTAAAAAGCCCTGAGCGGCTCAAAGGCTAAGCCGAGCATTCCTTTAATTTGACTTTTCTCCTTCTAAGAAGTAGTAGGTAAAACGCGCTGAGCGGCTCAAAGACTAAGCCGAGCATTCCTTTAATTTGACTTTTCTCCTTCTAAGAAGTAGTAGGTTAAAAGCGCTTAGCGGCTCATAGGCTAAGCCGAGCATTCCTTTAATTTGACTTTTCTCCTCCTAAGAAGTAGTAGGTAAAATGCGCTGAGCGGCTCAAAGGCTAAGCCGAGCATTCCTTTAATTTAACTTTTCTCTTTCTAAGAAGTAGTAGGTAAGAAGCGCTGAGCGGCTCAAAGGCTAAGCCGAGCATTCCTTTAATTTAACTTTTCTCTTTCTAAGAAGTAGTAGGTAAAAAGCGCTGAGCGGCTCAAAGGCTAAGCCGAGCATTCCTTTAATTTAACTTTTCTCCTCCTAAGAAGTAGTAGGTAAAAATCGCTGAGCGGCTCAAAGGCTAAGCCGAGCATTCCTTTAATTTAACTTTTCTCTTTCTAAGAAGTAGTAGGTAAAAAGCGCTGATCGGCTCAAAGGCTAAGCCGAGCATACTTTTTAAAGGAACAGTAACACCAAAAAATGTAATTGTTTTAAAGTAGTGAAAATATCATGTACTGTTGTCCTGCACTGGTAAAACTGATGTGTTTTCTTCAGAAACACTACTGTACTTCATATAAACAAGCTGCTGTTGAGCAATGGCGGAAATTGAAAAACGGCTATGTGGCACAGGTTAACTAATGGATAACAGATAACATCGTTAACAAGACAGAGCTTATTTGCTATCTGCTGTGTAACTTGAGCTTTTTCTCCTTTGAATGGCTGCCCCCATTGCTACACAGCAGCTTATTTATATAAACAATAGTTGTGTTTCTTAAGAAAACACAGCAGTTTTACCAGTGCAGGGCAACACTGCATTATATTTTTTTTACTTTAAAACATTTTAATTTTTTGACGTTACTGTTCCTTTAATGCTGAGCATACCCTTAATTTGACTTTTCTCCTCCTAAGAAGTAGTAGTTAAAAATCGCTGAGCGGCTCAAAGGCTAAGCCGAGCATTCCTTTAATTTAACTTTTCTCCTCCTAAGAAGTAGTAGGTAAAAAGCGCTGAGGAGCTCAAAGGCTAAGCCGAGCATTCCTTTAATTTGACTTTTCTCTTTCTAAGAAGTAGTAGGTAAAAAGCGCTGAGCGGCTCAAAGGCTAAGCCGAGCATTCCTTTAATTTGTCTTTTCTCCTCCTAAGAAGTAGTAGGTAAAAAGCGCTGAGCAGCTCAAAGGCTAAGCCGAGCATTCCTTTAATTTGACTTTTCTCTTTCTAAGAAGTAGTAGGTAAAAAGCGCTGAGCGGCTCAAAGGCTAAGCCGAGCATTCCTTTAATTTGACTTTTCTCTTTCTAAGAAGTAGTAGGTAAAAAGCGCTGAGCAGCTCAAAGGCTAAGCCGAGCATTCCTTTAATTTGACTTTTCTCTTTCTAAGAAGTAGTAGGTAAAAAGCGCTGAGCGGCTCAAAGGCTAAGCCGAGCATTCCTTTAATTTGTCTTTTCTCCTCCTAAGAAGTAGTAGGTAAAAAGCGCTGAGCGGCTCAAAGGCTAAGCCGAGCATTCCTTTAATTTGTCTTTTCTCCTCCTAAGAAGTAGTAGGTAAAAAGCGCTGAGCGGCTCAAAGGCTAAGCCGAGCATTCCTTTAATTTGTCTTTTCTCCTCCTAAGAAGTAGTAGGTAAAAAGCGCTGAGCGGCTCAAAGGCTAAGCCGAGCATACCTTTAATTTGACTTTTCTGCTTCTAAGAAGTAGTAGGTTAAAAGCGCTGAGTGGCTCCAAGGCTAAGGGGCAAATTTACTTAGTTCTGAAGTTGTGCCAGCGATGTCTTCGCTCACTTCGCAACACTTCGCCAGGCGGAGATCCGCCAGGCGAAGTTGCGTCCAGGGAGCAGAAAGGTAGCGATGCCTAATTTGCATACGGTGCCAAGTTAAAGTTTAATGGACGTATATGTTGCAGCAAATACATTACACTACACAAGGCCGGGAAACCTTAATAAAAAAAAATAAAGTTGTTATAGTGCCCTACACATGAGCCCAGTGTATAGTTTAGGTGCCATATGTTAGGAAATGTAGGGGGGAAGGAGGGTACCCCAAAAAAATGTATGATCTTTTTCAGGCTATCACCCTGAAAAAAGTAAAAGACGCCAGCATTTTTTGGGACTTAAAAAAATGTCAACTATTTTTAAGAGAAACTCCTATCTACTCTATTGCACTTCGCCTGGTCTGAGCTGGCGAAGTAAAGTCTGGCGCAAGAAGTAACGTTCAGTAAAATCCCCAATTTAGTGAATTAGCGTAGTTACGTCCCTTCACCAGAGTGCAACTTTGCCTGGGTGTGAAGTACTGCTATAGTCTGTCTACTTCGCTAGCGAATCTACGCCAGGGACCATTAGTAAATCGGCAAAGTGCCAAAATGACGTCACACTGGTCGAATTTTCGCTAGCATTAGCCACTTCGCCCTTTAGTAAATTTCCCCCTAAGCCGAGCATACCTTTTTTTTTTGTAACTTATATTTTTATTTGTTTTTACCAAAAAGCATTCACATTGAAAGATACATAAATCCTGTTTTAAATCATGTATTTAAAATGTATTGTTAGATCATTTCTAATAAATCATAAATAAAATATCATACATTTTGTATTTTGTGTCTTTTATTTATACAATACCTTCTGCATATTATATTTTAGTTACAGTTAGCTGATATAATCACACGTTGCATATTCCAAACCAAAATTTAACAAAAATTTACAGTAGACAGTGATTTATAAGGCTGGTAAAAGATGTTACAGGAAGGTAAATATATATAATAACAGCGGTTTTCTTAGGCTCTATATATAACCAAAACAATAAGGTCAGAACTTTTAACCGTAAACAATGGTAACAAGTCATTTGTTATAACCATGCTTCCTATTGACCATTATTCCCTAACAATTTTATTACCAAATATCATTCTAATGCCTGTTCAATTGAAATGAATTCCCATCTTCAGGAAATTGGGCACTGTGTTATTGATAAGTGCAATCGTATGTTCAAAGTTTTTATTACTGTTTACGTTCTGATAAATTTCCCTTAGGGAGGGGATGTTTGACGTTCCCCATTTAGCTGCAATGAATATCCTAGCTATAGTAAGTACAGGATTTAGTAACCTTTGTTGAGCATTAGCAAGCCCTATTACAGGTTTCCCAAGTAATAATGTAAGGATATTTTTCTGTATATTGTTACATGTAAAACACCTTATAAGGCTTAGAATGTCGTCCCAAAATGGCTGAATCAGTGCACAATTCCAGAAAATATGAAGTACATCTCCTGGAGCCTGTGTATATCCGAAATTACGGAGACAAAACATCCAACACCACTCCCGGAATTTACTTCAATAAATCAATACTAAGGGTAGTGGGGTTTCTTTGAATTTTATCAACATTAGATTCTAGTTCAAGCCTGTGCACCTCTCACCATTAGAATCCAATGGCCCAGGTGCAGACGCCCAGAACCAAACGCTTAAAGGAACAGTTCAGTGCGAAAATAAAAACTGTGTAAATAGATAGGCTGTGCAAAATAAAAAATGTTCCTAATATAGTTAGTTAGCCAAAAATGTAATGTATAAAGGCTGGAGTGACTGGATGTCTAATAAAACAGCCAGAATCCAACTTCCTGCTTTTCAGCTCTATAACTCTGAGTTAGTCAGTGACTTGAAGGGGGGCCACATGGTACATTTCTGTTCAGTGAGTTTGCAATTGATCCTTAGCATTCAGCTCAGATTCAAAAGCAACAGATATGACCCATGTGGCCCCCCCTCAAGTCTCTGATTGGTTACTGCCTGGTAACCAGGGTAACCAGTCAGTGTAAACCAAGAGAGCTGAAAAGCAGGAAGTAGTGCTCTGACTGACATGTTATACATCAAATCACTCCAGCCTTTATACATTACATTTTTGGCTAACTAACTATATTAGAAACATGTTTTATTTTGCACAGCCTATCTATTTACCTAGTTTTTATTTTTACACTGAACAATTCCATTAAAAAAGGGAGCTGGTAATATAACCCCTGACTCCTCACACAGGGCTACAATCACGTTTTCAAAAGAACAAACACCATAAATCTTACCCCGTACCCGTTGTGACCCGGGCGCCGCTGCCCCGAGTCTGTCAATAGGGGGGAACGTCGCCAGCCAGTCTATAAGAAGAAGCAGCGCACGCCTGGGCCCCTTCCACAGATCACTCAACTCCAGACCATAGGTAAAAGCAATGTACTTTATTTAAACATACTATTAATTATAAACAGCGTTTGAGGTCTGACGAGTTTCACTAATGGCTGGAGTAGCAGATCTATCAACTCCAACAGTCCCTCATTAAGTGAGGACACCCCCGAAATAATCAGCCTGCCCTTTGGTGGTAATTCTCCCTTATGCACCTTGGGGAGGTGATAGAATATGGGGGTTTGTGGAGTTTCAGGTACTACGGTGTTCCAGGTCTTATTTGTTATCGGACCTAACTGTTTTCCGACATTGGCAATTTTTTCTAATTCTTTTCTGAACTCATTTATTGGATTAAAGCTTACATTTTTGTAGGTATCCACATCACTTAATTGTCTAGTAGCGTCCTTCTCATAATCAGCTGTATTCATTACAACCAACAGCCTGTTTAATAGTGATAAGTTTATTGGTACTAAGTTCCTTCAGTGCCTTTCTCTGATCAATTGTAAGATTGCTTGACTTATAGCTCACCCGATTTTTTGCCATAGTTTGACGAGATCCCTTTCCACAACGTCCTTAAATACATCTACCAATTCACCCCGGCTACCAACCGGATAGAAATCAGAGTTTCTCCCCAGTCTGCGGCTTAAGGACTGTGCATCTGCCCCCACTATATCTGATGCATGTTCACAACGCAGGAGTGACTCCAAATCATGAGCCGCTCACTGCTCAAAGAACAGTGGTGATCTCTCAAAGTTATCCTGTGTATCCTCTTAATTATGACTATGTACATTGTGTTCAGAAACTCCAGGAATTTCAGTGCCTTGATTATAACCTGTGTTTCCCCTCACTGCATCTGTGTTTTGTTCAGTTTGTAAAAAGTGTTTGTGCAAAACCAGCTTTCTATTGAATTTGCTCACATCTAGTCTTTTCCCAAAAGTGACTTCTGTGCATTTGTTAATGTAAAGTCCGATAAGTTCAATACATTACACTCCGTTTCTTGTTCATTCGATCACTCAGTGTATATCTCCAATCTTCCGGTTCCCTTTCTTCTCTCTCTTCTTCTCGTCTCCCCTTGTCCTGTCGTCTGTAATCCGTGTGTGATAGTCTTTGATATCCATTGGTCCTCTCCCCGTTTTTTGGTCTTTGATCTCCACTAAATCTCTCCCCATTAGGGATGGGCAATTTTTTTCACCTTGCAAAAATGACGCCCATAGACTTGTATGGCGTTGTGCGTCAAAAAAAAAATAAGATGCGCCCATAGACTTTAATAGGCGTCAGCGACATTTCGCCTGCGGTGAGTTTTTAGCGAAACTAAATGGGTCAAATTCGCCCATCCCTACTCCCCATCTTTTGGTGTGCTTTGTCTCCCTCCGGAGATAACTTCCAAGGCTCTTTGGTTCCGCTGTTCCTGCGAACTGTGAAAGGAAGAAGAGGACAGCGAAGAGATGGCAGACTGATCGAGGCTAGCATCAGAGTACTCAGTATCATCACTGGAAAAACTGACAAGCTTTCTATCACTCCATTCCCTTTGTTTTAATATCGATTTAATTTGTTTTTTTGCGTTTTTTGCCTTATATAGACCCGATCTTCCTCGTAATCTCCACTGTCTCGATTGAATTTGGTAGTTTTAATTGAAATCATTTTTGACTCTATTTCAGTTAATTTAGACTTCATTTCACACTCCCATTTCTTAAATCTATCATAATCCCCATTGATGCCTGCTACTGGTATTTTGAGCCGTTCTTGGGCTTCTTGTATATCCATGTTCAATTTCTTTAATAGTTCTTGGTTGTGCTCTACCAGTAACTGCATCAATTTTAGTGAACAGTCCGTTAATGTATCATCCCATTTCTTTAAAAAAACATCCTTAATTTCATACGGGGGTTTTTTTTAATACGTAATCCCCTTGGGTCCATCCCCTTCAGAATATATTTTTCCAGATATACTGTGTCCCACCACATTTTCAGTTCTTTTATCATTAATTTCTCTAGTTTCCAAAATGAATTAAAACCAGTTAATTGAGAGGAGGTAGTGGGATCCTGATTAAATACGGCTTCAGCTCTCCTCCTCCGTTCAGCTACTTGATTAGTATATGCTTCCGACATGTTGCTAATTAAATAATTTAAGAGTACACTCCACCGACTATCAGTCCCACATACAGAAATATATAAGAAAGGTTTATTAAATCATTTCCACATGCTGGTTTCCTAGTAATTATCCATACGTATATCGGAAATTACGGAGAAAACATCCAGCACCACTCCCGGAATTTACTTCAATGAATCAATAATAAGGGTAGTGGTGTTTCTTTGAATTTTATCAACATTAATCAACATTAAGGGATACTGTCATGGGAAAATTTTTTTTTTTCAAAATTAATCAGTTAATAGTGCTGCTCCAGCAGAATTCTGCACTGAAATCCGTTTCTCAAAAGAGAAAACTGATTTTTTTATATTCAATTTTGAAATCTGACATGGGGCTAGACATATTGTCAATTTCCCAGCTGCCCCAAGTCATGTGACTTGTGCTCTGATAAACTTCAATCACTCTTTACTGCTGTACTGCAAGTTGGAGTGATATCACCCCTCCCCTACCCCACCAGCAGCCTTACAACAGAGCAATCGGAAGGTAACCAGATAACAGCTCCCTAACACAAGATAACAGCTCCCTAACACAAGATAACAGCTGCCTGGTAGATCTAAGAACAACACTCAATAGTAAAAACCCATGTCCCACTGAGACACATTCAGTTACATTGAGAAGGAAAAACAGCAGCCTGCCAGAAAGCATTTCTCTCCTAAAGTGCAGGCACAAGTCACATGACCAGGGGCAGCTGGGAAATTGACAAAATGTCTAGCCCCATGTCAGATTTCAAAATTTAATTTAATCTGTTTGCTCTTTTGAGAAATGGATTTCAGTGCAGAATTCTACTGGAGTAGCACTATTAACTGATGCGTTTTGAAAAAAACATGTTTTCCGATGACAGGATCCCTTTAGATTCTAGTTCAAGCCTGTGCACCGCTCACCGTTAGAATCCAATGGCCCAGGTGCAGACGCCCCGAACCAATACATCATTTTGTTTATCTGCTGAATTCGCTACTTTTTTTTATATCTAATTGTTAACGTGGTACAAGTTACAAATTGTCTCCAGAGAAAAACTTCAAGATAAGATTAAATTGTGAATGGCAAGGGGAGAGATACATTTATAAATGATTACGAATAAAGTGTGACAAACACCCTAGATTCAATTTATGGATTTGATACATTAAATAGTTCACTGAACGGGATTTAAACTGTACATTAATTATAAACCGATTGACGTAATTATTTTTAACTAATTCATTTTTTCTAAGATGTATACAAGTTTCTTTTAAATGAATCTAAATAATTAATTGTTTATATGCTAATTGGGTGGGTGAGTTTAAATTGTGGGTAACGTGATGGGAAGTTAGGTCTCTGAGGAAATATGCAAACACGAAATGCGTCGCCTGCGCTAATGCACACGCGGCGATGCATTTTCCATAGTTGCCCGAAGTTGCCTCAGTGAGGCAACTTCGGGCAACTATAAAAAACACATTGCTGCGTGTGCTTTAGTGCAGGCAACTTTTCCTTATAGCCTATGGGAAAACACGATGAGGCAGTTCGGGGAGATAGTCGCTCAGAAAACGAGGCGATTATTCACCAGGCGACAAAATCTCCCCGAATCTCCTTGTGTGGCCTTACCCTTAGAATGTTTATAATCTCTTACTAAAAAGGGGTCAATAATCACTGAATATATTCTAGATATTAGCTTCTTTTGTGGAAGACCTTTATAGGCTATTTGTTCAAAGCTAGTTGGTGCGTTGCTTTTGAAATATTGATTAAATGGTATCATATAATGCCTAATCTGGAAGTACATAAACCAATGTTATTGGGAATTGGGGAGCTTTGATCTTCATAGTTAAGTATGCCTGTCAAGGTATTATCTGATGCATCTTTGACTGTGAACAGAGATGTGCTGTCTCCTAGGATGTTAAAAGGAGCAGATATGGCCTGGGGAAACAAGGGATTTCCTGAGAGTTCTGTTAGTGGGGAATAAGGAAAGCTCAGTTTAAACTTCAATTTTGTCCTATTCCAAATTGTTATAGTAAACAGTGTTGTTTTAAGCATTGGGATTGCTAAATTTGTAATTTGGAAAGGTGCCCAGAACCATGCATTGGGGTGATACGGTTGAAACTGTGCATTTTCAATTCTTACCCAGACTAGTTCGGAGGACCAATGTGTCCAAGCAAACACTTGACGTAACTGAGCAAGGTAGTTTGGAAAGTCTCTAAAACAATACGTAGGAATCTCAACTGGCAAAGTTTCAAAAAGATACAGGAATTTAGGAAGGACATTCATTTTGATTGATGCAATTTTGCCAAACCAGGAAATAGCCATATTTGCCCACTTAAGTAGCAAGTCTTCATATCTAGGGGTAATTTTAGTACCTAAATATGTAATATAATCCATTTTCCATTTTATAAGTATAGGCGGATTGTTAAATGCTATACATTGCACTTGGCATGTAATAATAGATAAAGCCTCAGTTTTAGCTATATTTATCTTATAATGGGATATTTCACTATATCTATATAAAAGCTCATGAAGTGCTCTAAGAGAACTATGGGGAGAAGTGAGAGTCAGAATTACATCATTGGCATATAACACCACTTTAAGATGTTCATTCCCTATCTTGAGGCCAATAATATCAGGATTAGATCTTATATTTGCTGCCAAGGGTTCTATGCTCAAAGCATAGAGCAGGGGGGATAAAGGGCATCATTGTCGCGTTCCGTTAGAGATTGTTATAGATTGATCAGTTTTCCTGGGTAATTTAAGGTAAGCACTAGGATTAGCATATCACATTCTCAAAGCTGTATGGTAAGGGCCTTGTAAGTTTAAATGTTTTAGAAAAGCAAACATGTATGACCAGTCCAAGCGGTCAAAGGCCTTTTCTGCTTCTAAACTAAGTATTATAGCTGGATTGCCATTGCAGAAGTTCTATAGTGTTTATAATACGCCTAGTATTATCTCCTGCCTGACGTCCCTGAATGAAACCTACTTGATCTCCATGGATCATTCTAGAGAGTATTGGGGCCAGCCGATTCGCTAAAATCTTTGTGAAAATTTTTAAATCCGAATATAAAAGAGCAATTGGCCTATAACTGGAGCAGCTTGTCAAATCTTTACCCTCTTTATAGTCTATGATGTGAGATCTGATGGAGGTATAGATGTACCCTGTAAATAACTGTTATAAAGCTTAACCAGATAAGGAGAAAGAATATGTTGGTGTTGTTTATAATAGTGATATGGATGATAGTAATGACAGTTAATGACGGTTAGTTCACAATCCCATTGCGTCTTGATATCTAACCAAGTTATGGGGTGCCCACATACCAACTCCTGAATGCAGGTCTCTTTGATCCATTTTGGAAAGGAGAGACCATTTTGGAAAGGAGAGAAGAGCAGGCCCGGATTTGTGGAAAGGCCACCAAGGCCCGGGCCTAGGGCGGCAGGATTTTAGGGGGCGGCATGAATCTCAAACACACCCACATTCGTTTGGAAGCTGTGGGGCTGATCATGAGAAACAATAGTTTTTTTAAATTTCCCATGCGCCAATCACCAATGCTCCCAACCTAATGATGAAAATTTGTGCATCTGCGCAAGGGAAGGGAACAGGGGTGAAGAACAGCAGCGGGCCTAGGGGCACCCGCTATGTAAATCCGGGCCCTGCTCAAGAGCAGGGTGCAAAGTACAGAAAAAAACAGTTCATTGCTGCTATTGAGAGGCTGAAACTTTAGGCTGATGCAATAAGTTCATTATATAAAATATGGCATTTTTAGCCCTATGAATTTTTACGATTTAGTTCTGCTTTAAGGAAACAGCCACGAATATCCACTCACAATGGTTCCATTGAACTATTCAAATAGGTATTGGCTGAAAATCACAGAGGTGTGAAAGTGTGATCTAATCACAATGGTACCATAATAACTGGATCACAACTTCACAATTTTTACATTTCAGCTAACACCTACCTGAACAGTTCAATGGGACTACCATTGGCAATGGTTTCTATCTTTTGTGCCACTGTTTTTTGTGCCCCTTGTAACTCCTTGTAATAATTCCTTCCTTCCACCTATCCAGGACGAGTTCAGATGCAATGTAAGTATTAAACAATCCCCACATACTAGACAACGGGTGGAGGATTAGCAGCTGCTTTGTCTCTTGGCCCCCGATTTCTAGCACAAGAAAATTGTTTCTTGGGGCCCCCCTCCGACCCCTGCCCATACTGCAAAGCTCATTCTGGGGCCCCTGCCACGAATGTACATGAGTGCTTACTTGTACCTTTTAGACCAGGACGAGTAGGCTCAGGGCAACGGTGACAAGGAGCGACCGTGAGCGAGTGCGCACACCCCTGCTTGTACCTTTCATTGGACCAGGAGTATCTTTAACGTTTTGCTACCAGGACCGGGAAGAGTCGGCTGGCTGGTGTCCCACCGGCCCAGTCCAACCCTGCACCCATACATTCCTAAAAAATGATGTTCTGCAACCGAAGCCAAGGTTAAGGAAAGACACATATATAGTCATACTCACAGACACTGTTTTCCTCCCTACAACATGTTGATAAATGATTTGCCAACTCTTAAGTTACCTGCCAAAAGTCAGGCTGTAGTATCAATCCCAAGAGCTACACTATTAATGGACTAGATAGTGAAAAATGATTTCTTAGTACGACTGCATTTTTTCAAGATAATTACTTTTTTTGTCTACCTCTTTCTAGACTACATTAACTTAACTTGAATTCTAATGTGTGAATGCCCTGCACGTGTTGTCAATGAAGGACAAATGATAACATTGCACTGGGAGAAAAGATTAATGTGGCACGAAAGACAATAGTAGAATTCCTTCTAACACTAACCAAAGTTGAAGGTATTACAAGCTAATATATATTAATTCCATTCAAAAGCTGTTGCATGATCACATCATTTGCATGTGTCATATTCTACTCAACAACAAGATCATTGGAAACCGGACATGTTATTCCCAGGATTTAGTTTTTTTCATTTTGGCCAAAATCCAACTGTTTTTATTGTGCCAAGAGCCTTAAAGAGTAAATATTTTGCACAACGTATAAAAATTAAGTATAAAATAGACCCTTTGGTGCATAATAATTAGATATCTATCTTCTAGCTCAACAGCAACAAAGTTTAGGCCAACCCACCAGATTTATCAAAATGTAAGACTAGAGTTCACCATAAAAACTATGTACCCACTTTCTATTCATTCCTATGGGATTTTTAGAAGTGTATTTATCAAATGGTGACTCTTAAATTTCACCCCTTTATAAATACACTTCTAAAAATCCCATAATCCCAGGAATTAATAGAAAATGTTTTTTTTTGTGGGTAGCTCTAAACTCACATTTTGTTAAATCTGCCCTTTAATTATTTAAACTTCTCTATGTTTCGGGAGTGTTAGCAAAATGTCAATTTGAGTGGGAAGTGATATTTCATCTTGTTGTGAGAGATGACTAAACTCACAAGAATACTATCATATATGGAAACAAGAGAAACCTCCTGCCTTATGTAGAGGTATAGGATCCATTATTCACAAACCCGTTTTCTGGAAGCCTTGAATTATTGGATGCCCATCCCACATTGACTCCATTTTAATCAAATAATTTATGTTTTTTTAATGATTTCCTTTTCCTCTGTAATGATAAAACAGTAGATTGTACTTGATCCCAACTAAGATAAAATTAATCCTTATTGGAGGCAAAACAAACCTACTGGGGTCATTTATAGACACTGGGTAGATTTGCACCTGGGCAATAACCCATGGCAACAATCAGATGTTTGCTTTCACTGATTAACGTGCAGCTGGCTTAAAAAAGCTAATTACTGTTTGGTTGCTATGGGTTACTGCCCAGGTGCAAATTTGCCCAGTGTTTATAATTGATGCTTATTCGGTTTATTTAATGTTTAAATACATTTTAAGACAATTTAAGGAATGGTGATCCAAATTATGGAAAGACAGGTATGGGACTTGTTGTCCAGAATGCTCAGGACCTGGGGTTTTCCGGATAATGGATCTTTCCGTAATTTGGATTTTCATACTTTTAGGGGCCAATTCACTAACGTCGAGTGAAGGATTCGAAGTAAAAAAACTTTGAATTTCTAAGTTTTTTTTGGGCTACTTCAACCATCGAATGGGCTACTTCAACCTTCGACTACGACTTCGAATCGAAGGATTCGAAGTAAAAATCGTTCGACTATTCGACCATTCGATAGTCGAAGTACTGTCTCTTTAAAAAAAACTTCGACCCCCTAGTTCGCCATCTAAAAGCTACCGAAGTCAATGTTAGCCTATGGGGAAGGTCCCCATAGGCTTGCCTAACTTTTTTTGATCGAAGGATATTCCTTCGATCGTTGGATTAAAATCCTTAGAATCGTTCGATTCGAAGGATTTTATCGTTCGATCGATCGATCGTACTTTTAATCGTTCGATCGTACTATCTGCGCTAAATCCTTCGACTTCGATATTTGAAGTCGAAGGATTTCAATTCCCAGTCGAATATCGAGGGTTAATTAACCCTCGATATTCGACCCTTAGTGAATCAGCCCCTTAGTGTACTAGAAAATCATGTAAACATTAAGGGGCAGATATATCAAGGGTCAAAGTGAATTCAAGGGAATTTTCGAAGTAAAAAAAAGTCATTTTTTGGATGCTTCGACCGTCGAATAGGATACTATGACTTCGAATTTAATTTGATTCAAAGTAAATATAGTTAGAATATTCGATAATCGAAGTACTGTCTTCGAATACAATAGCTCGCCAAATTAAACCTGCCGAAGTGCTACAGATGCAGCCACTTTGGTTTGTCTGTTTGACACAGAATAACTAAACACAGATATCCCATTTATCTCATTTAACACAGAAAACTGTGACACAACATCCCATCTAATTAAAGCATTCACCATTGTGAACAATGG
The DNA here is from genome assembly GCF_017654675.1 of Xenopus laevis. Taxonomy (NCBI): domain Eukaryota; kingdom Metazoa; phylum Chordata; class Amphibia; order Anura; family Pipidae; genus Xenopus; species Xenopus laevis. The sequence goes on from NC_054379.1 coordinate 155,495,080, forward strand.
TGCTTTGGTATGCTAATGAAAAGGTTAAATGCATTAAATGAGTTAAGATAACTTTAGATAACACAGTTTCTTCAATTAACTCTGAGTCATGACGCATTTAACTCACAAATCCAAGTGGCTTCATCTGTATGTTAGCCTATGGGGACTTTCTAGACCATTTTTATAAGTCTTTACACATCGAAGTATAATCGTTCGATCGTATGTTAAAATTGAACGATCTAATCGTTTGATCGAACGATTTTACTTCGATCGTTTGATTCGGTGAAAAAGTATTTTAATTCGATGGTTGAATTTCAAAGTATTTTTTACTTCGAAATTCAACCCTTGATAAATCTGCCCCTAAATAACCCGATAGGCTGATTTTGCTTCCTTAAATATTAGAGTGGTGGTTCACTATTTAGATAACTTTTAGTATGTTATAGAATGCCCAATTCTAAGAAACTTTTCACTTGGTCTTCATTATTTTTTTTATAGTTCTTTGAATTATTTGCCTTCTTCTTCTGACTTTTTACAATGGGGTTCACTGACCCCCATCTAAAATCAAATGCTCTGTAAGGCTACAAATGTATTGTTATCGCTACTTTTTATTACTCGTCTTTATATTCAGGCCCCATTTCAATATTGTATAGTGTTTACTTATTTATTATGACAGAAATCTGCAAGAGCCTTAAAATGTAGAGACACTTTTTTCGAATAGTTACCAGGTTGGCGTATTTTACCCAACATCTTGTAGGTTTCTCAGGTTTGCCTTAACATTGTGCTATGAATGTAAATAGATCTCAGTATATGTGGGTAGCCATCAATAAATTCGAATCAGGGGACTGGAGGCTTTTTACAAAAAACATTTCACTTTAGAACACATGCTGCAATCATTTAAACTCTTAATTTATTTGTAGAGTGTTAATGAATATACTTAATGCAAATGACTCCTTTCAAATGAACAGCTATAAGTATGTTTCATTTCAAATTCATTTCTTATTGCTGAAAGTAGAGCTAGAGAATTTAACTACTGAAGTAAACAGAGAATAACGCTGTGAACATTTTAATAGAAAATCATTCATGATGGATCATCAATCTCCTTATGACGTTTCTCCTCAACCAAAACTAGTGGATCCACTTAGCTGTCTCTAGTTATGCTGATTGGAAAGCATAGCTAATTAATTAACTAATTAAGGCACTTAATGAAGCCCCTCCCTATATTTCATCTCTGATCTCCAAATACTCTCCTTCACGCAACCTTTGCTCTGCTTCTGATCTTCGCCTCGCTTCTCCTCTCATCACTTCTGCCCATTCTCGTCTACAAGACTTCTCTTGGGCTTCTGCTTTTCTCTGGAACTCTCTGCCTCGAGCTGTCAGACTTTCTCCTTCCTTCCAAACACTCCTTAAAGACCCACCTGTTTAAAGAAGCTTATTCAATGTACCTTAATTAATTCATAAATCACAAAATTGTTTCTAAAATCCTAATGTCTCAATTGTACCCTAACCTTTAGTTTGTAAACTCTAAGGGGCCGATTCACTAACTTCGAGTGAAGGATTCGAAGGTAAAAAACTTCGAATTTCGAAGTTTTTTTGGGCTACTTCGACCATCGAATGGGCTACTTCGACCTTCGACTACTACTTCGAATCGAAGGATTCGTAGTAAAAATCGTTCGACTATTCGACCATTCGATAGTCGAAGTACTGTCTCTTTAAAAAAAACTTCGACCCCCTAGTTCACCATCTAAAAGCTACCGAAGTCAATGTTAGCCTATGGGGAAGGTCCCCATAGGCTTGGCTAACTTTTTTTGATCAAAGGATATTCCTTCGATCGTTCGATCGAACTATCTGCTTTAAATCCTTCGATTTCGATATTCCTAGTCGAATGTCGAGGGTTAATTAACCCTCGATATTCGACCCTTAGTGAATCGGCCCCTAAATTGTAGGGCCCTCTAATCCTATTGTACTCTGTAACCCTTGTTTGTTATCCTCCATTTATTCCCTGTTTGACAAGCATGCCGGCGCTATATAAATATATGATGATGATGATTGCACTGATGACCCTCAATAAGGGCGAAACAGGTCTACTGTACTTTTGGGAATCCGATCAACATACTGCCTTGGCTGTACTTAAACACCCAATGGGCGAGGCTCAGTCTTAAGGTATCCCATGTAAATGGAAATTTTAGGAGCAATACTGAGCTCCCTGTACAAAATTCTTTCCACTTCCCTGGCTCTACATATGCTGATTGAAAAACCAACAAAAGCAAAACTGGCCTGCATTTGTGATCCGATCAGCATTCTGCCCTGGGTTAGCTTAACAATCCAGTGAGTGAGGTTTAGGCCTATGATTAAGGGGGTTATTTATCAAAATCCGAATGTTTCAGATTTTTTAAATTAAAGTTAAAAGTCTGACAAAACTAGAATCCACGATTTACCATTATTTATCATTAAAAAAACCACAAAGTAATCGGTTCAGAGAAAAACCCGAAAATATACGAAAAATCATATCATATTTTTTTTGTCCTGAAACGTACTATTTTTTCGAGATTTTTTTCTGAAAAGCACGAGTTTTTCAGATTTTTGCCCTGAAATAGTCGGATTTTCGGACTAGTTCCAGCTCTGACCACAGAACCCGCAAAATATGGTAGGGACCTCTCCCATTGACATATATACATCCTTGGTAGGTCTGAAATGCCAGATTTTCGGATTCTGCCTTTTTGTAGCCTCTGGGTTTGGATTTTATATTGAAAAAAAACTCACATTTTTCGAGTCTTTGGCATTTGAACTTTGATAAATAACCCCCTAAGTGTCTCTATATTTTTAAACATAATGTAAAACAAAAACGTTGTATTATTTAAACTACAGATTCTACTTCTGGTGTTCCAGATCGGTGCCTGCCTGTTGTTACCAGGTATAAAGCAGGTAAGCATGCACAGATAACACTCAAGCTCAGCAATATCAGTATGTTATTCATAGTTATAATATACCATTTCCCTTCTGTTTTGATGTTTCTTACTGAAATTCCAATTGCTCTTACAATAAGATCAGTCTGGGCTATATTTAAAAAAGTACAGGTATGGGATCCATTATCCGGAAACCCGTTATCCAGGAAGCTCTGAATTAAGGAAATGCTGTAGACTCCATTTTATCCAAATAATCAAAATTTTTAAAAATGATTTCCTTATACTCTGCAATAATAAAACAGTAGCTTGTACTTGATCCAAAATAATATATAATGCATCCTTACTTGAAGCAAAACCAGCCTATTGGGTTTATTTCATGTTTAAATGATTTCTAGTAGACAAGGTGAGATCATCCAAATGACGGAAAGATCTGTTATCCGGAAAACCCCAGGTCCTGAGCATTCTGGATAAAAGGTCCAATACCTGTACCTGTAACTGAGTTGCATAATATTAACAGTGAGAATGGTGGAATGATTAACTTTGACACAAAAACAAAAAGAGTGACAATGTAAATAAAAAAGCAGAACAGAAAAATTCCAAAAGGCAGAGCACAATAGAAAGGGGATACATTAAAGAGGAAGAAATTAGAAAATGGCAAACATCTAAATAAAGGCAATAATCTTTAGCTAATTCTGTGCATTGTCTTGGATTTTATCATTCAATTCAATTTGCTATCAATTACATATTTGCATTTCTTTATGATACTATTGTAAATTTATGTCCACTGATTAAATGTTCCTGAAACTATAGTTGGGGATTAGCCAGATAACGGTTCATATATTAGGGGGCCGATTCACTAACTTCGAGTGAAGGATTCGAAGGTAAAAAACTTCAAATTTCGGGCTACTTCGACCATCGAATGGGCTACTTCGACCTTCGACTACGACTTCGAATCAAAGGATTCGTAGTAAAAATTGTTCGACTATTCGACCATTCGATAGTCGAAGTACTGCCTCTTTAAAAAAAAACTTCGACCCCCCCTAGTTCGCCATCTAAAAGCTACCGAAATCAATGTTAGCCTTTGATCGAAGGATATTCCTTCGATCGTTGGATTAAAATCCTTCGAATCGTTCGATTCGAAGGATTTTATCGTTCGATCAAAGGAATTATCCTTTGATCATTCGATCTGACTAACTGCACTAAATCCTTCGACTTCGATATTCGAAGTCGAAGGATTTTAATTCCTAGTCGAATATCGAGGGTTAATTAACCCTCGATATTCAACCCTTAGTGAATCGGCCCCTAGATATTGACGAATGGCAGTTGGACTTTTGCAGTCCATGTTATGTAATATATATATATATATATATATATATATATATATATATATATATATATATATATATATATATATATATATATATAGAGTTTCACAATTTCATTTTTACAGCTAACAAGTTTTTATTGAATCAATTTTCTCTTGCTTGGCGCTTGAATTTTCATATCATGCATGAAATTAAGCATATGGTTTCTGTATAAACATCTTAAAGTTACTGCCACATACAGTAGCTTAACATATGTTTTTACATGTTTAATTTACTGAGTATTCATTTTTTTCTTTTTAAAGTGGATCTGGGAGTTTTTTGCTTAAAGACCCTCTTTGAGATTTAAGATTTGTTTAAGGCCACCTTAATTTGGGCGTCACACAATAATTACATTTTTCTGCATGCAATTTGGTTGATGCAAATCCAGAAATAGCCTGTGAATCCTGGGATTTACAATTTATAAATGGAGGGAGTGTAGATCACCATTGTGGCTTGTAGTTCTTTACCTAAAGGTCTCTAAGTTTAGAAACGAATGAGAAAATGTAATCTAGGTTGCTAACTGAAAAACTGTACGCAATGTGAATATTCACAAACAATATTGCCTTTTCAAACATTTTGCAAACCATTTGTCCCTCACACACCAGTAGGATAGTGATTGTGATTTTTACAGTTTGCTAGTGTACTGCACAGTGTATGTAATAAACCTTCTTACTGAAAAAGTTCCTAAAAGATTACTCCACCGTCAAGCACCTTAAAAGTGCACAATACGCAAATAAGACTCACAATGCAAAAAAATTGTAATGAAGAAGATTACATTGCAAAATTCACATTTTTATTCTTATTTGTGCACAAATGTGTTCTCTTTGCGAGCCGATTTATTAACATTCGGATTTCTATTTTTTCTCTAAAAATGTGTGGGTTTATTCTCTAAAATTTCAAGATTTATGAAGTGTAAAAACCATGAAATACTCGAATACAAAACTTTGACAATTAAAAGCAATTGAGGTCTTACGGAAGCAAATGGGAGCTGAGCTGATGTTATTGGACCTTTTTTTTAACCATTTGGATTTGTAGAGGTTTTTGGATTTTTTTTCTCTCTAGTAATTGTCCAAAAAACTTGAATTTTTAGAGGTTTTAGAGGTATTCTTATTTTCTTGGATTGTTCAGTGTTTTTTTCATTTATGCTTTTTATATTTGGATCTTTTTTAATAAATGACATGTTGTTCGTAATTTTAGGGAAAATTGGTTTATTTGTGGTTTCAAAAATCTCTAAAACCACTAAAATAAGAATGTTGAGAAATGAACCTCTAAATTGCACCACATGCCACAATGACTAGGTGCAAGCTCTTTACTGAAGCAAAAGTGCATGCATTTTTGCATGTAGCTCTGCCTCCTTAGCTCTAAGTAAGGCATGTGGTCTTAAATGATCCCAGCCCATGGTCTTTAAGAGAGCCAGACACTAATTCAATCAAAGCAGCACATAGACTAACTACTTAGGGAGTTATTTGTCAATGTCTGAATTTATCTCAATATATTCTGCTACAAACTCCACTCAAATCCGATCAGGTTTTTAACTCTTATTTATTATTACATTTTCTGGAAAATCGATTTGCGGGAGAAAATCAGATTTTCATGATTTTTTCAGATTTTGCCGTCCGATTTTCAAATTTTCTTCGGAATTTTCACCCAAAAAGTCCAAAAACTTTGGGTTATTACACGAATCCCAGCGCACATCAAAAAATCATTGGGACTTCTCCCATTGACTTATATGCAACCTCGACAGGTTTGAGATGCCAGATATTCAGATTTTGACTTTTCTATCCTCGGGGTTTAATAAATTCTGAAAAATGTGTGATTTTTTTAAAAATCATGATTTTTTTGTGATTCTTCCATTCAGAGTGAATTAAATAACTCCCTACATGTGACCACCATCCCTTGGATGCCATGTTTCTCCTATAGACTTTAGTTAAAAAAAGCAAAGGGAAATGTGGGTCTCAATGTGCTGCCAAGTCAAACTTGTAGAGGCCCATTTATTAAACCTCAATTTTTTCTGGTCAATGTTTTTAGGGATAAAACTCAATTTTTTTTGTGGGGAAAAAATAGAATTTTTAGAGATTTATCATATCGCAAAGCTGCTAAAAATCGGAATGTGAAAATGCGCCATTTCAAATCTGTCAAGTTCATGAAGAAGTCAATGGCAGATGTCCCTTGATATTCTTGATATTGTGATCTGTGCTGGATAATCGGAATTTTCATACAATAATCCGAAAAATTCCAGTTTTAGCATCGCAAACTCAATAAGATTGGTTTTTTTTGTAGCATCAATCGTACAATATGAATTGACTCGATTTTGTCTCTCCAATTTTTTCAAGAATAATTATTGATAAATATTTAGTGGAAGGGAGTTAGATCAACTTTGTTTTCAGAAAACAATTTGAAGAATTCAAATTTTAGTAAATCAACCCCTGAATGTGATTGACTGATAATGGAAAAATCTTTTTTTATAGATCTTGAAACTTTATGCTTTATATGTTTTCTTGAATGAAAAGTGAAGAGCAATGTAGCATCAATCACAAGACTGACTCAATGCTCACAAATTTTCAGTAGGAAAAGTATCAAATGTTGATACATCTCCTATAGTGTGTTTGTGGTTTAATAACTAATATTCCAATAGACACTTTGGGGCTGTTGTTGACATCACTTTCCACCTGCAGCACCCATATGAATTTAGACCATTAGTGATGGATGAATTTATTCACCAGGGGCGAATTCGCTGGCGTAAAAAAATGGATGCCGGCGTCAAAAACGAGATGCTGGCGCCGTTTCACATATTTTTCGCCATTTCGCAAATTTTGGCACACACACAAATATGTCATACAGTATTAATATTAAAAGGACCCTTTATTTTCTTAGTTTGACCTTGACTATTTTTGAACATCTCATTTCTCCAGTGAATGTGTGTGTGTGTTTGCGCCACTTTTTATTATTCCTTTTATCATTTTCCCCCTTTCCTCTTCTGGCCTCAACACAATTTCATAAGCACTTCTAACTACTTTGGGAAATGGTCTGCATGGAAGATTCTATTTGAAACAAAATGACTTTCCTGTCTATCTACACTTCAAGATAAATGTAAACATTCTTTGCCGGAGAAACAAAGGCATTTTGAGTCCAATAAATAATAGGTTTATTATGTTTGCAACAGTTCAAACAGTTTATAAGAGATTGCCCTGAAAAGCAATAAAAATTGTCAGTCTAGTTTCTGAAAAACAATTTCTACATCAACATTTAAGTATTAATAGTGTGGTGATATGGCTTAAATGATTTTATTAAACGAGTCTCCCAGAACGACTTAGTTTCGATATTTACATCAGCTATTGTTGAATTAGTGTTTTGGTTCCAGGGTCTGTTAGTTATTGATATTTTCAACTATTGTGTACTCATTAGGTAGTGCCATTTAATAAGATTTGGTCAGATAAAATTAAATGCATCCAGAGATTGTCATTTATCTTTTTAGAACCTTTTGACAAAATTGGGGTCTTAAAAATGGGGGTCTTGAAATACAGGCATTGAGACCAAAACCTTATCTCAGTTCACCAGGTAGGAAAAATAGTCAAATGTTTTCAAATAATTAAAATTAATTCATAATTAAAAAAAGGTTCTAGTATTCTATATTTCCATCTGTATTTAATTCTTGTAACGGTTGTCACCCTAAATCTAGAACCAATGCCAAGCACCCTGGTCTCGGCTCGTGCTTCTGCCTGTAGCAGCCGCCTTTGGCCTCGGGAGGAGCCCTCAGCTACACAGATGCCTAGGTCTTAAAACAAGAGGTGCAAGGTGAAAGGTTCTAAACAAGCGAAGGGGCACAACTGTAAGCAAAGTCTTTTGGGCACAAGGTCGTGGTACAAGGTGTAAGACAGAATCGTAGTCAGGACAGGCCGGGTCGAGGCAGGCAGAGAATAAGCAAAGTCAGGCAGGCAAGGGTCAAACCGGAAGATCAATCAAAATGGATTTAGCAGAAGAGGTAGTTGGTATACAGGCACCGTCAGCGCACTCGCGTCAATATAACCAACGAGACGTGGGCGCGCGTGCCCTAAGTAGCCGCAATAGCAGCTGAAGAGGAGCGGCTGGTGTTCCTGCCGCATCACTGGATCACCAGGTATGGTCTTTATTACAGTTCTGCTGCTAGAATTGCACCCGCATTTTACTACCAAACATGAAATGTGTTGGCCTTTATGGTGATGAAAAAATAATTTATTTTAGTTCTGAAAAGGGAATATTCTGTTTATTTGACATGACTTATCCACTGGGCTGATGGCAGAAAAATTTCTGAATGATTTTTGTGCACAACAAATAGTTGCTGAAGGTCATACATCTGAAAGATAAGTTAAGCAGGTGTTTAACTGCAGGCTGTTCATTTATCAAATGGTGTTATTCATTAGTGGCAGGAGTGTAAATCTCTAAATACTAAAATAAATTCCACTTAGGAGAAATCCTGATTGAAAATGAAATGTCTGTTAAACTGAATATATTTATTGAACATAAAGTACAGCTCTTATAGTGGAAAAAACTGTTAAGATATAGTTCCATTTCCTTCTGGTTCTAGATATCATAGTAAGCAAAAGTTTTGAAAGTTGTATTTGTACCTTTGTGTTTGTTACAAAACCTACAACTAGTCTTATTTTTACCAGCCAGCAGCATTTTATTTGCATTTTTATGTTGTTCGAAAGTGTCTTGTTTTGAAGGAGAAAATAGAAAAATATTTTTAAACTACTGTAGCAGTAAATGTCTTAGTTTAACATAATTTGATATGGTCTTCTTCAAAGCAGCAACAGGTTATTTATGAAGTCAGAATTGTTTTATTGAGGGCGATATCATTTTTCATACTGGAATGGATATTTCATCGAAACAGGTAAACGTTACTGAAATTCCATTACCTTCATAGCGTTGCAACAATGACAAAATAATTGGTGGGTAATATGATTCCAATGATTTTTCTCTATTATTTTTCTTTAATAAAGCTCTTCAGTCTCCCATAAGATATGGTGGCTTTCGGCAAGTCAATAATATAAATTGAAAATATATGAGAAAAACATTTAAAAATAAGGACCTGTGAAAAATGGAAATGTAATACTTTTTTAAAATTAAAATATGAATGGTAGGAAAAATAGTCATCAAATGTCAACAGTTTTTAAATCATTAAAGAAAAGTTCTGGTATTCTATATTTCAGTTTGTATTTAGTTCTGCTGCTAGAATTTTCCTCCTCTCATCTTAGAGAGAACAGGCTACTCCATTTTCAGAAATCCATTAAGCAAATAATATATTATAAACTCCTTCTTATAACTTTCTTCCTTCATTACTCTGCACCTCAAAATATATCCTTTCCTATGTCTCCATAAATTCCTTGCTGACCCTTAGTAATTAAATTCTGGGGGATATGTTTTTCTTACATGGAGTATTTCAAATTCCTTTTCCTTTAATTCATTTCACTGCAACTACTACTGTAACTACTACTACAACTACTACTGATGTTTTCCAACTTAAAGGGATACTGTCATGGGAAAAAAAAATCCGTTAATAGTGCTGCTCCAGCAGAATTCTGCACTGAAATCTATTTCTCAAAAGAGCAAACAGATTTTTTTTATATTCAATTTTGAAATCTGACATGGGGCTAGACATATTGTCAATTTCACAGCTGCCCCAAGTCATGTGACTTGTGCTCTGATAAACTTCAATCACTCTTTACTGCTGTACTGCAAGTTAGAGTGAGATCACCTCCCTTTTTCCCCCCAGCAGCCAAACAAAAGAACAATGGGAAGGTAACAAGATAGCAGCTCCTTAACACAAGATAATAGCTGCCTCCTAGATCTAAGAACAACACTCAATAGTTAAAACCCATGTCCCACTGAGACACATTCAGTTACATTAAGATGGAAAAACAGCAGCCTGCCAGAAAGCATTTCTCTCCTAAAGTGCAGGCACAAGTCACATGACCAGGGGCAGCTGGGAAATTGACAAAATGTCTAGCCCCATGTCAGATTTAAAATTGAATATAAAAAATTCTGTTTTCTCTTTTGAGAAATGGATTTCAGTGCAGAATTCTGCTGGAGCAGCACTATTAACTGATGCGTTTTGAAAAAAAACATGTTTTCTGATGACAGAATCCCTTTAAACCTTTCTCTTTTGCTGCTCCTCACCTATGGAATTCCATCCCAATTTCTTTTTAATATTCCCTCTCTTTAAAAATAAACTAAAAATCACTCAGCACCAGCACTTTTGAAGTTATAAAGCAATCCATCTTTAAACTGCAACACCTATAGGTTACCCACCCAACTTAGATTGTAAGCTCTATGAGACAGAGACCTCCTTCCGCTTTAACATTTAGCACTTAAACTTGAATGTAACTGTATTTTGTAGTGATTTTTCTATTTATAGTTGTATTGAACCCTGATTGTCCTGTTTATGTATTGTTTTACTGTACAGTTTTGCATGTTGCTCAGAATGGTGAACTGGTGAGTAGTGATGGGCGAATAAAATTTTCCAGACATGAATTTGCGGCGAATTTCTGCAAGCACATTAATTTGGGAAACTGCTGCAAAATTTCCTGTAAAAAACAAAATAGTCAAAGTGTCAAAAGTGCTGTGCGTCAAAATTGGTGCGCACACAAAAATTGGCGGGCATAAAAATTATTTGGACGCTCATTGACTGTGGGCCAAATAGTTGCGCGTATAAAAATTGTCTTTTGCGTCAAAATTATTTTTGGAATGTGACTTCGATGTGTTCTGCAAACTTTTCGTTGTTTCGCGAATTTCGGCACAGATTCGCTGCTACAGATTAAGTTGCATGGTGGTTAAGTGGTGAATTTAGAGATTGGTACCTACTTGAGTACGTATCTTTTCTTAGAGAAAAGTTAAAAAGTTGCCATATTGACTTTTTCTGTCACTAAAGTCGCGGCAACAAAACTATGGATCATTTCATTGGGGCTAAGTTTCAAGTGGCAGTTGAGTGAAAGATCGGACTATTGCCCATTTATGTAAGAATGTACTGCAGTACAGAGTAGGTCAACTGCAAGAACTTTTTGACCATTCTAGACCTTCCTAGAACTGGCAACACCCTTGTTTTAATTAAATGTTTAAACATTTAACACTTTTTAACATTCTAAGCAATTAAAACATTTATTTTGATGTTTCAAATTTAGGGTTGCCACCTTTGACTTCCACAAAAACCAAACAAGGGGGTAGGATGATGGGAGGAGCAGTAGCATGGGGTAGGGTTATGACATTTGGGGGCAGGTCTGTGCTTCATGTTGGCATGGTTTTGAAATCAGAGGTGGTTATTGACCAGATTATTGTTTGGGTTTCACAAGGCTGAAACCCAAACAGGCAGTTGTAACCCTAAAACCCCCAGAAAAAACTGGACTGTTTGGGTCAAAACAGAACAGGTGGCATCCCTATTCATATTGGCATGAGGTTATATGTTTCCTTTGGGTATCTGTATTGACATGCCAATGCCATATAAGTGACTGTGGATTGCAAGCACCCCTGCATGAAGCTATAAAAATGCCCTCTCCTTTAAACCCTTGTTTAAATGTAGCTTAATGTACAAAGGGCCATATTCAATTCAGGGACAAAAAGTTTCTCATGGTTTATCATGTGAAAACTCAGACAAGATTTAATTTGAGTAGGAAATTTTTTTTTCTTCTAATTCACCAGTTTTTCCCCCACTTCAATAGAGTTTTCATGTGATACACTGTGAGATAAGTGTTTCTGAGATGCATTTCAAATTGAATCTGGTCCATGAGTTTTCACATGATAAACCTTTTTCTCACTGTATTGAATCTGGCCCAACATGTCTTAGGGGCAGATTTACTAAGCTCGAGTGAATAGTTCGAATAAAAAAATATTCGAATTTCGAAGGACTTTTTTGTGTCTTCGACCATCAAATTGCTCAAATTCACACAAATTCAATCGAATCGAATGATTTGAACAATTCGAAGTAAAAATCGTTTGACTATTCGACCATTCGATAATCGAAGTACTGTCTCTTTAAAAAATACTTCAACTTCATACTTCGCCACTTTAAACCTACCGAGGTGCAATGTTAGCCTATGGGGACCTTCCCCAGCACTTTTCTTTTTGATCGAATAAAAATCCTTCGATTGATCGATTAAAATCGTTCAAATCGTTCGATCGAACGATTTTTATTCGATCAAAGCTTTTGCTCTAAATCCTTCGAATTCGAATATCGAATTTTTAACCCTCGAAATTCGACCCTTGATAAATCTGTCCCTTAATGTCCTATAAATATTGATAATAGGTTGAGTACATAAGACCTCGTCTTTGTCTGTATAAATGGTCAAAGCCTCATTGCACCCCTGCCTAATGGTTTAAAATGTATCAACTTTCCCTTTTCTACTACATTTTTATAGGAGCAGTGGCCAGCTCCATGTTGTGCCTCTCAACCTTCCTAGCTACAGTCCCAGTGGTGGCTAGCAAAAGGGCAACAATTCGGGAGTTTTAACTTGGAAAGCAAGTTGCAGGTAAAATTTAATTCCCTTTGTAAAATGAAGCAGTATAATTCTTAATAAACCAGACCAGAGATGACTTTGGCCAGTTTGGATATATTGCATTATATGGACAAACAAGCCCTGTTTTGTTTAAAGGGGAGGGTACTTTTAGTAGCTTAATGCACAAAATGTCTTAGGGGCAGATTTATCAAAATGTGAATCATTCCTATGAAGCTTTTAGAATTGCATTCATCAGTGGGTGCTAGGTAGAACTCATAATTTGATTAATACAGTTCTAAAAATCCCAAAGGAATGAATGGAACGTCGGTGAGTTTTTTATTTATGAAGTTCTAAGCTAACATTTTGATAAATTTGCCCCGTAATGTCTTTTATAGATGATGGTAAGGGCAGAGGACTAGTGATGGGCGAATTTGTCCCGTTTCGAAAAATTCGCGAAACGCATTGAAGTCAATGGGTGTCAAAATTATTTTGAAATGCGTCAAATTTAACACCCGCAACAATTGTTACCCGTGCGCCTATTTTGGCCAAATGAATTAAAGTAAATGGGTGTCCGAATAATTCTTACATGCAAAAATGTTTATGCGTGCAACTATTCTGACGCGCCCAAATTTTCTCGACGCGACTGATTTTTCATTGGCAAACTTTCATGGCAGTTTCGGGAATCAGAAATTTGCAGCGAATTCACTCCTGCCGAATTTATTTGCCCATCAGTACAGTAACGTTGTGGTCAGAGCTTTATTGTGCCCTGCCTAATGGTTTAAAAAGTTTGTGGTGAGCACAACTTTCCCTTTTTTCACTGCTGTGCATATTATAAATCTTATGAATGTCAATATTTTCTGTATCTCATTATGTAAATTTAATTTTGTTATAATTTGCAAGATAAACCAGGGTATCCAAATAAATGTGTAGAAAGTTAGCGTATGTAGTGATGGGCGAATACATTCGTCAGACACGAATTTGCGGCAAATTTCCACGTTTCGCCGCAAGCAAATTAATTGCAATGTCAATTTGCCGGCAAAAAATCTGCCGCATCAAAAAGAATTGACGTACGTCATAATTGGTGCCCACATAAAATTGTCGGTGTCGAAATTATATGCGAATTTTGTGGTAAATTTGCTAATTTTTTGGTGAAGCGAAACTGCACAGATTCGCCCATCACTATGGAGCTAAGAAGTTTGTATTATAGTTAAGTTTCTATAGGAAGATACAGTAGTGAGGGTTTGTTAGGAGTCAGGAATAACAATCCCAGCCATCAGAGAACAAAGCTCCAATCTCCATCACAGTTTTCTTAATCTTCCAGCCCTGGTGCATTGAGACCATTTCAGTAAAGGAAGGAATTTATACAGACATTTATACAGACAGATAATCTGCACTCACGGTCAAATCCATTGTGATACCTGTGATTTTCAGAATCGTGTATTCAATGTAAGATCCTAATTACTTAAGTTCCCAATATGAAACAGCCATAACAAAGAGTTTTTTTTTTATTTGGCAAGCCATACAGGGAATTTATTTTCGGGTCAGATTTTAACCTTAAAATCTCTTCAGCTGCCAGAATATTAGAAGGTTTTGTGTGTCTCTTTTTGACATTTTTTAAAATCTGATTTGTTTGTGCACAGTAAGCAAGGACAGAGGGTCAGGACACAGACAAACCTTGTCACTGGTTTTCCCACATAATTTATCTCTCTGTGTCTTGAGCTCCAAAAAAGTACATCGTAAGCATCTTAAACTGGCAATATTAGTTGAAAATAAAATAGGTAAGCTATCAGTTGGTCGAATAGAAACATATATAGTAGATAAGGGCTTACGAAGACTGTCCTTACGGAGAACCTCTTCAAGTGGAGAGGTTTGAATGCAAGGGACAATTGTGCTGAATTGTTGCGTCAGGGTATGACGTAATTGAAAAAACCTAAACAGCATATTATTGGGAAGAGCGAAAGTGTCCTTGAGCTGTTGGAAAGAGAGCAAGGAGTTATCATCATCAAAAACATCCCCCAGACATTTCACCCCACATTGAACCCACACCTGTGGGTCCGGGACTAAAACCAACTCCTGTAGAGCGGGGTTATACCATAGGGGAGTGTGTGGTGAGAATGACCCAGGACCCTGTGGTAGTCTAGCCAAACCCCTCTGCCATGCCCTTACTGTGTTGTGTACCATAGGGGTAAGGAAAGGTACGCCCGGGGGTTTCCTATAAACCAGGTTTCTCAGCCCTTCCAGGGAACCAACCATCTGTGCCTCCAGTAGCGTCACCGGATCCTCCGGATCAGTACCAAACCAACACTTAACTGATGTTAAGTGGGCAGCCAGGAAATAGCCTAACATATCCGGCGCTGCCAAACCCCCTTCCCTAATTGGTGAAGTCAATACTTTATATTGCACCCTGGGAGCCCCGGGCGACCAATAGAGTCTAGTTAGTTGGCTTTGGAGAGTCCTAAAGAACCCAGACGGCACCCATATGGGGGACTGACGGAAGAGGTACAGAAATTTAGGGAGGAACTTCATCTTAAATAAATTTATTCTGCCAATCAGAGATAAGGGAAGCCGGAGCCATTTATCAATCATTTGGGCAAGCTGTGCCATCAACGGATCTAGATTGAGCTCCTTGAATTTGTCCAGTTGTGGATGGATGACTATGCCTAAATACTTTGATGTTTCCACTGGAACCAAGGGAAGGGACGGGTCCATGTTAGTTAGAGCTAGAGGATCTAATTCCATTATGGAAGATTTTGCCCAGTTAATTTTAAGGGCTGAAAAGTTGGTATGGGTATTAATTAAGGACAGGGCTGTGTGGAGCGAAGGAGCTGGGTCGTTCAGATAGAGAAGAGTGTCATCAGTGAAAAGCGAAATTTTTTCCCTAAGGTTCCCTATTTCAAGGCCCCTAATATTTGGCGAATCTCTAATTAAACATGCTAACGGCTCCATGGCAAGTGCAAAAAGACTCGGTGACAACGGACACCCCTGGCGAGTCCCCCTATATAGCCTGAAAGGGGGGGAGAGCTCTAGATTGGATAGAATTCTGGCAGTGGGTCGAGTATACAGAGCTTGAATCCAAGTGATAAAATTTTTCCGGCAGCCAAACAGTACCAAAATTTGCCAAAGATAAGCCCATTCGACCGAGTCAAACGCCTTCTCGTTATCCAAGAAGGCGATGACTCGAGTACCCCTGTTCGTATGAGGTATCACCAGGTTAGTATATAATCTCCTAATATTTAACTCCGCGGCCTTGTGTGGAATGAAACCTACTTGGTCAGGGGCTATGATTGTAGTTATTACATAGTTTAGCCGTCGGGCAAGCACCTTGGCAAAAATTTTGGCGTCCGAGTTAATTAAGGAGATGGGTCTATAAGAAGAGTGCAATTGGGGGTTCTTTCCCGGCTTCAGGATTAAAACTATTGTAGCATCTCGAAAAGACTGTGATGCCAGGTTAAAAATGTCCGTAAGAAGTGGAGCTAGTTGTTTAACATACTGATGGTACCAAAGGTTAGGGATGCCGTCTGGGCCCGGGGTCTTCCCTTGAGGTAGTGAAGCTATAGCCTCCAATACCTCCTGCTCCTGAATAGGGGCATCAAGTAAAGTTCTGTGTTCTAGGGATAAAGTAGGGAGATCTAACTGTTGTAAGTAAGCAGCAATCTCAGAAGAGGATTTCTGCAATTTAGAAGTGTATAGGGACTGATAAAATTCCGCCAAACTTTGGTTGATTTCTAAAGGGTCAGAAATTATCTCAGTATCGTTTTTGACAAGAGAATGAATAGCAGGTCTGGCACACTCCTCTCTCGCGAGAAGAGCTAACAACTTGCCATTTTTGTCCCCCTTCTCATATAAAGCAAATTTACTATGCATATAACTTTTTTGAGCACATTTCCACTGCGCCTGGGCATAGCGACGTTGCGCCAAAACATGCATAAGTCTAGAATGAGCAGAGGGGTCTTGGATGTATCTCGCCTCCGCCTCACTGAGGTCAGCTTCAGTTTTGGCCATGTCTTGATTAGCTCTTTTACGAACATAGGAGATTTTAGAAATATATTCGCCTCTAATGTACGCTTTCATAGCGTCCCACACCATGGGCAATTCTGCTGTGTTCGCATTAGCCTGAACGAAGTGGGTTATAGATTGCTCAATGTCCTTCATAATGTCAGGGTGAGTAATCCAATACGGATTCAGTCTCCACATTCTACTGGTCGGAGCAGAATGAGGCTGCCAAGTAATTTTTAGAGGAGCATGATCTGAGATTCCTCTACGGAGGAACTCAGCTTTGGTAATTTTGGAAGACATGGATGGCGAGGCAAAGGCGAGATCAATCCTCGACATAGCCCCTCTAGAGTAACAGGAGAACGCACGATCCTCCGGGTGACACACTCTCCAAACATCAACCAGACCCGCTATCTGCGCCCATTCCCGCAATGCCCTAGTGCCCGCCCTATAGTTGGGCGAAGTCGTTATCCTATCTATGTCATTATCCATCACAGCATTGAAGTCCCCTAGGATAAGTAGTGGGTCTGAAGGCAAGGAAGCTATAAATGGGAGGAGGTCATAAAGTAAAGAGTCATTAAATGGAGGGGGTATATACACACAAACAATAATATAAGTGAAGCCCGCCAATGAGGCGTGCAAAAGGGTAAACCTACCATCAGGATCATTCCGAACACTCAGCAAGTGAAAGGGCAAGGACTTGCATACCAAAACAGAAGTTCCCCTAGAGTAATTGGAATAAACCGAATGGTAGGCATGAGCTATCCAGATTTTTTTGAGCGGAGGGGAATTCGAGGATCTACAGATATGCGTCTCCTGGAGACAAATAATGTGAGAACTAAATTTCCGTAGAAAGTTAAATACCAATGTTTTCTTTAAAGGAGAACTAAGCCCTCGCACGTTCCAGGAGATGGCTGTAAGTTCAGCTGTCATCTGTGGTCTCGAGCAGTGGGTGTAGACTCCCTCCTACACAGCTAGAAAGAAAAGGGAAGAGAGAGGAGGGGAAAAGAAAAGAGAAAGAGAAGGTACAGCAAGGAAGAGAAAGGACAGAAAGACATTCAATCCCAAAAACCCCCACCCTACATCCCCCAACAGTGGAGGAATGCCAAACCCGAAACATAGCGTAGTCTAGAGGGGTGCGCCGAAACTGTACCGCACACGCAACCAAAAAAATGTAACTCCCGTAGTAGTGAACACAATGACAAATATAAAGTCAAAATTAAGTAATGTCCTTAGCATGGCTCCCTGGGACCGCTATACAGGGCAATAGTCCAAAGCAACCAATCGAGACAGTCAAATGGCATGACAAAGAACTAGGCACAAACGGCAACCGCCTTGTAAAGTACCTTAAGCGTGGGCCCATAAGAGAGTCTCGAAACAGTAGGAAGTATGTGCCAACCTATACTTACAAACAGTAAGAGTCGAATCCTGGAGGTGATACAGCAATTAGTGTCGATCTAGCCAATTGGAGGCCTCAACTGGAGAGAGAAAGAAATGAGCTTTGCCCTCTGCAGAGACCCTTAATTTGGCAGGGTATAACATAGCATACTGTAAGCTAACTTCTCTGAGGCGACGCTTGACTCCCATGAATTGCTGGCGCTGCTTCCGAAGCTCATTCGAGAAATCTGGGTATAAGGAGACATGTGAATTCTCGTAGGTAAGCTCGCCTTTCTGCCGTGCTGCTGCCAAGGCCGCATCCCTGTCCCTGTAATTTAACAGACGAGCAATGAGGGGCCTAGCTGGAGCCCCAGGCGGGGGTGGCCGGGCAGGGATGCGGTGTGCTCGCTCAATAACGAAGGCCGATGAGAAAATATCAGAGCCAAGTTCTTGTTTGAGCCAGGTTTCAAGAAATTTCGTGGCGTCCGAACCCTCAGATCTTTCGGGAAAGCCAACAAAACGAATATTGTTCCTCCTTGACCGATTTTCTAAGTCGTCAGACTTGGCCTCTGCTGCTTCCAATCTGCGGTGGAGGTCGGCAATGCGCTCTGGCAATGGAGTACACATGTCCTCCAAATCACTCACACGACGTTCTACCTCACCAGTCCTCTCTCGGACCGTCTGGAGATCTTGCCGCAGGATAGCAAAATCCACCTTGAGTTCTTCCACCTTCGCCATTGTAGCGGCGTGGCAGGTTTGTATAGTGGAACGCAAAGACGCCACAACCTCCGCAAGCATGAGATCATCTGTGCCAGGCGAATCCTCCGGACCACGAGAGTCCGCAGATTGAGATAGGGTAGGAGATAGTGGAGGGTCAGAGGCAGCCTCCGCCAAAGGTTCCGCAGCCTGAGGGAGCGGTACAGCTACCTTAGACGGATGTGCACGCTGCTCCTTAGGCAGTTCAGGCCTGCGGGGCTCCGCCATCTTGGAAGGCCGCACCGAGTCACGAAGATGGAGCCGAATATCAGAGGTTTCTGCCACCGGCGTTTTTTTCTTGCCCATCAGGTTACCTCGAGCAGTTATCAATGAACCCAAGCGGGTTCAGCAGTAAATATGTGCAGGATAAAGTCCGGATAAAGCGGTTAAGCCAGGGAGCTAAAGGTGCGTGCGTCCAGTCACATAGCTAGTTGGCCACGCCCATCCCGGCGACTATTCTTAGACGCCGGCGACCACTTTTGCGATTGGCCCGAGTATAGGCTCATAGCCTTATACTCGAGTATATACGGTATGTGAAATAAAATTGACCAAAGTATGTTTTATGACCCCAGTCTGCTCAACAGTCCAAAAGATGATTATATATTTTCTGGTGCAGTGGTTTTAAGTAAAGTACTTCATTAGTTCATAACAGTAGACTATAGGAGGCATTTATTAAACCTTGAATTTATCTGGTAGGGGTTTATAAGGAGAAAACTAATTTTTGTGGGAAAAAACTAACATTTTTAGAGATCTATTGTACCCCAAAGCTGCTAAAATCCAAATCTGAAAATTCTCCATCTCAAACCCGTCGAGGTCACATAGAAGTCAATGACAGATGTTCCTGAAGTTGTTTCTTGACATTGTGACATTGTGATCTGCGCTGGATAATCAGATAAAGTCATCAGTATTTTTACTTTGTAAGGCGTGTGCCCTCCAATTTTTTTCTCTTGTGGTCTTGGATATCGCAGTTGGAGGAGCTCCACACTGGTGTAGGCCCACTGAATCCTCTGCAGTCCCCTGGGTAATCAGTGAAGGGAGCAAGAGTCAGTCTGAGCTGGATTGTTTAACAGATCCTCTTAAATAACTTGAAGACTGTTCTCGGTTTCTTGAACAAGCATAATATCCAAGGCTATTGGGACCTTAAGATCAACAGTTTAGTGTCAGTAGATATTTTAATGTAAGTGTAGAAATAGGCACTAATTTTAGGAGTTGAACTTGATGGGCTTTGTGTTTTTCAACCCAAATTGACTATGTAAGTTGTCTTCAGTGCATTCAATAAAGCCACACCACAACCCATCCTATAAATATGCCAAAGACAGTTTACTATTTTGACATTTTAAAGGGTGGCCTATTATCAACCTCTTCTGATGCTCCTCAATTTAACCAGTGCCACCTTTGGATTTAAAAGAAAACTATACCCCAAATAATGTAGGTACCTATAAAAATATACAGTATAAAACAGCTCATATGTAAAACCCTTCCTCGTGTAAATAAACCATTTTCATAATTATATACTTTTTTAGTAGTTTGTGCCATTGGGTAATCCTAAACAGAAAATTGCTATTTTAAAAAATAAGGGCCATCCCTTGGGATACTACGATTCAGGGCGCACACAAACATACCAAACAAACGATACATGTTAGGTCTAGTGATGGGCGAATTTGCGCTGTTTCGCCGAAAAATTCGCAAATTTCGCGAAATGGCGAAAAATTCGCGAAACGGCGCCGCAAATTTTCGCGGGCGTTTCGCAAATTTATTCGCTGGCGATGAAACGCGCAAATTCGCCGCAAATTCGCGCCTGGCGAATAAATTCGGCCATCACTAGTTAGGTCACATGAACCAATTAGACAGAGTTCTGTCTGTTGCTTCCACACTTCTTCCTGTTACAGTTAGAGCTGCAGTATTTCTGGTCAGGTGATCTCTGAGGCAGCACATAGACCACATAATGGTAGTTCAAGAGAAGAGATGTAAACGGGCAATATTTACTTAAATATATATACCAGTTTGGTACAATTTTTTAATATGCCACTTAATATGATATAAATGATCTGTTGCTTAAATATTCATATTTTTACAGATGCGCCCCCATTCATTATTTAACAAAGAATGGCCAATTACTATCATTTGAGGAGTTGCAGAATTTATTACAATTACCGAAGTCTATAATTTATCAGTATTTACAGATCAGGCATCTTATGGGGGCAATGAACTCGATACCTCTAAGGAAATCGACTTATTTGGAAGAATGGTTAACCACTCGAACTCCAGCAAGAGGTGGTATTTTGTTGTGGTATAAAGCTCTAACCCCTCTTACAGACATCAAACATTTTACTACTGTTCAAAAATGGGAGAAGAGGCTCCATGTGAATTTATCAGCATCAGAATGGAAACAGATATATTCCAACCCCTCTGAATTTTCTAAATGTATAACACACGTGGAAACTTAAAGGAAAATCTTGTACGATTGGTATATGACACCAAATAAGTTAAACCGTATATATAAGAGTATTTAAAATAGATGCTGGAGAGGATGTCATCACAATGGAGACCTTGTACATATTTGGTGGAACTGTCCAAAATTGCAACCTTTTTGGTCAAAATTAGAATCATTTATTGAATCAACTTGGAACGTTCAAGCACCTATTACTGCAGAACTTATTATATTGGGACTAATTCCTCTAACAGTACCAAAGCCTTACCATACAATTATCCATCACATAATCTATGCGACAAGACAAATAATTGCCAGGAACTGGAAAAGTACCGATTTTCCTTCAATTCAAAAGATAGTCAATAATGTGGAGTAACATTACCAATATGAGAAACTAGCGGCACTAGCTAACAATAAGATTAGGAAATTTTATATTTCCTGGGAAAAAGGGTCTCTGGTCGGTACTAGATGTTAAAAGATCTGTAAGTAGCTCATACCCCCCCTTTTTTTTTTTCTTTTGTTTGTTGGTATTTTTTAGAGCATACTGCTCTTGCTGTTTGTAAAAACTTGAAAATTAATAAAGAGATATATTGCAAAAAAAATATTCATTTTGGGACTATAGTTTTCCTTTAAAGAACCAAAAACAACCTGGTAAGGTATTAAGAGGTTTATTTACACATGAAGGTTTGATTAATTAATTTATTCATATTACAGGTGTGGGATCCATTATCAAGAAAACTCTGAATTTTTTTAATCAAATAATACACATTTTTCTAAATGATTTCCTTTTCTCTGTAATAGGGATGCACCGAATCCAGGATTCGGTTTGGGATTCGGCCAGGATTCTGCCTTTTTCAGCAGGATTCGGATTCGGCCGAATCCTTGTGCCTGGCCGAACCGAATCTTAATCCTAATTTGCATATGTAAATTAGGGTTGGGTAGGGAAATCATGTGACTTTTCGTCACAAAATAAATTTTTTCCCACTTTTTCCCTTCCTGACCCTAATTTGCATATTCGGATTCGGTTCGGTATTCGGCCGAATCTTTAATCAAGTATTCGGGGATTTGGCTGAATCCCAAATAGTCGATTCAGTGCATCCCTACTCTGTAATAATAAAACAGTACCTTCTACTTGATCCAAACTAAGATATAATTAATCCTTTTTGGAGTCAAAACAGTCCTGTTAGGTTTATTTAACATTTAAATTATGTTTTTATAACACAAAGTATAGTGATCCAAATTACAGAAAAAAACCCTTATCCAGAAAACTCGGTTCTGGATAACAGGTCCCATACCTGTATAAATTAAATTATTATCTTTGTTTTGCAAGTTTCATTTCACAAATATTTTAAGCTATACAAACAAACCTAGAATTCTAAATTTCTCTTGTATGGAAACTGGGAAAATGAAAAATGCAACATATGATTTTGTTAGCAACTAGATGGCACTGTGGAATGTGATTTAAGAATATGTTAAATGGAAAAAAACATGAAATGGTAAATGCTGCTTAATAGTTTCTTGCACCGGAGATTTACTGTATGCTATTTAAAACTCTCCTTAAGGCAGGTGGTGAGTAAAACGCAGTACAAGGATAGCCAATACTTTATGTAAACACACCAAAATAAATCACAATAAAGGACTGTTGTGCAAATACAGAATGTCGATGGGTATATACAGTAAAAGGGGAAGCTCACATCATATCAAATGTATATATTTTAGGTAATTTTCTCTAAAAATTTCTACTTAAAAAATCTATCTCAGATAAAAAATTCTCTGCTGATATTTTTGTCCATATCTGCAATTATTTTTGCGTACAAATATACAGGCATATTTATTCTTAAATAAAAAAAAAGCTGTGGTTAATATACACAAATAAAACAAGTTTCCAATTAGAATTGCTTATGAAGGAGGATCTCATAAAAAGTATTTGCCCTGCTGAACTCGAATTTTAAAGGTTCATAGGTTAGACTGTACAGTATGCGGATAAGATGTTATTGTTGAATTGTTTGCAGTTCCAATACAAAGCCTTAGCTTTAGCTGCAAGGAGGGAATTCAACCCAATATATACACTATGGGGGTTATTTATTAAAATTCAAATGTTAAAATCACGAAAAATTCGAGTTGAACTAGAAAACTCAAAATAAAACATCAAATTTTTCAAGATTTATTATACCACAATGCTGCAAAAAAATAGAATCCTGTTGAGGTCCTGTATAAGTCAATGGGAGGCATCTCAATTTGAAGTTTTTGTGCTCTGCGCTGGGTGTAGCCCCTCTTTTTTGGGGTTTTCAGGCAAAAAAAAGCCTGAAAAATCCGAGCAATTCCTGAGAAAATTCTAGAGATTCAGGTTTTTTGCTTGATTTTATCGAGTTCACCATGATTCCATTACATTGGGTTTATTAAATAAGATAAAATTGGTCATGGGAGTTTGATCAAATAAAATATGAAATACATTTAGTAAACCCCCTTTATGTTTCTTGTCTTTGCTGTTTCTAATTCCATTCTTGTCACCTACCATGATTGGCCCTAACCCAGACTAGAACTCCACTTACTTCCACTATGTTTTGCTGTGCATAGAAACATACTGTACCTCCACAGAAAGTTTTGAGCCTCAGTGTTGCCATCTATGTGCATGTCTTTGAGCTAATAAATAGCAATTAAATACTTGTTGCAGAGGTGTGTTTCTATGAATGATAAGATTGGTCTCAGAGAGAGGCTGAAGTTTACTGTTCAGTACTTGATACCTGAGAGACGAAAGAAACCAAGTTAACTTCACGCTCAAGTGAAACCAATTTTAATTGTGACTTACCTAAAGGATTAAGTTGTACAGTGGCTTTCCAGCATGATTTTAATGAGATTTAATGTTTATCACACACATGGCATACTATGGAAATACCTGTACATGGTAGTTTGCATGTTCAAGTGTTCAAAGTTCTATATATTGTATGGATCTTTTTGTCTTTGTAAGCTAACTAAGCAATCATCTTCCCCAACCTAATGCCATGATCTCTCAACATGCTGGTTCCAAAAATCATATTTTTTATACAAATAATTAATAATTTGTCTTTCAGGTTATCTGGTACAGTTACTTTGTTTACTAACAAAATCCAGAGCAAAATAAGGACCTTTATTTGTATGTAGTGTTCCAAAGAGAAATACTACTATGGCAAACCAATTTTGAAATTAGACAGTTTCCTAGGTGCCTCCAGTCATGTGGCTTGTGATCTGATAAACTTCGGTCATTCTTTACTGCTGCGCCGCAAGTTGGAGTGATATCACCCCCCCTTTCCCCCCAGCAGTTTAACAAAAGAACAATGGGAAGGTAACCAGATAGCAGCTCCCTAATCCAAGATAACAGCTGCCTAGTAGATCCAAGAACAGCACTCAGCGCCGGATTTAAATGAGGCGTGCCCCTAGGCCGCGCGGTCCGACCAGGCGGCCGCGCGGTCCTAGCGCCCACCTCACCTCCCCTTCCCAGCGCGCCGGCGAAAAAACGCCGGCGCAGCTGCTGTAATGCGGCTGGGCGGCATGCCGCCCCTATTTTTTTGCCGCCCTAGGCCCGGGCCTATGCGGCCTTGCCGCAAATCCGGGCCTGACAGCACTCAATAGTAAAATCCAGGTCCCACTGCGACACATTTAGTTACATTAAGTAGAAGAAACAAAAGCCTGCCAGAAAGCATTTCCATTCTAAAGTGCTGGCTCTTTCTGAACGCACACACCCGGGCAAAATGGCCTGAGATGCACCTACACACCAATATTATAGCAGCCTTTCAACACAACAATGGTAAGATAACACGATAACAGCTTCCTGACACCTGCATTGCTATAAATGCTCCCATGGCCTACCTAGTGGTAGATGTGAAAACAGCACTCAATAGTAAAAATCCAAGTCCGGCTAACCCATGTAGCATTGATTAGAAGAAAAAACACCCTACTGTAATTCCATTGTGAAGTGCTGACTCTTTCTGAAAGCACATGACCAAGCAAAATGACCTAAGATAGCTGCCTACACACCAATATTACAAATAAATAAAATACATTTATTGGGTCAAGAGTACAATTTTAAATAGTAGAATTAAGTATGTGTGATGTACACAGTTTAATTTAGTAATAAAGACTATACCATAACAATCATGACAGAATCCCTTTAAAACTCTCCAATCAATAATTTAAAAGTGAAATCATAAAAAAGACAGATAGCAAAATAATACCATTCAGTCAAAACTGGCTTTACTTCAATGCTATTTAGTATGACATATTTCTACCCATTTTAGTGTTGAGTTAAAGCTTGTTTCATCGGCAGAAATCAATCTCAGCCAAAAGGTTTTTCCTGAGGGCATCATTCTAGACTGATTATCAAGCGCAACCTTGTTAATCTCTTGGAGGAGGTTTAGATTTTGATTTTTTTGAGGAAGGACTTTTTCTAGTTTCAATATTTTTTAAAATAGAAAGGTCCTTAGATACTTAATGCTTTTCCAGTCTTTGATCATACCATTACATATGTGATATTGGAGATTTTAGAACATAATGTCATGTAGGGGTATCCCAAATTCAGAACAAACGCCAAGATTCTTGTCATGGCTTACACTTCTGCCTATTACAACCACCTTTTGTTGGGAGGATTCCGTAAAGTGGCAGGCAATGGAAATAGAACATGTAACTGGAGTTACAGGGAAAGAGCTGGGCATAGTCGAAGAAACAGGCAGGGGCCAAAACCAGTCAAAGCAGTACAGACTGGATATGGAAGAATAGTCAATAACAGGCAGAGGTCAGTTCAGGCAATGATATATCGGTGGTGAAGGACATGCAAAGGTCAAGGAACGAGACTTCAGGGGCGGGCGCCAAACAAAATGATGTGTGCATTCATACGGGTCCATACAGACACAAATCCTAGGGAAGCGGCTGCGGGCATACCCGCAAGGAGAGTAGTGGGCATCCCCGCCTTCCCACTAGACCACCAGATCCCATTACACATGACTATAAAGCACCTACTTATGGTTTCTTTAAAGTGAAACTTTGTCAATGCTGCACTGTAAATGTCATCAATGTCATAATTCTACTTAATTCAACTTAATCGAATTATTTGCATTGCATTACTATGTTATTCATCCTTATATGATTTTTTTTTCCAGCCCTGAGCTTTATAATGCATTTTGTCAATGATTTCTTGAAAAATAATGTCAAAGTAATTTATGAATTGGGTAAAAATATTAAAAACCTAATTTATGGTGGCCATAAATAGGTAACCAATTTATGAGCTTCTTTGTCTATGTATAGGGCCCACCGACAGGTCTGATATTGATGACAGGTTGAATCCTGGTCCTAATCCTGGTCGCCTTAATTCCTAGTGTTGTGATATGATTGTTTTGCCCCATGAACACAATACTGCCAAGCTCAGTGTGGGCATATCGGGAAAAGAAAAAAGGAAATTTGAGTTTTCAAGGTTATTTTTCAGTCAAACCTCGAATTTTCAAGTTAAAAATAAAAAAAAATTTGGGATTAAAAAAATTTTTTTTTATATTTATTATACCCTGAAGCTGGAAATAGCTCAACTCCAAATTGACTCTAGCTAAAACCAGTTGAGATCTTGTAGAAGTCAATGGCAGAGGTCCCTTTGATTTGAAGATGTCAATAGCCTTAATGATGTTGACTTTTTTTTTGGTGGGTTTCACTCGAAAACTCGAGCAATTCGAGTTTTCCCCGTGGAAAACTTTATCAATTTGAGTTTTGGATGGTTCAACTTGAATCCACTTATTCAAGTTTTTTTTCATTGATTGTTTTATTAAATCAGAAAAAAATTGACTTGTGAGTTAAGTATAAAAAAAACTTGCATAGCTCTAAAATTCGTCCTTTGATAAATAATCCCCTTAAATTTAATACCAAAAACATGTGCCTTTTTCACATACGTTAGTTTATCTAAGACAATATGCCCAACATTTAGGTTGCAAGCAAATTAAACACTAGTAAGCATTACTTACAAGATTTTTATGTATTCTCAAAAATGATACTACTTTTTTCTTCACTATCAGTACACTTCCATCAGGCTGTTCTTGTTTAGTCTACTGCTTACGTCTCTGACTTATTGGGATCTAATCTAAACCAACAAACACAAGGTGATTGTGTCTTCTTAGAACATGCCAATCATCAGAGTGAGTTAGTAAAGAGTTGCATCTGTCTAAAGAATGAAGTATACCTCTGTGACATGTTTTTGGGAAAGCCTGAACTGCACCTTAATTGTCAGTTTTTATTAGATCTTTTGAAGTCTGAGACTCTAGCAGGGAGACATTCTGATGGCAGGACGACTTTGATGGCTAAAACTTAAAATCCAATGCTGTTCCAAAACTTTTGAAAAGTGTGTGTATATATATATATATATATATATATATATATATATATATATATATATATATATATATATAGTGATATGGTAGAAGGAAAATGCATGTTAGTTCAGGGGTTAAGGGCCCTGGATGAAGGATATGGCAGTTAAGAAACTGCATTGTTATTCTTCTTTAGGGTATCCAGGGCTGGAATGGAGGGAAGGATCTGGGCGGGCCTTCCATTCCACTCCAGACTGACCTGGGTGTGGTGTTAGCTACCTGCTCATAAATTAATCAGGTGTCTAATTTCAGTGTGTGTGAGGGGCTGAGGAGCCTGCTGTGAACTCAAACTGAGAGTGACACAGAGAGATCATTACAGATTTGCCTGTTTAAAACTACAAGCCTGGAGCCATTGCTTTGCACACCAGACACTGAGGAAACTGAGCTGAATCAGTAAGTGCTGGACTGTGATACATTTTATTTGCTTTATTTCAACCTGCTGAAACCTTCTGTTTATGCTGTCTGTGTGAATGGCTTCAAATAAAGCAGCCCAGGCTGAATTGGACTGAACTAAGGCTCTGTGTGCTGATTCTGTGCTACAAAAGTGCCGTGGTCAAGATTCCTGCTACCTGAAATCTCACAATTGGTGGAGTTTGCGCTGGCACAAAAACAGTTAAGCACAGAATCTTAAAGGGCCAGTAATATTGGACTGTGTTTGGAAAGGTTTCTCGCTACAACATGGAGAAAGTTTTGGAGCAGCTAATTGTTGCTAATGCAGCACAGCAGCAAGCCAATGCTGCCCAGCGAGAAACAAATTCTTATTTGCAACAAGCTGTTGTGCAGATCAGTGAGGATCAGAAGCGTGCAAATAAGTTGCTGGCTGAACAGCTACAAACAGAGAGGGAGTCTACTGTTACACAGGTGTCGGCCTTGAGAGATTCCCTGATGGCCCAGCAGGAGTTGGTGCAACAGCTCACACTGAGGGCCCAAGCTGTTCCGGTAGTATCCCAGCATAATTTGAGTGGTACTATCAGAGCCAGTCATTTTCTACAAAAATTGACACCGCAAGATGATGTGGAAGCGTTCTTACACACATTTGAACGTACAGCTGCGAGAGAAGCTTGGCCCAAGGAGCAGTGGGCGGGGCTGTTGGCTCCATTCCTCTCAGGGGAACCCCAAAAAGCATATTTTGATCTGCCAGCCGAGGATGCCGAGGACTATGAGAAGGTTTCAGCAGGTTGAAATAAAGCAAATAAAATGTATCACAGTCCAGCACTTACTGATTCAGCTCAGTTTCCTCAGTGTCTGGTGTGCAAAGCAATGGCTCCAGGCTTGTAGTTTTAAACAGGCAAATCTGTAATGATCTCTCTGTGTCACTCTCAGTTTGAGTTCACAGCAGGCTCCTCAGCCCCTCACACACACTGAAATTAGACACCTGATTAATTTATGAGCAGGTAGCTAACACCACACCCAGGTCAGTCTGGAGTGGAATGGAAGGCCCGCCCAGATCCTTCCCTCCATTCCAGCCCTGGATACCCTAAAGAAGAATAACAATGCAGTTTCTTAACTGCCATATCCTTCATCCAGGGCCCTTAACCCCTGAACTAACATGCATTTTCCTTCTACCATATCACAATATATATATATATATATATATATATATATATATACACACTCCTGCTGGCTCTGAAATGAAATGCTGAAAGCATATTTAATGTTTGAAGTCCTGACAGTGCAGTCGTTTGGTTTACTGTCTCACTTGACTCAATGACAAACTACTGAAAACGTATATATGGACACTATTGCCAAAAGGTGTTTTAAGATTTAAAATTTCCTTAGGTAAATTGCAAAAACCAGCAATATAGGGAAAACAGTATGTAATCACTAGAACATATTTAGAACAAAATTCTAAATGAAAGTCAGCCGTGAAGGTATATGAGTCCTTAGAACTAAATGCCCATAGCCAAACCTGATCCTAAAAGCAACACAATAACCCAAAGAACTCTCTGAAAGTAGCTGCCTATGCTGGGATGACACTAAAAATAATACATATGGGATGTGTATCTCCAAGCACCTTAGCTCATAAATAAGAAGCTCTACACCAATGTCTGGAGGACTTCCCACAAATTAAACTGGGCCCCATAGAAAAAACAGTGAAATACTATATAAATAATGCATACCCACAACCTTTTCATGACACAGGAAATATACAGTGGAATCTTATCAAACGAAACCAGAACACTGACCTACCAATTCTTTTTGGTGTAAATACAGAATTGCATGACAAGTAGTGATGGGTGAATTTATTCACCAGGCGCGAATTTCAGCAATTCACAGCCGGCGAATAAATTCCCAAAACCGCCGCATAAACCGTGTAAAAAACGGATGCCGGCGTCAAAAACGAGAAACGAGAATTTTTTTGCCATTTTTCGGCAAAGCGAAATGCTCCAAATTCGCCCATCACTAGTGACAAGGGCTACCTATTAATCTTTATCTTTATGGCTCATACTATGGCCCGGATTCAGTTACGGGAACAGTCATGGACTGAATTCAATTTGAGATGCAATTCAATTCAGAAAAACTTTATGGTTTATCACGTGTTGAAGACTATGGGAAAAAACTGTAACTGAATTACGAAAAAAGTTTTTGTGAATCTTGTCCATGAGTTTTCACTTGATAAACCATGAGATACATTTATCTCACTCGATTTAATCTGGCCCAATGTGTTTGAAGCGTATACTGGAGTCCAGTTCATTCCACTACCTGTTCCTCCATCATCTACCTTCAACTATTCTATTTTGCTATTAGGAAAAAGAGGGGGAAACATATTGTAACATACGGTACAACACTATTGCACAAGTACAAGACATGTGAAGCTAGAAAATTGTTGGTCTATGTTTCAGAATCTGTGTAGAAAAGAACTAAAAGGGCACCTGTTGGGCAAAAATATTATAGCCAACCAAAAGTGCAGGCTAATAAAGCCCATACTCCAGTTGGGGATAAGAGTTTCTTTTTCGCACCGGAAGGAAACTCCTGACGCTAGTGGCCATATCGTACATGGCGCATGCGCATAATTCGCTTCTGACATCAAGTATGATTTCACCACATTCCTCTAGAGTGAAATTCCGCCACTCTCCATTCATTTCTACTGGATTTTTAAGAGTATTTATCAATGGGCAAAAGTGATAGTTCATCCTTTGATAAATACACCTTTCAAAAACCCATAGAAATGAATGGAGAGTGGCAGAATTTCACTCTAGCAGACTGTGGCGATCTATAACTTCACACTTTGATAAATTTACCCCAAATTTCTCTTGATGTAAGCCTTAGGTATATTTATCAAAGAGTGAAGCTAGAGATCTCTGAAGTCCACAGAGTGAAATACCGCCTCTCTCCATTCATTTCTATGGGATTTTTAAAGGCATATTTATCAAAGAGCGATAGTAAAAGTTTTCACCATTGATAAATACGCCTTTAAAAATCCCATATGAATTAATGGAGAGAGGTGGTATTTCAGTCTGCGGACTGTGGAGATCTCTAACTTCACTCTTTGATAAATATACCCCTTAGTCTTTCAGGTACTAATTCAAGTATGCATTATACTGCAACAATTATTTGTTCAGCTTGAATGTTGGAGTCTGAGTATTCAGAGAGTGCACCATGCAGGATTGTGTTTTTGGAGAATGCAAATATAGAATGCGATCATGATGCTTACATCAAAACAGAGAACAGAGTCTGGTTTGTCTAACAAGAGCCAAAAAGCTCTTCATGTGCAAAACATGCAGCATGAAGCCTTCTGAAAACAGGAGGTATTTGCTTGCCTCATGCCATGTATATAGCACTGCCTTAAAACCAAAAATGAGAGTTTAACTCTTATATAGCACATTATGGGCAGAGACATGCAAATCACTTATTTACAGTATGTCCCTTTGTTCAACTATGCAGCCAGAACTGCTGGTTTTATAACACAGATAAAGCCTAATGGTTCAGAACCATGTATCCAAACTTGCAGACAGCCTTTTTTCGATCTTGTTAGATCTCATCAGTGCAAGTGATTGCAACATGGCTTCTGAATGGGTAGGATTTGTGGAGTAGTGAAGCAGAGATCCTAGCTTGGTTAGGGTGAGACATGCTGCATATTAAGGCAGTGCTATGTATATGGCAAGAGGAAAGTAAATACCTTCTGTTTTCAGAAGGCTTTATGCTACATGTCGTACACGTGAAGGCTAGGATCTTTGCTTCGCTACTCCACAAGTCCTACCTCTCAGAAGCCATGTTGCAATCTCTTGCATCGATGAAATCTAACAAGATCAAAAAGTTTGGAGATATGGCTCTGAACCATTAGGCTGTATCTGTGCTATAAAACCAGTGGTTCTGGATGCATAGTTGGCCAAAGGGACATAAAGAAGTGACTTGCCATGTCTCCACCCATAATGCCTTATATGAGAATTAAACTCTCATTTTTGGTATTAAGGCAGTGCTATGTATATGCCATGAGGCTGTTTTCAGAAGGCTTTATGCTGCACCTTCATCAAAGAAACAGGCTGCTTGGCTTATTTCCTTGGATGCTTTGGAAAGAGGCTGTTACGTTCTTCTCTCTTCATCGCTCAATTCCATTATATTTGTGGATCATTTTTGACATCCTGACATTTGTCATCCCCTTTTTTTAGAGAACTATAAATTTTTCCTTTATCTGTAAATGTCAACATGTCATCTATTCACAAGATGATTAGTGTTCCTAGAAACCTGGTTCACAGACATAACTTGATTTTTTTATACCTGAATATTCTACCTTCCAAAAACACTGATGTTTCAGTTCTTTCAATAAAATATTTATAAAAAACGATTGAGTTCTAAATTTTACAAATGTGTTGGCAGACTGGTAAGTGAAACCTAGATGATTTGGTCTGACAAACAAAAATTATAAACAATGTACACATTTACAGAAAGGCATTTATCTAGTTTTTGTATTAAAACAAAGTTGACCTAACTCCCATCCATGAATTTAACTCATTTATCAATAATTCTTCTTGAAAAAGATCGTGCAAAAAACTATGCAACAGATTTGTGTGACTTTTTTGAATTGACGCTCCAAGAACTTGACTTGATTGAGTTTGTCAATGCAACAACTCAAATGTATGGAATTATCAGACAAAAACCAACGCAGATCACGATATCAAGAAAAATTTTCAGGGAAATCTGCCATTGACTTCTACGTGACCTTGACCGGTTTTTCAAGGTTTAATAAATAGGCCCCAAAATGTAATCTTTGCAAGCTCAATGGGAGCAGAGACTTTTCTAGGACTTACTTTTATTTTATCTCTGTTTCTTGAAAATCTTTATAATGGGTAAACAAGTGTAACTACAAATGTTTAAAGTTTGGAATCATCCAAAAACATAATTCCTGATGGTCATGTTGATTTGTGCACTTTTTAATTATGCAACAGGACAACAATGCAATGTGTACCACCAAGCTATGCAGTATCTTATTTATGGAAGAAACTGGAAGACGGGGAGACCCATTTATCAAAATTCTCATTTTAGTGGTTTTTGAAACAATGAATAAACTCATTTTCTCTAAAACCACAAATGCCATGCTATTTATTAAAAGATCCAAATTTAAAAAATCACAAATGAAAAAAAATGTTTAACAAGCCGAATACAAATACGAAAACCTCTAATAACTAGAGTTTTTCGGACAATTACTAGTGAAGAAAAAATCCAAAAACCTCTAAAAATCTGAATGTCTTATAAAAAAAGGTCCAATAGGATCAGTGCTGCACTTTATTTCCCTTCTATTTCTATAGGACCTCTATTGTTTGATAAAAATTGTAGTCATGTAAAGTAAAAATATTGTTATATATTGTGACTCTATTGACCATAAATTATTATAAATTGAAGGCATACTGGGAACTTGGAACCTATGGCTGGTAAAGGCTACTTACCCTCATACACGGAGGTAGGTGGAGCG
Organism: Xenopus laevis; assembly: GCF_017654675.1. Classification (NCBI taxonomy): domain Eukaryota; kingdom Metazoa; phylum Chordata; class Amphibia; order Anura; family Pipidae; genus Xenopus; species Xenopus laevis. Next base: position 155,528,639 of record NC_054379.1, read on the forward strand.
GTAGCTGGTGAGAGAAAGGTATGAGGGCTGACTGGCTCTCCTTGGCATGTGACATGCCATGGAGAGCCAGTCAGTAGTGAATGTTCAGGCAAGCTAAAGGTCAGGAATGGCAGCAAGAGGTGTGTAAAGTCAAAGGTCAAACCAGGAAGGCAGCAGTACCTGTGAAATAAAAAGGAATTTCAGAAGCAGGATTAAAGAACAATCTGACATCAGCAAACGTTCTTGATCACAGGAACACAGGCACAGGAGCAAACACCAAAACAATGTCCAAGCATCTAATCACCTGCATTTTGGGTTTAAATAGTCCTCCTACATCACAATATGTGCATTCCAACAGCACAACAGGCAGGGATGGAGAAAGCCCAAACACCTTGGTGAATAAAAATATCAAATTCCATCAAACACATTTATGGGTAATTCCAAATTCTTGACCAATAGTAGATGCCATGAGGACTGTGCCGAAACCTTTTAACCTAGTGGATATACAAACAAACCCCAATATTTTATACCGCTGTGAACATGGCATAGTCTATTGTAATCAATGAGACCAATTCAAGAAAAATTGAGTGTAAATAATAACACTGCATATGGCCTAAAAGGATATCAGAATTTACTGAGAGGTTCTGTGACCATATAAAGGCACAAGGCTGCAGTTATACAGGGAACTCTGAGTATCACTCATGTATTATAAGGGATAATGTACCCCCTACTGTAAATGATAAGGATATTAGAAGTCACTGAGGGGTTCTGTGACCATATAAAGACACAAGGCTGCAGGCTGAGTTATACAGGGAACTCTGAGTATCACTCATGTATTATAAGGGATAATGTACCCCCTACTGTAAATGATAAGGATATTAGAAGTCACTGAGGAGTTGTTCTGTGACCATATAAAGGCACAAGGCTGCAGGCTGAGTTATACAGGGAACTCTGAGTATCACTCACAAGGCTGCAGGTTGAGTTATTTTCCGAATTCATGTGAGTATTTTAAACTTCCATAAACTCCCATAAATTTGAAATTTCGACCAATCGAAATTTATTAACAAAATCACATTTTTTCAACTAGCAATTTTCCTCCCCGCCCATAATTTGCATATGCAAATTAGGATTCGGATTTGGTTCAGCCGGGCAGAAGGATTTGGCCGAATACGAAACCTGCTGAAAAAGGCCGAATCCCGAACTGAAACCTGAATTTGGTGCATCCCTACAAAAAACCTTCTTGTCTATTGTCTCTCTAAATCCCAAAAATCTAATTCAATTTTTTTTTAAAAAAACTCGAATTTGAGTTTTGACCATAACAAAAATTAAAAAAATTTAATTCAAATGTTCAATTCAATCCTTGATAAATCTGCCCCATAAGGTCTGATTTTGAGACTGTGAGATTTTGCAACTTTTCAAACTTGCAACGTTTACTGTATATGGAGATGCCTAATAATCCTAAAGGGTATATATCAATATTCAAGTTGACTCTGAATAAGAACAGTGAAGAAACGGCATGATTTCAACTTTCCTTATCTGAGTACAGAATCATCCTGCTGCTTTTACAAGAATTCCAATGTTTACAGGGATAAAAAAAATAGTTTTGCTTAAAGCCACATTTCTGCCTCGAGTCGCAAAAGCAGTTTTAAGCCTTTGCTTTCCAGTAGGGGAGATTTCTGCTGACAAGCTGAGGATATAATTGATTTCTACTAATTATAACAAGATGTAAACAAATATAGAACTGCGCAGAACTTTAATAGGGCATGAAATATAACATATTTAAAGGCACATTTGACAGATCAGACTCTAACACATATGGGGCCCATTTACTTAGCTCGAATGAAGGAATAGAAGAAAAAATACTTCGAATTTCGAACGTTTTTTTGGGTTACTTCGACCATCGAATTGGCTACTTCGATCTTCTACTACGACTTTGAATCGAATGATTCGAACTAAAAATCGTTTGACTATTCGACCATTCGATAGCCGAAGTGCTGTCTCTTTAAAAAAAACTTCGACCCCCTACTTCGCCAAGTAAAACCTACCGAACCTCAATGTTAGCCTATGGGGAAGGTCCTCATAGGCTTTCTAAGCTTTTTTTGATCAAAGGAATTTCGTTCGATCGATGGATTAAAATCCTTCGAATCGTTCGATTCGAAGGATTTAATCGTTCGATCGAACAATATTCGAAGTCGAAGGATTTAACTTCAACAGTCGAATATCTAAGCTTTTTTTGATCTAAGGAATTTCGTTTGATCGATGGATTAAAATCCTTCGAATCGTTCGATTCGAAGGATTTAATCGTTCGATCGAACGATATTCGAAGTCGAAGGATTTAACTTCGACAGTCGAATATTGAGGGTTAATTAACCCTCGATATTCGACCCTAAGTAAATCTGCCCCATATATGTACGGTGTATACATTCCGGGTTTTAGGAGAGACATTATATTTATTTGTGAACATATTTGTGTGTGTGTGCTACGAGGTTTTGTTTGTTTTTTGTTGAGCGTGTTCGTGTTGAGATGTATATCAAGGATTCTAATTATGAGCTATTAAAACTCAGCACCCCGATGTAGAAGCATGAGAATACAAATTATAAGCCTCATAAAGGCTGGCTGTTTAACCACCGGGAGTTATCCTTCTGTGCACTGCAGAGTAGTCTTGGACTGGTTTAATAATGGGTCTAATCTAAAAGAATGTAGGCATTTTTAAAGAATTTTGCTTATGACGTTAACGCATTTTTTAAGAAAGACATATCGCTGCATAAAATGTAAATATCATCCATGAAAACATTATTGCAGGAACTGTGAAGATGCTAATACCAAAAAGTTATGGATTTTATAAAACAATATGTTTTAAAAGTACCGTGGTTTTGTTTGCGATTAAATAAATTTGTGTTTCGGCACCTTAGGTGCAAGAGAATGCTTTACAGGTATGGGATCCTTAATCCGGAAACCTATTATCCAGAATGCTCCAAAAAGACTTAATTTTATCCAAATAATCCACATTTTTAAAAATTATTTCCCTTTTCTGTGTAATAATAAAACAGTAGCTTGTACTTGATCCCAACTACGATAGAATGAATCTTTATTGGAAGCAAAACCAGCCTATTGGGTTTATTTAGGGGCTGATTCACTAAGGGTCGAATATCGAGGGTTAATTAACCCTCGATATTCGACTGGGAATTGAAATCCTTCGACTTCGAATATCGAAGTCGAAGGATTTAGCGCAAATAGTGCGATCGTACGATCAAAGGATTATTCCTTCGATCGAACGATTAAATCCTTCGAATCGAACGATACGAAGGATTTAAATCCAACGATGGAAGGAATGTCCTTCGATCAAAAAAGTTAGCCAAGCCTATGGGCACCTTCCCCATAGGCTAACATTGACTTCGGTAGCTTTTAGATGGCGAACTAGGGGGTCGAAGTTTTTTTTAAAGAGACAGTACTTCGACTATCGAATGGTCGAATAGTCGAACGATTTTAAGTTCGAATCCTTCGATTTCGAAGTCGTAGTCGAAGGTCGAAGTAGCCCATTCAATGGTCGAAGTAGCCCAAAAAAAACTTCGAAATTCGAAGTTTTTTACCTTCGAATCCTTCACTCGAAGTTAGTGAATCGGCCACTTAATGTTTACATGATTTTCTTGTAGACTTAGGGGCCGATTCACTAACTTCGAGTGAAGGATTCGAAGGTAAAAAACTCGAATTTCTACGTTTTTTTTTTAAAATTAGGATTATTTGATCAAAATAGGATCTATGGGTGATGGCCTTTCCATAATTCAGAACTTTCTGGATAACAGATTTCTGGATAATGGATCACATACCTGTACAAGATGCAAGCTTTGCAGCAGTATTGATGGTCCTGGATTGCTTGCATGTGGCAACACTGGAATTCTGGATAAAAAGCAATGCATCATGGATAGGCACAACGTGCTGCTGTTAGTAAATGAGGCCTATAATCTGGGTTTATATTGGCAATAATGGCTATTTATGGAGACGACGTGACTTCTGAAGTGCCTGGGGTTATATAAACCAGAGTGTCACATAAACGTAGACATTAGGCATGAATAAATCTTTATCAGAACATTTCACATTTTCTCTACATACGTTTCCTTTACGCTGTTGTTGATACAAATTATTCTCCCATCTGTAATACATGAGATTAGATGATTGTGTAATCGCATAAATGTAAATTTCTTATTAAAAGTAGATCTGCGGTTATTACTGTCCTGCAACATTTTTCTCATCTGTATTTTCATTTGCCTTATTATCCGTGCATTATGTAAAAGAACTGCATCTTCACAGTAGGGAACCTTCCTTCTGACATGTAATTTTTTTCAGCTCGAAAACCCATTTAGCAGCAAGTTTATCCTATTTTCATCCATTTCACTTGGATTTTCAAATGGATGGTTAGAACAAGTATTAATTTTTACTTGTTTAAATCCGGCCCTTCATGCACTTTCACAGGTATTATCTAGTACAGTTAGAACCTTGCTGCTTGAGTCTTTCAGTTGCATGCTGGGGTCAACAATAGAGGTGAGCCCCCCTATGGTGTCTTTCCAAAGTCGTAGGGGCAGATTTACTAAGCAGCAAATTTTCGCCAGCGTCCCTTTCACACCCATCGCAATACTTCGACAGGCGCAGATGCGCTCAGACTACGCCAATTCACAAATATGCAGAGTTTTGTCCTGGGCGCTGATCGCTGGCGACTTTTAGCTAGCGTTACTGGCAGTGCGAGCATTTCATAGCTAAGATGCTCTAGCGTTCGTTTGTGTCTAGCGAAAATTCGCTACTGATCTTGCGCTTAGGTTAAGTTGCATACGGCTGGAAATTTAAAGTTGTGTGGACGTCTTTATGTTGAATGTTAGTGCAAATACTTACAAATTCCAGGGAACCTTAATAAAGAGAGTTATTATAATGCGCTACACATGAGCCCAATGTAAAATTAATGTTCCGTATGTTGAAAATGTCTGGGGAAAACCGGTTACACAAAAAAAGTCTTATGTTGGGACTTTTGCAGGCAATCTCGCTTCAAAAAAGGAAAAGTCGCCAGCGTTTTTTGAAATTAGATGCATTTTCGGCAGACAGGATATGATGTAAGTGACAGGAGATTGAGGAAGATTTAGCTGCTTTATGGCACTTTGCCTGGTCTGAGGTGACAAAGGCAACTATGGTGAAAAAGGTAACGTTCAATAAAATCCGCATTTATGTGAATTAGAGTAATGTCCGTTCGCCAGAGCGAAAAGTCGCCTGTAGATAGACTGCGAATAACAGTTAGCAATGGTCTCTTTTGCTAGTGAATTGGCACGAGCGCCTGTCAGTAAATCAGCGATGTCCCTGCGGGTGGCAACGCTAGTGAATTGTCACTAGCGTTAGCCAATTCCCACATTAGTAAATCTGCCCTCTTAAAAGCTCACAGCATTTGACTGCTCCATGAAGTATTGCCCATCTAAGACATTTATAGTAATGATAAAGGCCAGCACTCAGCATTTGTATTTAGCATTTAGCAGAGTGTGCTCCAGAAATACCACATTGAGCATACATACTTTAGGGGGTTATTTATCAAAGGTTTAATTTTTATACCCTAAATGAACTCACAAATGTGAATTTTCTGGGAAAACACAACTCAACCTTTGAAAAATAACCCTCTTTAAGTTCCATGGCCATAAAAATCAGGATTTTTAAGACCGTCAACAGGGAGTACACTTGTTTTTTCTGCTTCATAAGTTTCATTTTACACATTTCAGTACTGAGCACTGATTTTAACCGATGACGTCCCTTAGCACTACTTTTTAAGGATATTATTTACAGGATATTAATGATTCATGTTTATTATAAAGTTATAATGTTAACAAGCTGACATTATCTTTTTATTATTGATCTATTTCAGTGCCAGAACACATCCAGGTCCCAGGCAGAAGAGCACTGATTACTCAACAAAGTTGGTGGTCAAGGCAAGTTGCATGCAGAGTCAGGTGGAGTGGAGGTTGTATTATTATTTTTAAGAAAATAGTAATTTCCTTTTTAAGACAATCCATGTTACATTCTGGCTATAGTGAAGCCCAACCTAGTGAAACCCCTGAGATTTGGTAGAGGACCTCGGGGATCAAAATTCAGGACTCTACTAGGGACTACAACTTGCAATCTATTTTAGCATCATTTTAATAGGGTTGTTTTAGATCACCCATTTAAAAAATTTAATTTTTCAAGTACAGTTTTCAGTCAAAAATGGGTTAAAAAACTGAATTTTTCAGGGTCTTATAAATAAAATTAAATTTTTCAGGGTTTTCGAAAAAAAATAAACTAAAATTTTTCAAGATTTACTGTATTATACCCTGAAGTTGGAAATAACTTGAGCTAAAACCTGTCGAGGTCATGTAGAAGTCAATGACAGAGGTCCCTTAAACCATTTGAAGAGGTTTAATAGCCTTCATGATGTTGGGGGTTTTTTTTGATTGGGTTTCACTTGAAAACTTGATTAATTCAAGCGATTCACGTTTTTCCCACGGAAAACTCTACCAAGTTGTGTTTTCGAATTGTCCCAATTCACTGATTTTCATTTTTTTCTTAAATGAGAAAGCATTTGACCTCCAAAATTCGATAAATAACTAGGGATGTCGCGGACTGTTCTGCGGCGAACTTGTTCGCGCGAACATCGGCTGTTCGCGTCTGCCGCAAGTTCGCGAACGTAGCGCAACGTTCGCCAATAGGCGTTCGCGTCAAAATCGTTCGACCATTCGACCATTCGGTCGCTAAAATCGAACGATTTTCGTTCGATTCGAACGAAAATCGTTCGATCGAACGATTAAAATCCTTCGATCGTTCGAATCGAACGATTTTCGGATGTTCGAAGTTCGCGAACTGTTCGCGAACTGTTCGCATTTTTTGCCGGTGTTCGCGAACGGCGTTCGCGAACACATTATCGGCGGTTCGCTACATCCCTATAAATAACCCCCATAATGTCCTTATATATTACAAAAGGGGGTGCATTAGTCCCTAGAATTATCCGGCAGGTGTGTATATTTTTCTCATTTCCATCCCAAATAAAAGCCAACTAAACATTAACGGAGCGATCCATCTTCCATATTTGACTCCCAGTACAATGTTCAGCAGATTAATAAAGTCAAACTCATATTCTCTTCTGACAATAGAACTATGTTCTGCAGTTACCTGGAATTGTCACTACCAGGAATAATAATAAGACATTATTATTATTATAATCTGCAATCTGCTTTATCCCATTTATTTCCCGTATCAGCTGAGTGTGCTTTTTATTGTTCTCCCTATCGTCACTACACAATGCCATGCCTGCATGTGTCTATTCAGTGAATAGGCCAGTACTATCGGTTAGTAAGATAGCAATGAATGAATAAATACAATTCGTTTTTTTTTTTTGTACTCACAAAGCAATATCTGCTCACATAAAATAAGAACCAAACAAAAAGAAAAAGTGTATTTAGAGTTTATGAGGTTTTGTGTTTTTACAGGTCAGAATGACAGATACTGTATTGTCTACTTATATCAACTGACCCTTCTGGAAATGTCCAGTTATCTTTTGTAGAGCTGTTAATGCTGACTTTGCCACAGCCCAATTTGTACATATTATAGGAAAAGTAACATCCAATAACATTTTATTGTCCATTTATGTAAACTGGCCAATTCCTTGACATTCTGAGGGGTTCTGTGACCATATAAAGGCACAAGGCTGCAGGCTGAGTTATACAGGGAACTCTGAGTATCACTCATGTATTATAAGGGATAATGTACCCCCTACTGTAAATTATAAGGATATTTGAAGTCACTGAGGGGTTGTTCTGTGACCATATAAAGGCACAAGGCTGCAGGCTTAGTTATACAGGGAACTCTGAGTATCACTCATGTATTATAAGGATAATGTACCTCCTACTGTAAATGATAAGGATATTAGAAGTCACTGAGTGGCTCTGTGACCATATAAAGGCACAAGGCTGCAGGCTGAGTTAGACAGGGAACTCTCAGTATCACTCATGTATTATAAGAGATAATGTACCCCCTACTGTAAACAATAAGGATATTAGAAGTCACTGAGGGGTTCTGTGACCATATAAAGGCACAAGGTTGCAGGCTGAGTTATACAGGGAACTCTGAGTATCACTCATGTATTATAAGGGATAATGTACCCCCTACTGTAAATGATAAGGATATTAGAAGTCACTGAGGGGTTGTTCTGTGACCATATAAAGACACAAGACTGACTGCAGGCTGATTTATACAGGGATATCTATGGATCACTCATGTATTTTAACGATAATGTACCTCCTACTGTAAATGATAAGGATATTACAAGTCACTGAGGGGTTGTTCTGTGACCATATAACGGCACAAAGTTACAGGCTGAGTTATACAGGGAATTCTGAGTATCATTCATGTATTATAAGGGATAATGTACCCCCTACTGTAAATGATAAGGATATTAGAAGTCACTGAGTGGTTCTGTGACCATATAAAGGCACAAGGCTGCAGGCTGAGTTATACTGGGAACTCTGAGTATCACTCATGTATTATAAGGGATAATGTACCCCCTACTGTAAATGATAAGGATATTAGAAGTCACTGAGGGGTTGTTATGTGACCATATAAAGGCACAAGGCTGCAGGCTGAGTTATACAGGGAACTCTGAGTATCACTCATGTATTATAAGGGATGATGTACCCCCTACTGTAAATTATGAGGATTATAGAAGACCTATGTATGGGCATTGAACCTTGGTCTTTGGCATCCTTTTATTTTTAATTTATGCACCAAACTGCAACATGATGATGTCACAAAATGGTGCCAAATCTGACTATAAGAAACCCTTCTCATCCCAAATAGGATGGCTGATAGGAAGCAATGCTTTACATGCAAATGGTGGTCAGACATAAGCAATTATAGAGGCTTTTAAAGACTTTAAGGGACATTTACTAAACTGCAACTTTTCTGGGTCTGACTTTTTGTCGCCAAAAGCCAAAAAAATCATGGGGGAAAAAAAGTGACTTTTCCAACAAAACTGCGACAAATCCGACACTGAAAATACTCCATGCCCCTTTTACAACTGGAAGATCTTTCTTTGCTTTGTGTTTTTTGAGGTTTTCGGGTGTTTTTGATGCTGGCTTTTGTGCAATGTAAAAGAAAAAAAAAATGTTTTGTTTTTCCGCAACTTTTCTGTGACTTCTTTTCCGGTCCGGAACTTTTGATAAATGACTGACATTCGTGGAAATGAGTTTATTCCCGGTGTCTTAAAGGAAAACTATACCCCCAAAATGAACATGAACACTTAAGCAACAGATAGTTCATATTATATTAAGTGGCATATTAAAGAATCTTACCAAACTGGAATATATATTTTAGTAAATCTTGTCCTTTTACATCTCTTGCCTTGATCCACCATTTTGTGATGGTCTGTGTGCTGCCTCAGAGATCACCTGACCAGAAATACTGCAGCTCTAACTGTAAAAGGAAGAAGTGTTGAAGCAAAAGACACAACTCTGTCTGTTAATTGGCTCATGTGACCTAACATGTATGGTTTGTTTTGTTTGTTTGTGAGTACAGTGAATCCTACGATCCCAGGGGACGGCCCTTATTTTTTAAAATGGCAATTTTCTATTTATGATTACCCAATGGCACATACTACTAGAAAAAAAGTATATTATTATGAAAATGGTTTATTTACATGAAGCAGGGTTTTACCTATGAGCTGTTTTATGCAATATCTTTTTATAGAGACCTACATTGTTTGGGGGGTATAGTTTTCCTTTAAAAATAAAAAAAATATAAAAATTCAAGTTTTAGTACATTTGTATCAGTTCTATATAGTAAAAGAATTTCAAGTGTCCAAAGGTTCAGATCAGAGAAGGAGTTTCTATTCACAGCACTGAGTAGTACCCAACAGCATCTTATACAATGATAACCATGTCTATTTGTTATAAAAAAAAATGATAGTGCTTTGATGATTCTAATGAAAAAGGAGTGATTGGTTGCATTGTAGTTTTATCTGTGACTTAGAACTGAGTCATACAGTACAACATATGGATTCCTCCCTTTGCAAATGTTCTGCTCAGCCCATTGACTCTTCCCTTTTCGTAAACCATCCTCCGAAATGATCTGGGGCCTTTGATACATCAGCGTGTTTAGACAAAGATGACTTTAGTATCAGCAACATAATGGCTTTAATCTTTGCAAACCAACCAAGCATAACATTCAAATATCCGACTTCAGTGACTGGTTGCAGAACATGGTGTCATTTCAAAGAACTTGGATCAAAGACTATCCAGTCGCAGGCTGAATAAAACTGAATAAACATGAGCTGAAACTGGGAAATGCATGTGTTTTCTGTACATAAAAACAAATTATGACGGTCGTACAAAATCTTAAAACAAGATACAATACTGTGCTCACCCTATGACCTCATAAAGAGCAAGTTCATGGTGTCACATTGAGAAGCTCTACGGTGTCTAAGGGGCATATTTAACAAGGGTCGAATTTCGAATTGAAAAAAATTCAAATTCAAAAAGTCAAAATGAAGTAAAAAATTTTTTGGTCGAATAGGTATGTTTTCAATCAAATAGGTCCGTATTCGGGTGAATTTGAATAGTACGAATCAAAGAAATAGCGCATTTGATCGAATTCGATTCAAAGTTTTTCCCCAAAAAACTTAGATTCTTCAAAGTTCACCAATTTGACTCCAAGGAGGTCCCCCATAGGCTACAACAGCAATTTGGCAGGTTTTAGATGGCGAATGGTCGAAGAGACAGTTCATGATAAATGTCGATATGCGAATTTTCGAATTTTTTTCAAATTTCGAATCGAATTTGGACTATTCCCTAGTCGAAGTACACAAAAAATAGCTTGAAATTCGAGTTTTTTTCATTCGAAAATTCACTGAGTTGATATCATGCATTCTTTGAAAGGTACAGAGAGGGATATGTTCCTTATAATACGTGTGAGACCTGTTATGCAGAATGCTCGGGGACCTGGGGTTTTCTGGATAATGGATCTTTCCTTAATATGGATCTTCATACCATAAGGGCCAGATTTATCAAGGGTCGAATTTCAAATTGAAAAAACTTCGAATTCAAAAAGACCAACCGAAATTAAGTAAAAGGTTTTTTTTGGTCGAATAGGTCAGTTTTTGATCGAATAGGTCCATATTCGGCTGAATTTGAAACGTACGAATCGAAGAAATAGCGCATTCGATCGAATTCGATTCAATGTTTTTCCCAGTCAAAGTACAAAAAAAATAGCTTGAAATTCAAATTTTTTTCATTCGAAAATTCACCTCGACTTTTGCTAAATCTGCCCCTAAGTGTTTGGCTTAACCTTTAATAATCGTTTTTAATAAGTGACATCTACATCTTTTTATGTGCTCACACAGTTACATGTCAAATACAACTGATCATAACAAACGGTTTGTTGCATATGTAAATCTTTGGAGCCTATATCATTTATGCATTTATTTATTTATATACTGCAGAACCACAAACTGTACAAGCCACAAGCGCAAACAGGGGTACGTTTGTTTTAAAATTAGACAGTGAAAATAAATGAGTCTATGTTTAAGGGGCACATTTACTAGGGGTCGAATATCGAGGGTTAATAAACCCTCGAATTCGACCCTCGAAGTAAAATCCTTAGAATTCAAATATCGAATCCTACGATGGAATATCCTACGATCGAACGATCAAATAAAAATCGTTTCGTGGAACGATAAAATCCTTCGAATTGAACGATTCAAACGATTTTAAACGATCGATCGAAGGATTTATCTTTGATCAAAAAAAGCTTAGAAAAGTGATGGGGAAGGTCCCCATAGGCTAACATTGTACCTCGTTAGGTTTAAAATTGTCGAAGTATTTAGTCAAAGTTTTTTCTTAAAGAGACAGTACTTCGACTATCGAATGGTCGAATCAGGGCCGGAACTAGGGGTAGGCAGAGTAGGCACGTGCCTAGGGCGCAAAGCTGGGGGGGCGCCAGGCACGTACCTGCTTTGTCGCCTACCCCATGTCCGGTCCCCTCTCTCCCCAACTACGTGTGGCAGTTTGGCATCTTCTTGCGCTACCGCGCATACTCCGATTCACGCTTCAGCGCATGCGCGCATTAAAATTTGCGCTTCTGTGCACGCCGATGTGCGTGAGCGCGAACTTGCAGGCTGCTTAGGGCGCCTGCCCGGTCTGGCCCGGCTCTGGGTTGAATAGTCGAACGGTTTTTAGTTTGCATCAGTCGAAGGTCGTAGTAGCCTATTTGATGGTCGAAGTACCCAAAAAAATATTTCGAAATTCAAAGTTTTTTTCATTCGAATCCTTCACTCGAGCTTAGTAAATGTGCCCCTAAGTTTTTAGGTGTTTCAGTTGGGATGCGATGGGATGAGCTTATAAATTTTTTAGGAAGAAGAGACAGAAACAAAAAAGGACAGGAAACAATGTTAACAACAGTTACGTGCAGAGTAAGACTAAGTGATTCCTCTAGAACATGATTGTTAAGGAGCTTTGAGATAAGTGAAACCTTGCCCAAAAGAGCTTACAATCGAAAAGACTACAACCCCTACATATACCAAAAAGAGACAGACATGGAAGGGTAAGTTTAACCATAACCTGAAATTTGTCTTTGTCACTTACAATATGTGTGATATTTATAAAAATGTGAGTTTAGAGCTTAATAAATAAAAACTCGCCAATGTTCTTTTCATTTTTATGGGATTTTTAGAATTGTATTTATCAATGGGTGAAAGTTAGAACTCACACAAGGAAACAAACAATATTAGAGGATTCGGCAAGCTCACAATCAATATGGGAAGAAGATATCGGCATACAAGGCATTCACGTTGCAGGGAGTACCCTGCTTGTTTATTGTGCGGAAATGCCATTTGTGCACAATAAACAAGCAGGGTACTCCCTGCAACTTGAATGCCTTGTGTGCTGATATCTTCTTCCCATATTGAAAGCTAGAACTCACCACTTGATGAATGTGGTTCAAAAAAATCCCATAGTGTAACATCCTGCCTGGAGTTGAACTGGGGCCCTGGTGTTTCTGTGCTGTTTGCATTTCCACTGCTCTGTGTGAGCTGAGGCTCTAATTCACTACTATTGCTCTCCTTGTAATGGCGCGTAGGCGTGGCTTGTTTCATCTGTTGCCAATCTAGCCACAGGTGATCTGTGTAAGCCATTAGTCATTGCCCAACGTAGGTCTATTTTCAATAGTTCCTGGGTGTGATTTCAGGTCTATTTAATCTGTTCCTGGCTGGTTGTGATTCTGTACTGCGCTACTGGTGTGTTTGACCCTGGCCTGTGACCCGGACTACGCTCCTGTTTGCTGATCCTACATGCATCTGATTCATACTGACCGGGCCTGTTCCACCACTACGCTCTCTGTTCCTTCCTGTATACGTTATGGTTCTCTTGCCTGCGCAAAAACCCCCTTGGTCCTCTAATGTTAAGACCTGGTGGCATCCGAGTAGCGGAGGGCTCCTTCCAAAGCAAAAGACGGTTGTTAGAGGCAGATGTGTGAGCCAAGACCAGGACCTTGGAGTTTGTTATTATTATTAAGCTCTAAAATCACATTTTGCTAAATCTGCCCCTAAGTGGGAATAAGACCCATTCAGGACTACATACCCAATATTTACAGAAATTGAACACTTCCTCACTTTTTCTCATGGTTTGAAAAAATAGCAGCCATCAAAATGATCTGATTCATTTGAAATCCTTCCCATAGCAGTAGCCCCAAAGACCTAGAAGAAACTCCAAATTCAATTCCATAAATGCATCTGGGAAATTCTGAGACATAGGGGCCCATTTACTTAGCTCGAGTGAAGGAATAGAGGAAAAAAAACTTAGAATTTCGAATGTTTTTTTTGGCGTCGAATGGGCTACTTCGACCTTCGACTACGACTTTGACTTCAAATCGAACTATTCGATTCGAACTAAAAATCGTTCGACTTTTCGACCATTCGATAGTCGAAGTACTGTCTCTTTAAAAAAAAACTTCGACCCCCTAGTTCGCCACCTAAAAGCTACCGAAGTCAATGTTAGCCTATGAGGAAGGTCCCCATAGGCTTAGCTATCTTTTTTTGGTCAAACAAAAATCGTTCGATCGATGGATTAAAATCGATGGATTTTTCGTTCGATCGTTCGAACGATCGAATATTGCTAAATCCATTCGAATTCGATATTCGAAGTCGAAGGATTTAACTTCGACAGTCGAATATCGAGGGTTAATTAACCCTTGATATTCGACCATAAGTAAATTTGCCCCATACAGTATGGTCTATAAAATGTCAGGTGGCCATACACCTAGGGAGTTATTTATTAAGGTTCGAGTTCTTAACATATGTTGTGTTTCTCAGTTCAGTTAAGATTATGAAACAGCCCATATTAGACCAGTAAATAATAACATAGGATAAGTACAGTAATTAGACAGACAGATGGACAGATAGATAATTAAAGGAGCTAAAAAGATGATGACAGGCAACTAGATAAATAGCAGATAAGATAAACACATCATTCTAATCCTATTTTGATATTATAGCGGCAGCGAATACTAAGAACAAACATTTCTGCCCTTGATTAAAAGCCGTCCACTTAGTATTTGATTTGAAATGAAATGATTGATTTTATTGGCCTGCAGTTGGGCGACATCAGGCACCAGAGAAAATCTTCATATTAAACACAAGAAGCAGGACACAATGGTAAGTGACAGGGTTCATTATTCCATCTCTGAAATTCTCAATATTCTTTTGCTGTTTTTCATTCCTTTCAAGATTGAAATATTAGTGAGTAATAGAAGTGTTGTGCCAATGTAAATGCATGTTAATAATTCCGTATCTGCATAACGAGGCAACCAATCTGCACATTGATGTTTATTTACTGGAACTTTTACTCTTGTTTTTCAGTGATAGTTTTTTCCCCACGAAAGTACTTTATCTGGGTTTTTGGCAAAAACCACGAAAAACTCTAGCGATGATTCTAGAGTGATTTGGATTTTCACTCGATTTTATCGAGTTTTTACACGATCCAATTAAATTGAGTTTTTTATTAATAAATAAGATAAAATCGGGCAAATAAAATATGAGATAAATTCAGATTTTATTAAATCAGCTTCCGAATAGTGATGGGCGAATTTGCGCCGTTTCGTTTCGCCGAAAATTTTTGCGAATTTCGTGTGAAATTCATGTACCGGCGTCTCGTTTTTGACGCCGGCACCTGTTTTTTTAAATTTTTGCCGGCGAATTTTCGCGGGCGTTTCGTGAATTTATTCGCTGGCGGCGAATCACGCAAATTCGCGCCTGGCGAATTAATTCGCCTAGCGCTACTTCCAAAGCGTATGGTGTGGCCTAATAAATGTTGTTAGGAGCATGGTTCAGATTAAGCATTGCTTGCTTTAATTTCATTTTCACAAGTACTCATGGGTCCTATTGTCCCCTATTCTTTTGTCCCCTTTAAATATCTATAAATATTTAATTGTAAAAAACTGCCAATCCAAGAAGGGGGATGCCCAGCTAAAAGGGTCAGTCCAGACAGTCGATCTGCAGAACAGAAACTTCTTCATTAGATTTTCTACATTCCAATGTGTCATTTATTGCTCCATTCGGACAAAGAATTTTCCTGAGTGATCACCTTTTTAGCTGACCAAGTACCAAACTTGAATTTGCTATGACAGTTGTTCTTGGCTCTGACTGCCACTTACAGAACAGTATATCATTTTAAATAAAAGGTCCATTACCCAAATGATATCTGTGTTTCATAGCAGGTTGCATCTTTAAGCCATTCTGTTAATAATTACTATTGTACTAATGAACCAAGTTGTAAAATATGTAAGGTCTTTATAAATAATTCATACATATAATGACTGAAACCAGGGAGAGCGCCAGGGCATATCTATCAACATAAAGATTTAGGTCAGCAGGATACAAAGCAACTCAGCTGGAGTGAGCTGTTCCCCTACTAAAATACAAGCAGCTGAATAGACGTATCTACTGTATAGGCTGTACATGGAGAGTATGAAATGATAAACTACTGAAATGAAATGATAAACTACTTAATCAAACCTGGGTCATTTTGATCATGGGGTGTTTTAGATATAAAATAAGTGCTTTTGTTTTTTTATTTGGACAATAATTGCGTGAATGCTTTCTTCGCAAGTGCACTAAACATTGGGGAACAAGGATTGAGACAGGTAATAGCGCTCAGGGTTGCTACTGAACAGCACTGAGCACTAACTAGATCTGAATGATGTTCGACTGTTCAGAGAAATATTTACATAAAGAAAGATTTTCAGGACCACCAGTTATTAACCGATTAGTCATCTGGGCAGAGGGCCCTGACAACAAGTTCAATGGAGAACCAATGAAAATTAATGGCCCGCACATGCATTGCTATGCCCTGAATTGCCCCAGTCATGTCCCATTACCATACCAAACCATTCTCTGCCCCACAGGCCCAACCCTTTTTGCTGCCTGTGAATCACATTTGTACATCTCTCCAAAAGAATCTCTCTTTTTTAGACTCATAGGGGCCCATTTATTAAACCTCAAATGTTTCTGGTCACGTTTTTAAAGGGGAAAACTCAAATTTTTAGAGATTTATTTATTTATACCCAAACCGGTAAGAATCCAAAAATACTCCATCTCAAACCTGTCGAGGTCATATAGAATTCAATGGCAGACGTGCCTGAAGATGTTTCTTGACATCGTGATGCACGCTGGTTTTTGTCCAATAATCCAATAAATACAAGTTTTGAGTTTGTAGCAAAGTTTTTTTCAGAGAACAATTATTGATAATTGAATTAAATTGAATTAAATTCATGGATGGGAGTTTGGTCAACTTTGTTTTAATAAAGATAGTAGATAAACACGAGTTTTAGTAAATAACCCCCTTAGACTATCCTCAACTATTTAAATTATTATTAGGATTGAAGGACAGTGTCCACCTCAATGAAATGGTTAGTCACAAGTAAATGAGTATGTCTTTAACACAATGGAGACTACTCCCATATAAATAAATCCACATGGACATTTAAACATACAGTATATCATATACAGTATATACAGTTTATACAGTATATGTATATATATATATATATATATATATATATATATATATATATATATATCTCCATTATAATAGCCAAGAATTTCCAATATATAAGAATTCACCCTAATCACAGCATTGCATTGTCACAGGTGCAGCTCACCCCAACAACCAATCAGCAATCAGTGTAGTGTCCAAAATTATGCTGGCGTAATTACGCCAGATTATTTCCCTAAACAATTCCATAGGGAAAATTCACTGGTGAATTTCCACCATAAAGTAATTACTTTACACTCTAAAGTGTAAAATAATAAGTGGGATATCAATTTGGGGCATTTAGCTTTGCAGAAAAATACGCAAATTTCCCGCAAAATTCGTGAAACGGCGGATAATTTGCGAAAATGCGCCGGCGTCCAAAAAAAACAGAAGCCAGCGTCCATTTTTTTGCAAATTCACACCTGGCGAATAAATTCGCCCATCACTAATATCAACATGAAGAATATGAAATAGATATTCCAATTCTAAGGGGCAGATTTACTAAGCTCGAGTGAATACTTTGAATGCAAAAATATTTGAATTTCGAAGGATTTTTTTTGGGGTACTTCAACCATCGAATTGGTCAAATTTGATCGAATTCGATTGAATCGAATGATTCGAACAATTCCAAGTAAAAACCGTTTGACTATTCGACCATTCGATATTCGAAGTACTGTCTCTTTAAAAAAAACTTCGACTTCATACTTTGCCACTTTAAACCTCCCGAAGTGCAATGTTAGCCTATGGGGACCTTCCAGAGCACTTTTCTAAGTTTATTTTGATAGAATAAAAATCATTCGATCGATCGCTTAAAATCATTCCAATCGTTTCATTCGAACGATTTCATCGTTTGATCGAACGTTTTTAATTCGATTGTTCGATCGAAGCTTTTGCGATAAAGTCGAATATCGAATTCGAAGGATTTTACTTCGAGGGTCGAATTCGAGGGTTTTTTAAGGGGCACATTTACAAAGCTCGAGTGAAGGATTCGAATAAAAAAAACTTCGAATTTCGAAGTGTTTTTTTGGCTACTTCGACCATCGAATGGGCTAGTTCGACCTTCGACTACGACTTCGACTACGAATCGAACGATTCGAACTAAAAATCGTTCGACTATTAGATCGTTCGATAATCGAAGTACTGTCTCTTTAAGAAAAACTTCGACCCCCTAGTTCGGCAGCTAAAAGCTACCGAACTCAATGTTAGCCTATGGGGAAGGTCCCCATAGGCTTGCCTATGTTTTTTTGATCGAAGGATATTCGTTCGATCGTTGTATTAAAATCCTTTGAATCGTCCGATTCGAAGGATTTAATCGTTCGATCGAACGAATAATCCTTCGAACGTTCGATCAAAGTATTAGCGCTAAATCGTTCGACTTCGATATTCGAAGTCGAACGATTTTAGTTCCTGGCCGAATATTGAGGGTTAATTAACCCTCGATATTCGACCCTTAGTAAATGTGCCCCTAAGTGTCAGCTGTATCTTTATAATGGGACCTGTCAAAATTGTTGCAAATTCAAATTTTTTTATGAAAATACATCAAATTTGAAATATCACAAAAATGCCCCACGGAGACTACACACCTTTTCCAATTCATCAGAACACCCTGTGGATAAGTAATGTGAGCCTGCAACACATTTCATTTCTACATCTTGCCAAGTATCACCTCCTGTAATAAAGTCACACAACATCCAGAGGTTGGATGAATAGATCATTTAACATGGTATGATGGATATTAATTAGCACAGAGGTGTAAAATGTATTAAATACCTCTTGGTTAAATTAATAATACTTTCAGTTTCACATTTTAGATTAGTGATACAAGTGAGAGAAGTCTGTTATATCTGTACTTTGGCTTGAATTTCTCTATAAATTTATGGAAAAGTTTCACACATTATTTAGTCTTTGGGGTCTTTTTATATTAACAGTTTCCGTGTCTAGTTTATTGATTCACATTTATCAAGTTCCAGAAAGCCATGAAAATATGTTTGCTTGGTTATTAAATATCCACCAGCAAAGAATAGATACTTTATTTTCACAGGAGCCGATTTATTAACCACTGCTTTTTCAGGTCAGGGAAAAAAAGCACAGTTTCTGGGATTTATTATGTAACAAAACTGTGACAATTCTGAAAATTCTCAAGCTAAAACCCATCAAAATCATGTAGAAGTCTGGTAGAGTTCCTTTTCTTTGCTTCATGGTTTTTAAGATTTTCAGGTGTTTTTGATGCTGGATAGGGATGGGCGAATTTGACCCGTTTCGTTTCGCCAAAAATTCGCCGCCGGCAAAATGTCGCAGACACCCATTAAAGTCTATGGGCTTCCAAAAAATTGTCGCGCGGCGCCATACAAGTCTATGGGAGTCTTTTTTTGGCAAAACGAGGTGAAAAAATTCGCCCATCCCTAATGCTGGTTTTTGTGCGACAATGCGAAAAGGTTGCAAAAATTACCAAAAGTTGCGGTGTCTTTTTCCCCTTTGTCCTTTTTCAGTTCAGATCATTTGATAAACGACAGCGATTCGAGGAAATTAGTTTATTTGTTTTTTCTTAAAAATAAAAATGAGAAAATGTGTTTTAGTATGGGATTTAAAAGAGTGAGAAATGGTTTACACCACCAATGGACAGATTTATCAAAATTCAAATCTGAGGGTTTTTTGTGGCAAAAATCATGAATCTAAGTTTCTAAAACTCCAGTTTCGAGATTTATGAAGCTAAAAAACTTGAATGAATAAAGTTGGCATATAAAAGCTGACGAGATAATTTAAAAGTCAGTTCAAGTTATTTTTAATTTGAGTTTTCAAGATGTATTTAAAACTTGGAAAACTCTTGTTTTTTCACGTGATTGCATTTTTTTTATAAATAAACTCAGCAATTCAAATTTTGATAAATCAGCCTTTAAATTGTGCTTGAAGTGGGGGGAGGAATAAATATGGTATTTATAATGATGGGCAAATTCGCTGCTAATTTGCGTGATTCGCCGCCGGCAAATAAATTTGCAAAATGGCCACGGAAATTCGCCGGTGTAAAAAAAAATGTTGCGCAAATTCGCCCATCACTAAGGGGCACATTTACTTAGGCTCGAATATCGAGGGTTAATTAAAAAGGATTTTTAATTAAAAAGGATTTACCGCATTTAGTACGATCGAATGATCGAAGGAAAAATCGATTAAATCCTTCGAATCGAACGATTTTCCTTCAATCACAAATTGGGTAGAAAGCCTATGGGGACCTTCCCCATAGGCTAACATTGATATTCGCTAGGTTTTAGGTGGCGAAGTAGGTGGTCAAAGTTTTTTTTAAAGAGACAGTACTTCGACTATCGAATGGTCGAATAGATTTATTAACTTTAGTTTATTAATTTTCTTGAACCATTGCTACTAAACAATAGAATAAGATTTATTAAGTAATTTTTTTTGTAACCTACTTTATTTCCTCAAAAGGTTCATATGGTGGTAAATTCACTAAGATTCGTAGTTGCGCCAGCGTCCGTTTCGCCGCGCTTCACTGTGCTTTGCCGCACTTCGCCAGGCGTATTTTCGCCAGCGCTACGCAAATTCACTAAAATCCGAAGTTGCGCTGAGGGGAAGCGTAAGGTTGCGAAATTGCGCTAGCGTTAATTCGCCAAGCAAAGCAAAGTTACGTTAGCGATGCTTAATTTGCCTACAGCGCCAAATTGAAGTTACAATGGAGGAATATGTAGCAGCACTACACAAGCCTGGGAAACCTTCAAAACAGCAAATAAAATGTTTATTTTGCCCTACACATGTGCCCACTGTATAGTTAAGGGACCATGAGTTAGGAAATGTAGGGGGGAAGGAGGGTAGCCCAAAAATTTTTTTCGATCTTTTTCAGCCTCTCACCCATAAAAAGAAAAAACGCCAGCGTTAGAGCAATCGCTATCTACTCTATTGCAATTCGCCTGGTCTGAGGTGGCAAAGGAAGTCTGGCGTAAAAGGTAGCGTTAAGAATAATTCGCACGTCAGTGAATTTGCGTAGTTACGTCCATTGTGCAAATTCGCCTGGCGCAAGGGTGCGTAGTAACACTAGCGAATTTACTCCAGCGTCCGTTAATTTACTCCAGCGTCCGTTAGTGAATCGTCGAATTAACGGAAATGCGCTACACTGCCGAATTCACGCGAGCATTAGGCGCTTCGTCGTTTAGTGAATTTGCCCCATAGTATTTCAGAAAAAAGATGATCTCGCAAGTTTCAGATGGTGATATTTTTTAAAATTAAGATATATCTGCTAAAAATCTGAATCCAAAAATACACCATCCCAGCAAATTTGATCGGGGTAGTATTTTAGTGGTTGTAGAGGTTTTTGAAACCACAACCAAAACAACTAACTAAATTCTAAAATTACGAATGTCATGAAATTTATTAAAAGATCCGAATAAAAAAAGCATGAATTAGTATGGACTGTGAGAATAAGCACTGGGAGTGAATGTGTAACTGAGACCTCATATTGTTCCTTCTGCTTCACGTGTAATGACTGTACAAACATGCTATTGCCTTGTATTTTCTTCTTTGATGTGAAATAAAATATAAGTTACAAAAAAAAAAAAAAAAGCATGAATTGAAAATAACGATCTAAAAAATACCTCTAAAACCTCACCCCATCAAAAATTTTTTTAAAAGCGTCTGAAATTGATTTAAAACAGTCCGATAGAATCAGCATAGTTCACATTGACTTCTATAGGACATCGGCAACTTTTACCTGACGTTTAGTATTAGTGGTTTTCATGGTTTTTACAATTAATAAATCTTGATTGAGTTGTTTTTTTAAAAAAAATTGGAAAACCACAAACTTTTAGAGAGTTGTGGAAAAAAATAATTTGATGGTTAATAAATGGGTCCCTTAATTTTACATGGTGAAGTGAAGTTTTAAATTGGTGAATTAAAGTTAGGCTATCTTCTACAGAGACCATTTTGAGCACATAGTTTTAATTTTTAAAATGGATTTCCCTGGGAATGTCTAAAAAAAGAAGCACGGGACAATCCTAAATGACAATCCTATTCGATTTATATAGGGGCAGATTTATCAAGGGTCAAGTTTCGAAGTAAAAAATACTTCGAAATTTCGACCATCGATTTGAAATATTTTGAAGGTTTTATTTGGCAAAGTATTGAAGTCGAAGTTTTTTTAAAGAGACAGTACTTAGATTATCGAATGGTCGAATATTTTAACGATTCTTACTTCTAATCGAAGTCGAAGTAAATTCGAAGTCGTAGTATCCTATTCGATGGTCGAAGTATCCAAAAATTTACTTTGAATTTCAAATTTTTTTACTTCAAAAATTCCCTCGAATTCACTTTGACCCTTGATAAATCTGCCCCTGTTTAAATTTTTTTAGCAGATCTAAGATATGGAGATCCAAGTTGTCAGCCAGCTTATCTTCTCTTTAGAAACTTTTTGACTCTGAGAATAAACTGGGGATAGTTGTTAGCATCCCAGCAAGTGACCAGCAGCTGGTTGCAAAGTTTATGACTTTAATGACATTACTCTATATCGACTGATTGATAATGTGGTTGCCAGGCACACTTCTACAGCATCACAGTATTAGGGGAGCAAACTTCTAACCCTTTTGTCTGTCAGGGAAAATTTGGTAATTTCCCATGCTTCTTCCCTACAGAAAGCAAAGAATAAAGAAATCTCTATACTCTTTGTGGCCATGTTTAATCGAATAAAACATGGTGCAGATGTTCAACACAATCCTAGGTTCCACCTACATAATTTTGGTCTATTCAAAATGAATTGCTTTAGATCAGATATCTGCTGCAAATAAATGCTGATAAAAAAGGCCTACACATTATAGTACACCTTCTCTGGCTCCAGTACAGCTGTTAAACTGCCAGGAATGTCAGTTAAGGGAATTGCACTCATATGGGAATTTAGTCTCCATTTCTGATCATGCAAGAATATCCTCAAGGACATTTAGGGGGTTATTTACTAAACAACGAATGCAAAAATCACGAAAAATTTGTAATTTATTTTTTATAAAATCTGTTTTTTAAAAAAATCACAATTTTTTTGGAATTTATTAAACCCTGAGGATGGAAAAGTTTGAATCTGAAAATCCGGCATCTCGGACTTGTTGAGGCTGCATATAAGTCAATGGGAGAAGTACAATGATTTTTTTCATGTGGGCAGGGTTTTTGTTTTCTGGTGAAAATTCAGAAAAATTCATCAAATTCGTGAAAATCTAATGAAAAAATCCCAAAAAGTAAAATCAAAAAAATATGTTTAATATTATATTATATAAGAAAACCTCTAAAAAGGAGAGTTTTTTGGACAGTTACTAGCGAAAAAAAAATCTAAACTGCTTTTACCTGGCAAAAGTTTTGTACCAGAGTTTTTCATGGTTTTTACACTCTAATGGGGTTATTTACTAAGCTCTGAATACCCAAAATTCCCTTAAATTCTGAAAAATGTGTGATTTTTTTTATAAAATCTGACTTTTAAAAAAATCACAAGTTTTTCGGAATTTATTAAACCCCGAGGGCTAAAAAGCCCGAATATAAAAACACGGCATCTCAAACCTGTCGTGGTTGCATAAAAGTCAATGGGAACAGTGACAGTCCCATTGATTTTTGGTTGTGTCGGTGGTTTCGGGCACTTTCACTATGTGTTCGGATCTTTCAGGTGAAAACTACGAAAGATTGGGAGATTTCGGAGAAAATTAACAGAAAAATCGTGAAAATCTGAACTTTTCCCGCAAAGCAAATTTTCAGGAAAATGTAATAATAAATAAGCGTTATAAACCCGAGCGGGTTAGATCGGAGTTTATAACAGCCTATAATGAGATAAATTCGGACCTTGATAAAGAACCCCCTATGAGGCACATTTATCAAGGGTTTCAAAATCATGTGAGTTTTTTTTTTTTAAAACTCCCTTAAATTCGACTTAGGGAAATTTATTGATAAAATCAAATTGTAAAAATTTAAATTAAATTCGATTTGAATTTGATCAAACTCAATTCGGGTTTTTTCCCCTGAAAAAAAACGAGAATGTCAGGAAGGCTGCAAAAATCTCCAAATTGCTTATTGGACCTCTCCCATTGACTTATACAGCAATTCGGAAAGGTTTTAGGCAGCGAATAGTTGAATTCAAATTTTTAAAGGTCCAGAGTATGATAAATCTCGAAAATCAAATTCCAATTTTTTAAGAAATTAGAATCAAGTTTGTATAATTCCCTAGTCGAATATGACAGTTTTACCATAAAAAATGTATTTTGATAAATCTGCCCCTAATAAATCTTGTTGTTTTAAATTTTTAACAACACAATATTTATGAGAAAAAATATGATTTGTGAAAAAAAAAGAAATATTAGAAAATAGGCCCCATAATTAATGGAAGGTGCATATTCAGCATTCAGGCTATTTTGTTATTTAAACACTCAAATTGAAATGTGATTTTCAAAGTGATCTGAAAGATATTTTCATTTGATCTGAAGATTTGAAGATATTTTCATTTCTAAATTCAGTTGTATTAAGGTTGACCCAAATTTGGGGGCCCATTTAATAAACCTCAAATTAATCTGGTTGAGTTTTTAAAGGGGAAAAAAACTTGGATTTTAAGGATTTATACCCCAAAAGTTTTTTTTGTTCTGACTTTTTCGAGAAGAATTATTGGTAAATGAGTTCAGTTCGTGGATGGGAGTTTGGTCAACTTTGTTTTAATAAAAAACTGAGAAAAACTCGTTTTAGTAAATAATCCCCTGTCTGGAGGATGACATGGGATTTATTAAAATGTGAGATCAAAGCTCAGCACAAAAAGCGCATTTAGAAGTGCATTTATCAAATAGTGAATAAAGTAGCCATGGAAAAATGCCCATTGACTTACTTCATTTCATAAATTTTTGCTGTGTCGCTTATTATTCTGCAGTTTCGTGTAATTTTCAGTGAAGAGAAACAAGATAGATTCCCTCTTCTCTCTCAATAGAGTATGTTTGAGTAGAAAGATTCCCAGCAAGGCCCCACATTGTTGATCATGTCTATATTATTCTTACTCAGTCCAAATGAGGCTTACTGCCCTTAACAATCAGGCTTTTAGACCTAACTTTTGTATGGGAAACCTGGGGAACTGATAGCAACAATATCACAACCACAGAAAATTGGAGAGAGAGAGAAAGAAAATTGGAGGTGTCTTAGTGGATAAACACCCCCTCCTCCCTCCCCACTGCTAACCAGTTCAGGTAGAAAATTGGTACAGATGGGTTGCTAACGTGACACTTAAAACTTCACTTTTAATTCTCACAATTAAAAATAATTACAAAAACCACTGGGCCAAGCCCACAAAGCAAACCAAATATAATTTATACACATTCACTACTCCATAAACATATGGATAGTGCTGGTCTGTAACCATAAAATGGGCATAACATTTTATGCAAACTTTTTTGCACACTTTTGGGTGCTTAACGCACATTGAGCGATTTTTTGGCTTGATGATTCCCTAACCTTCCACCTTGTGCTTATTAATTACATGTTTTTTATGGTTACAGACCAGCACTATCCATATGTTTATGGAGTAGTGAATGTGTTTAAATTATATTTGGTTTGCTGTGTGGGCTTGGCCCAGTGCTTTTTGTAATTATTTTTAATTGTGAGAATTAAAAGTGAAGTTTTAAGTGTCACGTTAGCAACCCATCTGTACCAATTTTCTACCTGAACTGGTTAGCAGTGGGGAGGGAGGAGGGGGTGTTTATCCACTAAGACACCTCCAATTTTCTTTCTCTCTCTCTCCAATTTTCTTTGGTTGTGATGTTTATTGATTCTAACCTGCAGGCTAAGTATTTATAAGGTTCTCCATCACTGATTTAGGCTCTATTCCTATATCTTTAGCAATAATATCACCCAAAAACTCCTACACTTGGCACAACAGATACACAGTATCACAGCAATGTGATACTTCAATACCTAGTTTTTTGCATTAATCTGTACTGCTTTTTTTTTTTTACATACAATATATATAGAGTTCTGGGATCTGCTTACCGAAACCAGTTATACAGAAAGCTCTAAATAATGGGAAGGCCATCTACAACAGAATCCATTTTAATCAAATAATCTACGTTTTTTCAAATTGATTTTGTTTTTCTCTGTAATAATAAAACAGTAGGTTGTTCTCGATCACAACTAAGATATAATTAATCGTTATTGGAGGCAAAACCAGCCTATTGGGTTAATTTAACGTTTACAGAATTTTTTTGTAGATTTAAGGTATGAAGATCCAAATTATAGGAAAATCCATTATCTGGAAAACTTTAGGTCCCGAGTCTTCTTGATAACAGGTCCCATACCTGTATTAAATTAACTTTCCTAACTTGAGTGAAAAAAATGGTGACTGCATAATCTAGAAGCCACTTTGGTTTGTGTGTTTGACACAGAATAACTAAACCGAGATATCCCATTTATCCCATTTAACACAGAAAAGTGTGTCACAGCATCCCATCTAATTAAAGCGTTCCCTATTGTGAACAATGCTGCTTTGGTATGCTAATGAAAAGGTTAAATGCATTGAATGAGTTAACATGACTTTAGATAACACAGTTTCTTCAATTAATCCATGATGCATTTAACGCACAAATTCAAGTGGCTCCATCTGTACCTGTATATTTATATGATGTATGTTGCAAAATGCACAAAATCTTGATATGGGTGAGCACAGAGGACCTCTTGTCTTTGTATATATACAGTATGGGGCACATTTACTATTGGTCGAATATCGAGGGTTAATTAACCCTCGATATTCGACCATCGAAGTAAAATCCTTCGACTTTGAATATCGAAGTTGAAGGATTTACGGCAATTCGTTTCGATCGTAGGAAAAATCGTTCGATGGAATTGAACGATTCGAAGGATTTCAATCTATAGATTGAACGATTTGCCTTTGATAAAAAATATTTAGAAAGCTTATGGGGACCTTCCCCATAGGCTAACATTGTACCTCGGTAGGTTTTAGATGGCGAAGTAGGTGATCGAAGTTTTTTTTAAAGAGACAGTACTGCGACTATCGAATAGTCGAATGATTTTTAGTTCGAAACGTTCGATTCGAAGTTGAAGTAGCCAATTCGATGGTCGAAGTAGCCAAAAAAATACTTCGAAATTCAAAGTATTTTTTATTCTAATCCTTCACTCGAGCTAAGCAAATGTGCCCCTTAATGTAAGTGAGCATCTAAACATTTTTCATATGTTTCAAAAATGTGTTTTATAGAAACACATCTGAATTGATCTCTAAGCTGGCATCTGCTTCGAGCGGTACCAGCTCTGTTTGGAAGCCATATGATATACATATAAATAGACAAACCAGCTGGAGTCATGTAATGATGAAAATTGTTGCCTGCTGAATAGATGACAGTAGATGATTTACTTAGCAAGAAGCAGATGCATTATCAACTGGTTTTGTAAGATTAATTGCTGATGCCTTACAGGGTGAGATGCACTTAAGGATATTTTCAGAATCAATACGGATGTACTCACATCATCAGCACTTAAAGAAAATGGATAGCTTTTTGTCAAAATAGTCTGAGCAACTATGTTCAGATTTATATCAATGCACACATACAGGATGGAGCAAACTTTGATTTGACATCATATGGCTTACTTAGTACACCACTAAACACCATGCCTCAGGAATCAAAGTAGAAACGACTCAATAATCTATTGAAGTGGAGTGACATGGTGAGTCAATTGGGCTAAATGTCTACATAAACTAGATAAGGATCTGTGTACTAGATCTGAGTAAATCATTCTGTTACAAGTTGATCTTAGATTCATCTGTGTTTTATGGCAAAGTCTTTTGTATCATTGAGGCTTACCAGTGGTGTGCACCTTTTGTTATACAGTACCCTCTGTATATACTGGTGATGACTTTTCTTGATTGTTGACTTTGGCAATGAGATGCCTACACCTGAAGAGTTATTTGGAATTTCCCCTTCTCAAGTCTATCTTTTTTTAATCACCTTATACTTTACTTGCATTGACAGTTCTTTGGACCTCATATGAACAGTTCACTGCAACAGCTCCCAAATGTGAATGCCATACTTGGAATCAACTTCAGACCTTTTAACTGATTAATTGTTAAACAAATAATGAGGGAACTTCCCCTGACTTGGTCATAAATTGGCCATTTTTTTTGATCCCTTGAAAATGAGGAGACTCCATAAAAAGTGCTGGAATTCCTAAAACCTTAACCCAGTTTGCAATTACATATCTCCAAGTTAAAGATGACAGTCACAGACTATATTATTTTTTTAGTAAACACATTTGTGTATATCCTCAGCTAAATTCAAAATCCTTGAATGAAAACAATGAAAACAACTGTTAGGTGTACTCATCTAGGGTGGCCCAAAGCAATGGTTTGAAGGCTGAAGGACTTAATTTGTAGTCAATTCATATTTGATTTTGCATATATATATTTGACAGTCTAGCCTTGAGACCAATTTGGTGACATCTAAGGAGAACAGTTTGCTGATATTTATTTCTTCAGAGAAATGTTATTGTGAAACAAATCAGTTTTAGTTTGCACATCTCTACCTTTTACTCAATGGGGCTCAGTGAAGCCCTTTCCTTTTAATTTACAATGTGCACTTTAAAGCCCCTTTTTTATTGAAACAATTCTTTATAACATTGAATAATGTGGCAAAGTTCTGATGTTACAGCAGAAACTAATTGAAAAAGAGAAAAAGGTGAATCACACCTGAAATTTATATTTAAGGAACCAGGGCTGGGGGCAGCCACAAATGTCAGTAGGCTGATGGAACTGCAGAAAGATCTTGTGAAGGGTGTCAAAAAATAAGATCTTTGATGGTTTTGTAAAGAGCTTCAGCCATTATGCAGTGAATAAAGAACAACAGGTCATATTTCTTGCTCCTTCACAGCACGGCTGCCTTGTAAACATAACGGGATGCTTTTTTATTTAGCTTGTTTGTTTTTTTAGCCTTTGTGTCCTGCAGAGGGTTACATCACTGTCTCAGCTTCAGATTTTCCATGTTTCAAACTCAAAATTTATTACTGAAAATCATGTTTGTAAGTTGAACCGAGTAGCTGCTGAAATTATATTAAATCACCTAGCCTTAGTATTTTTAGTTAAAAAAAACAAAGCGCCTGCCTTTCTCTAGCCCAAAGCAGTTGTGATCGCAGAACAGAGAATGTTATCTTCCATCAACACTCCCATCATAATACGGCTTCTGAAATATGAGGTTGTGTCAGGTTACTACAGCTCAGAAACCTGAAAATGTTTTATCAAAAACTGAGCATCAAAAATACAGCCACAATTATGAAGTTGTGAAGTCTATGACTGAATGGCCAGTATATTTTAATTGTTTTCTATCTGGCTAGCATGAATTAGAATTTCATTAGACTGCTGTATCATTAAAGAGGCAATATTGGATTACTGTTTGTAAGACTCTGTTGAGATTCGAGCCATGGATCTCTAGGTTTCTGGCTCCATAGCCAATCCTCTAGGCCAGGTGAGCAGTTAGCAAGCTGCTCATAATATATCAACTGGCTTTTCTATCTCGTCCCAGCAACCTTGTTGGATGGATAGGGTCAGCCAATCAGGGCTGACCCTGGCCTATATAAGCCCCCTCACCTCACTTCCTGTACCTGAGCATTGGCCTATGTACCTGAGCACTGTGGCATGTCCCTAGCTCTTTGTTCCTTAATTTGACTCCTTTCTCCACCATGTCTTGATCCTGACTTTTTCTTGTTCCCTATTCTGATCCTGTTCTTGTTTTGTTCTTGATCCTATTCTTGCTCCAATCCAGTCCTGTTCCAGTCCCATTGCTGCCAGTCACCAGTTCTTCTCCTGCTCCTGCCAGTCACCAATTCTTCCCTGCACCACCTGTTTGAACTTGCATGCACTTTGTGGTTCATGGATTGAGGACTAGGTAGCATCACAAAGATGAGAGAAAATGAGGTGTTACGCTCTGCTCATACTAGATACGTTTCAGTAAAATACCAAATTCATAGGAGAGCAGAGTTGCTACAACACCAGGTTAGAGCAGTGATCCTCAACCAGTAGCTTGTGAGCAACATGTCGACCACCAACACTTTGTATGTTGCTCCCAGTGGCCTCAAAACAGGTGCTTATTTTTGAATTCCAGGCTTAGAGGCAAGTTTTAATTGCATAAATACCAAGTGTACTGCCAAACAGAGCCTCCTGTAGGCTGTCAGTCCACATAGAGGCTATCAAATAGTCAATCACACAGGGGCGATCCGCCAATGAGGCGAGCTGAGGCGCTCGCCTCAGGCGGCATCGCCAGCTAGGTTTCCAGGGGCGGCAAAAAGCCGCTCCTGGTGCCTTTAAGAGCCGAATTTCCGGTTTTTGAACCGGAAATTCGGCTTTACTAGGGCGAGAGAGCGCAATTGCGCTCTCCGCACTAGCGTGAATCAGGCTGGGGGGGCGGCATTACTGGAGCCGCCTCAGGCGGCAATGGATACAGAAACGGCGCTGCAATCACATCCCTTATTTGTGACTGCAGGAACTTTGTTATGCTTGTGTTGCTCCTCAGCACTTTTTATAGTTAAATGTGGCTTATGGATAAAAAAAGTTTGGGTAAAAGCATAGCCGAAGTACTTTATGGGAACGTTATTGAAAATGGTTCACATTTCCATATTCTGTCTCTCATAGCATGGCACATCAAGGTACTATCATTTCTTTTTTTTTTTATTACTTAGTTTTATTTGGTTTTAAAAAAATTTCCATTTGGCATCTTAAGCAAACAATAAAGAAAGAAAAATCAGATGGATACAATCAAAGAAAATAGTTAAAAAAAAAATTAAAAGCATCTAGAAATGATGGCATATATTAAGATTTCTGAACGGTAATTATAGCGTAAGTTAAGGTGTAACCAGCATCCTTTCCAGGATAAGGCATCAGTTGTATTTACACTTTTACACCTTTGAATTGTTCACAATTTAGCCTATGACCTTTTGTTTTAGGAGGAGATTATTGTCCCCTTAAAGGCAAGGTGTCCCAATTATACCATATGTTTTAAAAATGTTCAACTGTGGAATTTTTCGCGGCTGTCAGATGTTCCATCCTTCTGACATATTGAATCCCGTCTGTTAGTTCCTGTTCTGTGGGGGCTGATGAATCTTTCCAATGCTTTGCTATTAATCCACTTGCCGCAGTAACTATTGAGTTTACTAGTTTTTGTGATGCGTTATTTATATGTTCAATTTTGTCCCCCAGTAGAAATATTCTAGGGTTTTTCCAGATTTCCATCAGTAGAACTTTACTCAAACAGGAGGCAATCATATCCCAGTATTGATTTACCACAGGGCATATCCAGAAGATATGGATTAACGTGCCTTCTGCTTGTCGGCATCGCTAGCACTCCTGTGTAGATGACTGAGGGAATAATTTATGTAACAAAGTGGGAGTGTGGTACCACCTCATCATTATCTTATAGATTCCTTCTCGTCTGATTGTACAGATAGAAGTTTTAGGTGCAATGTCCCAGATCCTTTGCCAATCTGTTAGAGTCATTTTTATTCCCAGGTCTGTTTCAGACTTGGGGGCCGATTCACAAAGGGTCGAATATCGAGGGTTAATTAACCCTCGATATTCGACTGGAAATTAAAATCCTTCGACTTCGAATATCGAAGTCGAAGCGCAAATAATGCGATCGAACGATCGAAGGATTATTCCTTCGATCGAACGATAAAATCCTTTGAATCGAACGATTCGAAGGATTTTAATCCAATGAAGGAATATCCTTTGATCAAAAAAACTTAGTAAAGCCTATGGGGACCTTCCCCATAGGCTAACATTGAATTCGGTAGCTTTTAGATGGCGAACTAGGGGGTTGAAGTTTTTTCTTAAAGAGACAGTACATTGACTATCGAATGGTCGAATAGTCGAACGATTTTTAGTTTGAATCCTTCGATTCGAAGGTCGAAGTAGCCCATTCGATGGTCGAAGTAGCCCAAAAAACACTTCGAAATTCGAAGTTTTTTTACTTCGAATCCTTCACTCGAAGTTAGTGAATCCGCCCCTTAATCATGTATGGATGTGGGCAAGTGTCACTCTCTCTGTTAACAAGTTGTACAGTGCAAATATCAATTTCCCCTCTTACATATTTCCTCTATGGGGTGTCTTTTTATCGTCTCTTTAGATATCTTAAGATAGTCTATATAAGGCCTTATTTGTAGGTATAAGAACCTGGGAAATTCTTTCATGGATTTAATAGATGTTATTTCTTGATCTTGCTTTATTTCTCTAGTTCCTGGTTTTACAAAGTTTCCTATGTGGAACATATCTTCTCCTATCCATTTGCGTACTGCAATACCATTCTTTGATAAGACTGTATAATACTTTTGGGAACCTCGATTGGGATCAAATAAATATAGTAACCTGGGTAAGTGATTCATCTTCACTGCTGCTATTTTACCTAGCCATGATGGATTATAAGATTGCCAGATCTGGAGTTCCCCTTTTAGTTGGGAGAACAGCAAGGGATAACTGCTTTTATATAATGGGTACTATCATTTCTTTATCTCCCATATGGATCTTGGCTGCTTGCCCAGCAAATCTTATTCTGAGTCTGAATTCAATATAGTTTCACATCTAGGGGAGTATTTATTAACATTGTAGATAAACATCACTGTTGATGTTGTTCATAACAACCAACCAGATCTTTTGTTTTCTAATTTGCCGATTGCTTGCTATGCTATGGGCAACATCATTGGTGATGTTTGTCTCCAATGTTAATAAATACGCCCCCTAATGTAGGCTACACATTATACTTGTTCTAGAAACACAACCTGATATGTTCACCATCCTTGGCAGTAGCTTCTTTTCATTAATGTTTTGTTCAGAAAAATCTCCTTTCCACCTAGGGCTAGCTCATATTTGATATTTCATTGTTCATTTGCAATAACAGAACATTATAGAACACAAGAGGGCAGACCCCTCCACCGCACAGATAAACAAAACTCATTTTATAAACGACACAATGCAGAATATACTGCAAATAAAACACTCAATAAACTGAACACGTGAACTGCTAGCACATTACTCCCATAACATAATTTGGAACAAACAAACAAAAAAAACACATTATTTAAAGATGATTCCTTTTTTTCAAATGCATGTTCTCATTATATCAACATCCTTCTTGCAGGAGTAAAACCGTATACATTATCTGCAATTATCATCAAGCCCAGTGACCTAGTTTCTTATATTACAGATCTGAGATAAAACATAATTTCATTTTCTGTTTTTATTTCATATATATTTTATCAAATCATGAATTCAGTTTTCATTTTTTGTTGTCTTTCAGTGTAGGGGGCCTATTTATTAAACCTAAAATTTTTCTGGTCCACATTTTTAAACCTATAATTTTTAGAGTTTTATTATATCCCAAAGCTGTAAAAGTCAATGGCAGATGTCGCTGAAGATGTCATTGCTTCTGGATAATGGATTTCTGGATAAGGGATCCCATTTGGTACAACCAATTATATTTGCCTGGTTAACAAATACCCTTTAATTGTCTTCATGTTTTCTTTACAAAGTATCTTACTTACAGTATGGTAACAGCAGGACACGAGCTGTGCAAAAACTGTGGAATTCCCCTCTGAAAGTCTTATTTAGTGAAGACCAACATTTGCCCCATAATTGTATCACAAACATCATGTCACCCTCTGCTTTGGTCCTGAACATCATTTTCCAGCCTCACTCATAACTATCCTGCCGTCCTGTATTTCAAAACTTTCCCCTACCTCAACTTCACAATCCCATTCTACCCTTCCATTATCCACATTACTAAGGGTTACTGTACCTCCTTCAAAAACTAGGATTTATCTTTGGTGCTTCCATAGTGGATTCCTATGAGAACCTATATATTTTTATATATTTTTACGCCTACTATTGTAAAATATAAGGATATCATAAGTCGCCGAAGAGTTCCATGACTGTATAAAGGAGTCAAATCCAAGGTCTTGGAGCTCCAAGTTGATTTATAATATCCCCATATGTTATAACAGGAGGAAGGTACATTATTTATTATAAGTAATTGATGACATAACTAAGCACCATGTAAAAGGATATAATTTACAGGATATGGCTGGCTCAAGTGTAAAATATACAGTATACATAAAGATTAAGAAATAAATAGGCACCATCCATTTTATTCATTGCAGACGGTAACATTAAACCAAACACCTTGATCTTGTGGTCTATTTACAGTATATATGAATAATATAATGAGAATTTATTCAACTAAATAAAGTTGCCTTTCTTCCCATCCATAAGACCACTTCATTCGGTTGAATGCCTAATTTTGTGCTTTCCTTGTTGCACTGTAAACCAAATAGCCGTAGAAAGCCTTACTTGTTTCTTATATAATCCGTTGTTTATTTCACTACTCCTATGAAGTGCTATCCTTTGCCTGATGAATGATTTGATTATTTTCGTTATATGTTTAAATCTGAAGGCAAAACGTCCGCATCAATGCAGATCTGTACTGTAAGCACTATTAAATTATGATTTTCCTGTTGATTGTGGAAAGAAGAGCGGCATCTGTTTGGCTGATTACTAAGTATCTGTGAAAGCATCTACTAAGTGATAGGAAATAGACTGATTGATTAGTAATTCTTGACATTTCCTTTGTCATTTCATTGTAGAGATAACTATGAAATTGCTTCACTTCCCTGACATTTTTTCTTATCTTCTGGCTACAGCTATAAAGTTCTTAAGGGGATTTTTCAGGCTTTTGTTAACGTATGTTATTAGATAAGTGTCATTCCATCATTCCCTGAAGTCTTCTACTTTCTTACCTTGGGTTTCCTTTGTCACTTCCTTTCCAAAATGCACTTTTTTTTTTAAATACAGGGCTCTTGAGGCCAAATGCTTCTGCACTGTGTTAATGCTCCAAGAGACTAAAAGGCCACTCTTCCAACTGTGTTACTGTGTAGGTTACATGGAGACAGTGTACACTGAACTTTAGCATTTTATTAATTCTAGGTCTTGTCTACAACATGCTGAGGATTGAACACCTTCATGCTGATAACAACTTGATGGCTCTTGCTAAATACAACATTGTCATTTAGGAGCTGTACAGTCATCCCGAATGGCCAAAAGTCTTTACTTCCTGCTACTGTGCTATTAGGTGACTGTCACATGGTCAAAAACAAAAATGATCCATTTTTTAACTTTTATGTATTTATGAAAATGTCAGCTTTTTTTCTTAAAAAAGTTGGTGCTAAAAAAACGTTGATACAAATTAATTTGTCAATTACAATGGTGCAACTTTTTCAAATTGATGCTCCAAAAACTCGACTTTATCGAAATTGTCACTGTGACAACTCAGATTTATCAGATTATCAGACGAAAACCAGCGCAGATCACAATGTCAAGAAACATCTTCAGGGACATCTGCCTTTGACTTCTACATGACCTTGACATGTTTGAGATGGAGTATTTTCGGATTTTGGATTTTTAGCAGCTTTGGGGTATAATAAATCTCTAAAAAATTTAGCTTTTTTTTACCTATAAAATTCAAGTTTTCCCCTTTATAAACTCAGAAAAATATGAGGTTTAATAGAAAGGGCCCCTAAATGATTTAGGTCAGTTTCTCACATTTATAAAGAATAGAAAATAAATGTATTCATACAGATGTAACTCTAATGCGGTTACTGTCTCTTTAAATCACAATTAACCCTTGGCAATCCAGGAGTCCCTTTTGCGTATGAAAAGTAGTGGGAACTGGGATTTACAGTGCAGTGCCTCCATCTAGGGAACACTGAGGAGCACACCTCAGGGAATTTCCACTAGGCAAAATAAACACACAGTTTGCAAATGAAACAGATATAAACTTTATATAAAAAGAACTGTGTTGGAGAAACAAAGTCCCAGTCCTCTGGAAGGGGTTCATAACCACACAGTTCAGTTCAATTGAAATGTCCCTTACCAAGAGCTCTTATACCCCAGGTAGCTCTACCTTTTCCAAAAGTACCTCTCCCTTTGGAACTTAGCAGCCGCTCCCACTCCCACATAACAGGTAAATGCACAAGACCTGTCTTCAAATTGGGGCCCCACACTTGTATCCTTGCCAGTGTCCTCACTTGGGTGGCTCACTCACGGGGCTGCTCTCAGAGGCAGGCACACTGGAAATTACAGGCAGCTCAGTGGCAGGATAAATCTCACCAGTGGCACCTTTCTCCTTCTGAGTCTCTATAGCAGCTTGGCAGGGAACAGAATGAGCTCTCTCTGTACTTCCACAGATTCAACAGCTTGGACAGTTTCACAGGACTTGGTTCTGGCTAGATCTTTCACCACACAACTCCTGTTAAACTCTGTCAGAGACCCTGTACAAAAGATTCCAAAATCAGGCACTCCCTCTCTCCTAAGGATGCACTGGGGCACTCAGCCAATCGGACAGCTCTCCAGCCTGTAACTGGGTTGGATGATATCACAGACAGAAAAACAGGAGAAGGGTTTTTTCTCATCCCCTACACAGACATACCTGATTCCACAGAATCACAGAAAGCCATGATACTCCGAAGAACCTTTTCCAACATCCCTTGTGCTCGTATTGTAATGCAACCTCTTCTTCAACTTGATTCATTGCAAAGTGATGGATTCTGGGACTTGAAGTTTCCAGAGAATCTGTTCACCCTCCAGGGAAATCTCAAAATTCACCACTGCATTCCCTAAAATATAACATTTCCCTAAATTGTTTAAACAATAGGGTTTTTGTAATGTATTTATTTTTTTCACAGAATTAAAAACCACTTGACCTGCATCAGCTACCACAATTTGAAAGGACCTCCTGTAATTCTACAGCTAATAGATGTCCTATCTTTTTTTTCCATACTGCACATGGTTAAACCTGATGTAATGTTCTATTATGAGATGATATGGAAGTAAGTATGCTGCAAAACCCCTAAACTTTAGACAGGGCCGTCTGCAAATATGCAAATTTACATACACATGAGGAGGCACATTTATTAAGGGTTGAATTTCGAATTCATGTGAGTTTTTCTAATTCGATTCTATTCGATTCGATTTAACTGGAAATTTGATTATTCAATTATTTATTTTAAAAAATTGAACATGTAAAACACTTTATCGCCATTAGAACAAAGTCCAAGCTTAGCCTTTGACCCACTTATTACCAGGAGTGTCTCAGTGGACTGGTAGTTAATTTTATCAGCTCCTGATTGAGCTCATGTTGAAAAGGGGCTTTAAAGTTTACTTGCAGTTACCCCATGACCCAGCCAACAAGAGTTTTTTTCTACTGATCCCTTCTCCTAATTATTTGTTGTTTTGAAATTTAAAGAATTCGCGGGCCTCCTCCTTTTTTCAAGCTCAATTAAAGAAACAGTAACACCAACTAATTAAAGTGTTTTTTAAGTAATTAAAATTTGATTTAGTCTGGCCCTGGTCTGGTAAAACTAATTATTTGCTTCATAAACATTATATAGTTTGTATAAGCTGCTCTGTGCCCATTGGGGCAGCCATTCAGTTTGAAAAAAGAAGAAAAAGCATAGGTTAAATATAGTGATGGGAGAATTTGCGCCGTTTTCGCGAAACGGCGCCCATTTTTGACGCTGGTGTCTCGTTTTGACGCAGGCGCCCGTTTTTGACGGCGGCGTCTGGTTTTTCGGAAAAAAATTTTTGACGCCGGCGAATTTTTGCGGGCGTTTCGCGAGTTTATTCGCTGGCGGCGAATAGCGCAAATTCGTCGCAAATTTGCGCCTGGTGAATAAATTCGCCCATCACTAGTTACATAGTGGATAACAGAAAAATTGCCATTGTATTCTACAGAGCTTATCTGTTTCTCCTTTTTCAGCTTTGAATAGCTGCCCCCATTGCTACACAGTAAATTCATCATATAAAGTTTATAAACTATAGTAGTGTTTCTCTAAAACATTTTTACCAGTGCAGGTCAACAGTACATTATAAATGAATTACTTTAAAACACTTACATTTGTTTGTGTTACTGTTCCTTTAAATATACATATGTTGAGCATATTTTTTGCATATTTATTTAGTTGAAAAAATATTTCTTGAATTGGACTATAAAAGTCCCCATATATAAATATTTTGTATTCTGCTCTGTTCCTTATCTCAAAGCCAGAAAAGGCTGCAGTTTAGGGTTTGTTTATGTAGAGCTCATTAACTCTATTTACTAAAATTCCCTGTTTACATGGGTGGGGCTTGTGGGAAAGACAAAAACTATTCCATTTGTACTTTACAAAAAATCAAGAAAATATGGATGATTTTAAATTAAAAGTATAGGTAGATTTAATTTTCAAGGCAGGCCCTCTTTATTGTTGGTTTGTGGAGCAAAGATGTACAAATGCCCGGTTTCTATAGTCTAGAAGCCTAGCAACCAGAAATTGGATTAAATTTCAAACTTGGAAAAGTCACATTGTATAAAAGAAATACAAAAAAAAACAAATCCGCAAGATGTCATAGGATGTCATTCTCTGCAACATACCAGAAGTTATAGTATTGAAAACCAGCAATTATTTCTAAAATGTAATATCAAAGCTAAAATCAATCTCGTTGATCAAGCAAAAGCTCTCTTGTATGGTTTTATTTGCAATAAAAAGTGTCACTTTTTTTGTTTCAATTTCCTTTGTCTCCTGTTAGTATAAAACCGTATATATTTTGATTGACAGTGAACATATCTTTTCCCTACAGGAACCAAATATATAAAGACTGGTTTCATCTAAGTTTTACTTTTGTTAAGATAAAAAAAAAGTCAAAGATATCTAAAAAGTGAAATTGCTTTGTAACCAATTCTCTCATTTTTTTCTCACTTTATTTTAGGTTTGGTCCCTTGCTCAGCTTACAACTGCTGTAAAAGGCTTCTGACCTTCTATTAAAGCATTTTACAAGTGTATTTTTGGGAACACGGAATAGGGCACCTTTATGACACTTCCTTTATGTGGCTGAGTAAGATATATTACATTAGAAAAAGATCACGGTAAAAAAAAAAAAGTATACTTTCTGGTGCCGAACAGGATTTATAAAGGATATGTTTTATGAATCTTTTATGGGGCACCACAATATAACCATAAAAAAGTATTCATTTTTGGCCTGAAAGCAATAGTAGCTTTATTAATAACCAAACTGGGAATTTCACAAGGTTTCCCAATAGTTCAAACTTTTTTTCTATTCATGAATAAAACATTCATTTTTAATGAGGTGTTAGTACTCCAGAACTACTCAGAAGCATCACTTAGCACTAAAGCCCATCCATATAATTAATGCCCGATGCAAATCACAAGCAGGAATTAAAGATTCAGCAAAATATTATAAATTATTATGTAACTGAAGAAGTTGCAGTGGGACCTGGATTTTTACTAATGAATGCTGTTCTTATATCTACCAGGGAGCTGTTATCTTGTTTTAGGGAGCTGCTATCTGGTTACCTTCCCATTAGTGATGGGCGAATTTAATCGCCAGGCGCGAATTCGCTGCGAATTTGCGCGATTCGCTGCCAGCAAATAAATTCGCAAAACGCCCCCGAAAATTCACGGCAAGAAAAACAGCGCCGGCATCAAAAAAAAACGGGCGCCGGTGTTAAAAACGGGCGCTGGCGTCAAAAACGAGACGCTGGCGCCGTTTCGCAAATTTTTCGGAGTGTCACGAATTTCGCAAATTTTTCGGCGAAAT
The DNA here is from genome assembly GCF_017654675.1 of Xenopus laevis. Lineage (NCBI taxonomy): Eukaryota > Metazoa > Chordata > Amphibia > Anura > Pipidae > Xenopus > Xenopus laevis. The sequence continues at coordinate 155,568,329 of NC_054379.1, forward strand.
GAAAAGTCGCAAATTCAACCAATACTACTTCCCATTGTTCTGCTGATGAGGGGGGGAAGAAGTGATATCACACCAACTTGCAGTGCAGCAGAAAGAGTGATTAAAGTTTATCAGAGTCACGTGACTGGGGGCACCTGGGAAAGTCACAATATGTCTAATCCCCATGTCAGATTTCTAAATTAAATATAAAAAAATCAGTATGCATTTTGAAAAACAGATTTCAGTGCAGAAGTCTACTGGAGCAGCACTATTAATTGATGTGTTTTGTAAAAAAACATGTTTTCCCATGACAGTATCCCTTTAAGTAGAAACTATAAATATTTTTCTGCCTACTTTAATACACACGATTACTGAATTGTACATGCAATGCTAAATGAAATGAATAAAAAACTATGCTAGTTATAATATTCTTTTTTTTACTCATCTATAGTTTTATTTAACAAATTAGAGAATAAAACACGGGCCACTGATCAGGCTTAATATAATGATATGCACACAGCTACAATGCAATGAGAATAGTGGGCTGAAATTATATCAGTATTTTGAGTACAAATCAAATACTTAAACGGAACTGTTTCATATATTTCATATAAAACTTTCTCATTTACATGTACAATGTTTATGTTCCTCAGGGTTTCACACATCTGCCAGATTGTGATGCTTTTGTTGGGAAACTCAAATATCTAAAGCCCCAGTGGATGCCAGCAGGGATGAGCAAAACGGACTCATTTTACTTTACTCTAAAATACTTGGACCTGCAGAAAAATTTGTGACAGCAAAATTTCATTGCATGCATTGTAGTCAAGAGGCTTTTTTTCCTCATGCTTAATTAATGGGTGGTTTTACTTGTGCTAAAAGCATTGGAGACAATGGCCTTTTTTGCACATTTTCCCAACACATTCTTTTCCAGAGACACAAAACACAGAGCAAAATTTACAAAAAATTTTACCACTTACAAAAACACATATTTTACTGTGAATTTGAATTAGGCAAAAAAAAAAATCACTCATTCTTATATGCCAGTACCTTTGCCCAATTATAGGTCTCATTTTTGGGTTCTTATATGCACTGTTATCCTGTATAGACTGGTATTTTATTTGGTTTACAGCCATTTGGCCTGCTCTTGACCTGCTGCCTATCCTAACTCTGCCTGACTATTGACTATGAATCTTGCCTATTACTGGACTGTGTTCTATAACTCCCTATACCTTGCTTCAGCCTAAGCCCACACCGTTTGGTATCTATCTATCTGTCTGTCCGTCCGTCCGTCCATCTGTCTGTCTGTCTATCTATCTCTATCTATTATCATCATCATCTAGTTATCACCTATCTATCAACCATCATCATCTATCACCATCTATCACTATCATTATCTATCTATCTATCTATCTATCTATCTATCTGTCTGTCTGTCTGTCTATTATCTATCTATCTATCTATATATCGATCTATCTATCTATCATCTATCTATCTATTATCATCATCTATCATCATAATCATCACCATCTATCATTATATTTCTATTATCATCATCTATCACTGTAGATCTATTATCATCATCATCTACCTATCATCCATCATCTATTATCATCATCATCTTCATCAATCTAGTATTATTATCATCTATGTATCTATCTATCTATCTATCTATCTATCTATCTATCTATCTATCTATCTATCTATTATCATCAATATATCAATCAATCATCTATCATCATTATTTATCATCATCATCTATCTATCTAGCAATCATCATCTATCATCATCATCATCCAACATCATCATCAATCTAATAGTATTATCATCTATCTATCTATCTATCTATCTATCTATCTATCTATCTATCTATCTATCTATCTATCTATCTATCTATCTATCTATCTATTATCTATCTATCTCTATCTATCTATCTATCTATCTATCTATCTATCTATCTATCTATCTATCTATCTATAAATCAATCAATCATCTCTCCATCTGCCTGTCTACTTAGCTATTGCTATACAATTTACTTGGAAATTCAAGATTGTGATACTATTTAAAGCCATTAAAAAATGACTGAAGTTGCAATATATCCAATATAAAAGCTTCATAATCCCAGGGCACATCACATACAATATGCAATGAATAATGTCTCCCTGATAAGAAAAAGAAGGTGAAAATATAAATTAAGGCTGAGGGCACATCTGTCATTGTATCCAATAAATGTCTATTAGGCGGCTGTGCTATGAAATGAGTTATTAATGTTAATGTTTTAATCAATTGGCATTTCCATACATTAGTATCTCCTTGGGTCTGATTCTGTCACTATACTTGGCAGTTGTTGTTGGCAGTTGTGTTTGTGACTCTTATACTGCAGTCCAAAGCAAAAAGAGTTTTAGGTAAATTCGATAAACATGGCTGTAAAATGGAGAAATTTCAATACAGTGCATGTAGTAACATAGTAATCATTAATAGTCCTATCTATCAAGATCTGTATTTGCCTTACAAAAGACCCCTAATGCACAAAAATGCCTCAGTAATATCTAATAGCAGCAAGGAGAGATACTGTAGGTAGCACTATTCCTTCACAAAAAGGAAAACGCATTACCATGGTACAGATATGGAAGGGATATTATCCAGAATGCTTGGGACCTGTTTTTTCCAAAGTAAGAGTTTTTTTTTAAAAATGTTTTAATCTTTATACCTAAAGTGAACCTTTTTTCCAACTCTAACATTGCTCTAAACAGACCCAGAATACATTACTTTTCTCCCTGCATTCAGAATTATTTCATTTTTCTTATAGTCAGTTCAAATGGAGCTTTTAGTTACCTTCTTGTCTAGTGTGAAGCACCGCCCCCTTTTGCTTTCTGACCATTCGTTCTGAAGACCTCAAAAGCAGTGACTTCTGCGCATGTCTGATTGATTTCCATTTGAGCACAACCAGTGAGCATGCCCAGTAAGCACCTATTTGAGGTCTTCATAGTTGGAGTTGCCGTAACAATTAATTTCAGAGTTTCATAAACTTCTTTGTGTTAATATTGGGGGATTAATGATTTGGTAGGGTGTTAGAGTTTGTCTCTGCCTCTGAACTACAACATCACATAGAACAGAATGTTACTCTATGCAGCACAGTATCAGCAAGTAGTATTTTGTATCCCACTAGGTAATATTTCTGCCTTGCAGCGATAGCGATGGGGTCCTGAGTTCAATTCTGACTTGATAAATATCTGTAAGGGGTTTGTATATTCTCTCCACATCGGCATGGAGTTTCCTCCTACAGTCGATTCAAGGCTATCATTTAAATCAATTACATTTTTAATTTTTTATACTGTTTCTGAAATAATGAGGTTTTTCTTCACTTGTCCCCTCTCAGCAATCTATTCCCTTCATTCTATATTTATGCAGGAGTCAGAATTTTGATTAGGAGACTATTAAATTTTTTGGGGGTTCTTCCTTTGCCCAGAAGAGGTATTAAAGCTCACTCTTTCACTATAACCAACTATGAAAGAAATCCTGCATGATTTGTGCTGGAATCAGTTATTTTGAGAGATGTTGTTTGTGCTTTGTATTTGAGTGATTTGTAATACATTTGCAAGGAAAGGGAAACCCCCCCCAAAAATGTATCAGACCTAACTGTCAATCAAAATCTGACCCCGACTTCAGCAAGAAGAGTGAATGAAGAGACTGCCGCTGACCTTTTTGTGTATTTTAAGAATATATTTGAATAATTGAATAAAGCCAAAGGAATTCTGCAGAAGGGTATAAGCACAGCGACTATTTTCCTGTTCTTACAAAGGAATTGAGAAAGGGCAGAGGTATCACAGACAAAGTCGCCATTAGCAAGAAACACTTAGACCATGAGAATCAGGAGGAGAAAACAGAAAGACATTTTTTCCCATTACAGATGTAAAAGGTCACCTTTCAACAGGGCGACAGGAACATGTTTTCTGAGGGCTCTTTCACTAAGAAACAGCAAACAAAAGATCACAGAAGAATATTTATTTAGATGTGTTCAAAAAATGTATATCTAGTTCCATCATTGATTTACCAATGTAAACTCATGGGGAAATAAGGGGCTTTGGTTGTAAATATATTTTAAAAATCAAGTAAATAATAATTTAAAATAATGTAAATGATGTGATTCTGTTAGTGTGATAGTAATGTATGCCCCTATTGTGACATCAGAGAGTGACACTAATATATTAAATGGCCATCACCCAATTTACCAGTACAGATATGGGATCTGTTATCCAGAATCCTCAGGACCTGGGATTTTCCAGATAATTTGGATGACCATAATTTAAGTCTACTAAAAATCATTGAAACATTATGGGGCTGATTTACTAAAACTCAAGTTAATCTCAGTTTTTATCAAAATAACGTTGACCAAACTCCCATCCAAAAATTATCAATAATTTTTCTCGGAACAATTGGATCGTCAAAACATCTCAACAAAATCGAGTGTCAATCCGTATCATACGACTGACGCTCCAAAATTGTAGCAATTTTTCGCTAACAAATGATACAGCTCGTGGTGCAATTACAGGATCACGTCAGAAGCCAACCCTATGCTTACTGCCTACCATATGGCATTTACAGGAATATTCACAAAACACATTGAAGTTACTGGGCGTTTTTCACAGCAACTTTTTTTTGCACGTGATACATTGAAATCAATGGGTGTACTTTGTATGTCAACTTTTCCCACGCAAAATATATTGGCCAATGGGCATTTTTGGCTGTGGTCTTTTTTTGCGTAGAATAAATGAGGGTTTTGGTGCTGTGTGTTTTAGCAAAAACATTTGCTGATAATGAACTGCAGAATTTCCCTTTGAATCCATGCCTGCCGAAAATTAACGCTCATCACTATTAAAGCATCATCTCCATTCTACTGCCCTTTGGCTCACACTGGCTAAGAAAAAGAAGTTTGAAAGTTCAAAGTATTTTGTTGTAATTCTTCAAGCTGTAAGTCAAAGAAATAGAAAATATGAAATGTACTCGCAGATTCTTTTTGAATGGATTTTGTTAAAGGTTACATCTGACAATGAACATTTAAAATATGATACTGTAGGCAACAATAAGAATAGCTGGTTGTGTGACCTTTTTTTGGCAAGTGACAATAACCGGTGAACTATGAAATATGGCTGCAATATTGCTCAAGACTTCTCTGTTGCTTAAGGTTAATTTAACATACTCGATCAAGTGACATTTAGAGCCATATTTAGAAATGCGAGTAAGTAGCGCCGCAGAAATATTGTTTTCTGTAGCAATTTGCTGCATGAAAGCCATCAAAGATAGTTTGATAAACACATATATAAACTGGTGTAGCTAAACACATTGCACAAGATGTTTAAGGTCTTAAATAATTGAATTAACTATGCTAGTGTAGGGGACTAGTAACTGTATCCCCATTTACATGGCATTCCCCAAAGATTGTGCCTAAGGGATACCCTTAGGGGGGTTATTTAGCAAAGGTTGAATTTTAGAGTTATTCTAATTTTTTTAACTCTGTTAAACTCGAATTTACTCAAAACTGGAATGATAGCTTATTTAAGAATAAGTTTTGAGTCCTAAAATTAAATTCTGAGGGGTTGGGCGGAACGACTCAAAAATTGTATTCGAATTGAATACGAACAGAATTCAAAAATTTGAATGTCATGAAGGCTATTAACATCTTCAAATGGTTCAACGGGCCTCTGCCATTGACTTCTACTTGAACTAGGCAGTTTTTAGGTGGCGAATAGTTGGAATTCGAGTTGGTGGTTTTTAACTCGAAATTTTGAATTTTGCCCAAAAAACCATCTGGAAAATTTGAATTCAGATTTACCATTTGAACTTTAGTAAATCTGCCCCTTAGTCTAAGGGAAAGAGTAATGCCCCATTTCCTCAGTCCCAGTATGACCCCTACATATCCCAGGTTTGGGCTCTAGGCAGCGTTGGGCTATAAAATAAATGCTTGGGTCAAGTGGGTTTAGGAGGGATTCTGCAGAGGAATTTCTACCAGAGGCATTTGCCTGACCCTCTCCTAAATAAATTTGAGCCCCCCATGGAGTCATCATTAGTCAGGACTAGTAAGGAATAGCTAGACCCTGTAGTAGTCTCTCTAAGAGAGCCAGCCAGGTTTAGGGCTACCTATATTGAGCAACTTTGGCTCAAATGAGAAGTGATAGAAGGGATTAGCTCCCAAGGGCATTGTTGCCTAGTCAGAGAACAGGACAACAGGGATTTTCCCATAAGAAGTCTTCCTAAAGAAACCAGGAGAAACTCTAGGTAGACTGATTGTTCATCTATGTATGTATGTAATGACTATTACACCATGTAAAGCCAAAATGCTCAGCTTCTTATACCTGTTAAACATGCTTTCCTTCCAAATCGGTCACACCAGCCGACCTTAGACATATACGGAATCAACGAAGGGAAGGAAGGGGCACACGAGCCGCAGTCTCAGCTGCACATCTTTTATTTAACACAACATGTTTCGGACCACATGGATCCGAAACATGTTGGGGCCAATTCATTAACTTTGAGTGAAGGGTTCGAAGTAAAAAAACTTTGAATTTCGAAGTGTTTTTTGGGCTACTTCGACCATCGAATGGGCTACTTCGACTTTCGACTACGACTACGACTTCGAATCGAAGGATTCGAACTAAAAATTGTTTGACTATTCGACCATTCGATAGTCAAAGTACTGTCTCTTTAAGAAAAAACTTCGACCCCCTAGTTCGCCACCTAAAAGCTACCGAACCCAATGTTAGCCTATGGGGAAGGTCCCCATAGGCTTGGCTAAGTTTTTTTGGTCAAAGGATAATCCTTCGATCGTTGGATTAAAATCCTTCGAATCGTTGGATTCAAAGGATTTAATCATACGATCGAACGATTATTCCTTCGATCGTTCGATCACAGTTTTTGCGCAAAATCCTTTGACCCTTGATGCATCTGCCCCGTTGTGTTAAATAAAAGATTTGCAGCTGAGACTGCGGCTCATGTGCCCCTTCCTACCCTTTGTTGATTGACTATTACACCATGGTTGGCTTCTGTATTGTTGTGCTGTTCTCCCATGTGGATATGTTCCAATAAATCAGTTCTGTTTTTGTTCAAGAGCCACTGGCGCCCAATTATTGTGCATTGCATAGAGTAGCAATTGCACACCACCCTGCCTCCACGCTGTTGCAAGGGCTCTGTCAAGTTTACCAGTATAATCCAGTCGTAGAAGGAGCTGGAGCCGTAGATAGTGAACCCACAAGTGCCTCACACAACCGCTACCCACCTGGAGTGGAACAGGGAGCAGGGTTGTGGAGAGTAGCCAATGAGACGATCAGCGAAGTACAAAAGGTTTAGGCAAAGTCGTAGTCAGGAAGTCCGAGGTCAAAAGGCAGGCAGCGAGATTCGTAAACGATGAGACAGGCCAAAGAGTCGAGACAGGCAGAAGAAATCATAGTCCGGGAACAGGCAAGGGTCAACAACAGGAATTCAAGAGTATAGAGACGCTAGGGTTTCAGTTAAACAACCTTATAACCAGGCAATGCATCTCCATCTGAACCAGGTTCAAATATTGTTAGTTTGGCGCCAACTGGCGTCTTTTCGCCGGCGTCGCCGTACTGACGTCACGTCCGTCTTAGGCGTTTTCGCCCGCGTCCTTGCGCCAGCGACCACCGCCGGCGCTTTCGCGCCTGTCGCAGGCGTCCCGCGTCACGCGCTGGCGCGCATTAACGCGCCCGCGCCTGCACCAGATAGAACGCGGACCCGAATCCTCACATTGCCCCCCATCAAGGAGCGGCCTCAGGATGCGACAACCAGAAGGCTTACCAGGGTAAGTTCCATGGAACTTCTCCAACAACTCCGGAGCGTGAATGTTAGACACTGGTTCCCACAAATTCTCTTCTGGTCCAAAACCTTTCCACCTTACCAGGTATTGAAGACGCTTGCCTCTCAACCTGGAATCCAAGATCTCTTCAACCTCAAATTCTTCTTGACCATCAACCACGACAGGAAGCGGAGGAGGAGCCATACGCCCAGGAAATTGAAACGTTGAGGCCGGTTTCAAAAGTGCCGTATGAAACACTGGATGAATATGCCAGGATGCCGGGAGTTTAAGCAGGAAAGCCACAGGATTAATTTGACGAATTATGGGAAAAGGACCCAAGAAACGTTGACCCAACTTCCTACTGGGACAAGAAAGCTTGAGGTTAACAGTTGACAGCCACACCAAGTCACCCACCTTGAATTCTGGGTCACCTCTCCGTCCCCGGTCAGCATATGTTTTAAAGTTTTGTTGAGCCTTCTTCATGTTCTCTTGGAGTTTCTGAAAATTATTGGACAAAAAAGTTAATCGGTCCTTAACTGCAGGAACTAAAATGTCAGAAACAATGGCAGAGGGAAAAGTTACTGGATGAAGACCATAGTTTGCGAAGAAAGGGGACTGTCTGATGGAGGAATGATGAGCATTATTATAAGTGAATTCTGTGTATCGCTATTCAGCGCTGGCCCGTCCACATCAAGACTCGCCACACTTATTCTTTGAAAAAAGCGGCTTTATTCAACTTGCATAAGTGATGATAGGCAGTGGGCACTGCCTATCATCACTTATGCAAGTTGAATAAAGCCACTTTTTTCAAAGAATAAGTGTGGCGAGTCTTGATGTGGACGGGCCAGCGCTGAATAGCGATACACAGAATTTGCCTTGTAGACGCCGGCTTAGAGTTGCCGGAGTATCGCGAGAGCTGCGGCCGAGACGCCACAAGGAAGGGTGAGCTCCGTTCATATCGTTCGCAACCCGTGTTTCTCCTGCATATTATTATAAGCGAACTCCGCAAGAGGAAGAAGGTTCACCCAGTCATCTTGGAGGTACGAAGAATAACATCTTAAATACTGCTCGAGGGTCTGGTTGGTTCGCTCGGTCTGACCATTGGACTGTGGATGAAAAGCAGAGGAAAGGGACACCGAAATCTTGAGTGCTCCACACAAGGACTTCCAAAACTGCGACGTGAACTGCGGACCCCGATCAGACACCACCTCATCCGGAAGACCATGGAGCCTTACTACTTCCTTAATGAAGGTATCAGCAGTCTCAGAGGCAGAAGGAAGTCTTAGTAAAGCCTTAAAATGAGCCATCTTGGTTAAACGGTCAACAAAAACAGCAATGGTGGAACAATCACATGACAAAGGTAACTCAGAAATAAAGTCTAAAGAAACTGATCCCCATGGACGAGAAGGCACTGGCAGTGGTTGAAGAAGGCCAATAGGTCTAGAGTGAGAGTCCTTGGATCTGGTGCAAACCTCACATGATGAGACAAACTTGAAACAGTCTTTAGCCATCCCAAGCCACCAAAATAATCTCTTGGCCAAAATAATAGTCTTTTTGACACCTGGATGACCCGCCAGCTTGGAATCATGAATATTCTTGAGGACCTCTAAACGCATTTGTTCTGGAACAAAAATCTTGCCTTGATGAAGAAGAAACCCTCCTTGGGGACTAGTGATGATTCAGAAACGTTTAAAGATGCATTTTTAATTCCATCCACAAGAGTAGACTGCAACAGGAGGAAATTATTAGAGTTTAAAATCGTCTCAGGAGCCAGAGGAACTTCATCTTCAGGAGAGAACATTCGAGATAAGGCATCTGCCTTAACATTCTTTGACCCAGGTCGGTATGTGAGATGAAAATTAAATCGCATGAAGAATAAAGCCCACCTTGCTTGTCTAGGTCTCAACCTTTTGGCAGAGCGTAGATATTCCAGATTTCTATGATCCGTAAAGATGAGAATCGGATGTTTAGACCCTTCAAGAAGATACCTCCACTCTTCAAGTGCTAGCTTGAAAGCAAGTAATTCGCGGTCAGCTACATCATAATTACACTTGCTTTTGGCCAACTTACGGGAAAAAAAAGCAACAGGATGAAGATCGTCTTGAATTCCAGTTTTCTGTGACAACACAGCACCCACTGCGAGTTGTGAGGCGTCAACTTCTAAAGTGAAAGGAAGGGAAACATCTGGATGGTGAAGAATTGGGCCTGAAGTGAAAAGTGTCTTCAGTTTCTCAAAAGCCCCCTGAGCCTGAGGTGACCAACAAAACTTTTGATTATTACGAGTCAACTCAGTGATTGGAAGAATGACTTGAGAAAAGTTCTTTATAAATTTCCTGTAAAAGTTTGCAAAACCAATGAAGCGTTGAACAGCTTTTTTAGATGATGGAATCGGCCAATCAAGAATTGCGGAGATCTTCCTGGAGTCCATCTGGATTCCCTGGGGAGAAATGAAGAAACCCAAAAAATCTACAGATGTTTGTTCAAACACACATTTTTCAATCTTAGCATAAAGCTGATGGGTGCGCAGGCGTGTCAGGACCTTCTTTAAATGTAACCTGTGCTCCTCCAACGAGTTAGAAAAAATAAGGATGTCATCCAAATATATAATGACGAAAATATCAAGAAAGTCCCTGAAGACATCATTAACGAAGTGCTGAAATGTTGCAGGAGCGTTACATAGACCAAAAGGCATGACCAAATATTCAAAATGTCCGTAACGAGTGCGAAAGGCCGTCTTCCATTCATCACCTTCCCTTATTCTGACTAGGTTATATGCACCCCGAAGATCCAGTTTAGAAAAAATCTTAGCCTTAGCCAAGCGTTGGAAAAGTTCTGGAATGAGAGGAAGTGGATAGCGATTTTTGACTGTAATTTTGTTCAGATCCCGGTAGTCAATACACGGCCTTAAGGAATGATCTTTTTTTTCAATGAAGAAAATCCCAGCTCCTGCCGGAGAAGAAGACTGCCTAATGAATCCCTTAGCCAGATTCTCATCCAAATACGAACGGAGCTCTGAAAGTTCAGACTCAGATAACGGATACACTCGTCCAAAAGGAATTTGAGCCCCTGGAAGAAGGTTAATAGGACAATCATAAATACGATGAGGAGGCAACCTGTCGGCCCCTCTTTTATTGAAAACGTCCGTAAATTCCCAATATGCCTGAGGAAGAAGGTCTTGGATCTCGGAGGCAGGGGATAAAGAACACACACCATTAGAAGGGAGGATGCATTGGGACAGACAAAAGTTAGAAAGAAAAGTTACTTCACCAGTTGCCCAGTTGATAGACGGATTGTGTTTCTGCAACCAAGGTAATCCCAGGATGACAGGGAATAAAGGAGAAGAAACCACGTCAAAGTTCATGAGTTCAGCATGCCCTTTATTTAACAAAACAAAAAGAGAGATAGTCTCTTGAACCACAGGGCCAGAAGTAATCAGAGAACCATCTGCCACACGAAGAGCTATAGGATTCTTCTTGGACTGGAGCGGAATCTGGAATTGTAGTGCCACTTTATTGTCCAAGAAACACCCGCTTGCCCCAGAGTCAAGAATTGCTTGGAGTTCGACCCTCTTGTCTCCCCACTGTAAAGATAAAGAAACTGTCAGGAGAGGCACAGGTACATGACATCCAGAAAAGTCCTTTTCAAAAATCCTCTTACCTGTTGGGCGGGTCGGACAACCCCGAAGCAGATGACCAGCTTGTCCGCAATAGAGGCAGAGGTTAAGTCTGTGATGTCTAATACGCTCCTCTGGTGTTAATGCAGACCTAATAGCACCAATCTGCATAGGCTCGGGAGCTACGTTGAAGGTGGACGAAGAAGAAGCAACTGGAGAACTTGTGGAGGGCATTCGGACAGGAGGAGGAGCGGATGGTAACAACCAAGTCTGAGGGAAAAGACCAGCTTTCTCAGCCTTTTCTTCTTCCCGGCGTTCCCTGAGCCTCCGGTCTAATTGGATTGAAATGAGGATGAGATCCTCCAGACTATCAGGGATGCCAGTACGAGCTAACTCATTTTTTAGCTCAGACGAAAGTCCAAAACGGTACTGGTTCTTTAAAGCTGCTGGGTTCCATTCGGTATCATCCGCCCATTGCCGGAATTCCAGCGTATAATCTTCCGCTGGACGGTCCCCTTGCTTCAGAGCACGCAGGGCGGCCTCAGCAGTGGTAGCTCTGTGTGGATCATCGAAGATAACTGCCATTGCATCGAAAAAGGAATCAACAGTGGCCAGTACAGGACTTTGACGATCCATGAGACGGAAAGCCCTGGTCTGTGGTTCGCCCGTGAGGAATGAAATGATAACCCCAAGCCGGATTTGCTCAGTGGGATACGTGTGGGGTTTAAGTGAAAATAACAGCTTACAGTTGCTCCTGAAGTTCCGGAACACCTTACGATCACCAGCGAACTTTTCCGGAAAGGCCACTTTAGGTTCGGAGATTTCCGAGGTGATCACCTGAACCTCCGTTGGAGCTGGAGGAGGAGCAGCCGTGGAAGGAAGAACAGCTGGCGGATGGGCCCTGATATGCTCTTGCAACTGCGAGTAGCCACTTTGCAGCTCCCGAACAGCTTGTGTAAGTGAGGACAGCTGTTGGGTTAAAACGGCAAATGGAGACGCTCCTTCAGCTGGATCCATCCTAGGGCCTGGTTATACTGTCAAGCTTACCAGTATAATCCAGTTGTAGAAGGAGCTGGAGCCGTAGATAGTGAACCCACAAGCGCCTCACACAACCGCTACCCACCTGGAGTGGAACAGGGAGCAGGGTTGTGGAGAGTAGCCAATGAGACGATCAGCGAAGTACAAAAGGATTAGGCAAAGTCGTAGTCAGGAAGTCCGAGGTCAAAAGGCAGGCAGCGAGATTCGTAAACGATGAGACAGGCCGAAGAGTCGAGACAGGCAGAAGAAATCGTAGTCCGGGAACAGGCAAGGGTCAACAACAGGAATTCAAGAGTATAGAGACGCTAGGGTTTCAGTTAAACAACCTAATAACCAGGCAATGCATCTCCATCTGAACCAGGTTTAAATATTGTTAGTTTGGCGCCAACTGGCGTCTTTTCGCCGGCGTCGCCGTACTGACGTCACGTCCGTCTTAGGCGTTTTCGCCCGCGTCCTTGCGCCAGCGACCGCCGCCTTCGCGCCCGCGCCCATCGCCAGCGTCCCCGGCGCAAGAAGAGGAGCGGCGCAGCGGGCGTCCCCGCCAAGGGGGCGGCAGGCGTCCTTGCCCTCCCCCCACTAGACTACCAGGGTGAGACTTCGTTACAGATAGCTGTAGAAAAGCCTGTGATTCACATCATCTCATGAGAGCTGTTTTAATCTGTTGGCACAGAGAGACTTGTTTTGCAAGAGACTGATGCAATGAAGTGTTTGTGAAGATTCTCATTCATCCAGGTCATGGTACAGTATATCTGTAGAAATAAATCAAATGCTCCAATTAGCAAAATCTGTTTATCATAATCCACAATGATGTGATTAAATTAGGTGTTGATTGTATTAGCAAGACCCTTCCAGGGAGAGGCGCCAAAACAGCATTGTATGTGGCAGACAATAGATGTCGCACCCCCCCGCCTCTATTAAAACTTGGTTTTTCAGTTTTTACACATATGACGATTTTAGCACTTCTTTTGAACCAGTCCCTCTCCCAGTCTAGAAGGAAGCCAGTGAAATTTGATCAGAATAAATAGGGCTGGCATACAGATGGAGCAAGTGTAATCTAGACATGCTTCAGATACTCTTCTATGACACACTGTTTAATTACATCATCATAAACTTTCCTAATGAAAGAAAATATGTTGTGTGTGCCAGAGTCTTAAGACGCATTCCTCTGTACTTTAAATGGTAAGTCTTAAAAATTAGTGGATTGTTATCACCCTAACGACATGAGGGGTCATCCCTGACCCCCTAGAGGTGCAAGTTCAAGAGCAATAAGGGGCGCACAAGCCCTTGCCATTTGCTTCAAACCAATACATATTTGATCCAGGGACTGGTTCAATTGCCATCTTGGAGTCAGTAAGGATTTTTTCCCCCTCTCAGGGAAATAGGAGATGCTTCAAATTGGGCTTTTTATACAAGGTTATATACAGACTTGAGGTGGAACTTGATGGACATGTGTCTTTTTTCAACCAAACTTACTATGTTACTATGTTACATAGCTTATCTGTTGTCTGACATCTAAGGGGGATGGTTTACCAATGCTCCAATTCAAATTTTTCCCACAATTTGATTTTTTTTTATACAAAAGCTCACAAATTTGAATTATATTTCCAAAAACTCTAAAGTCTGATATTTATTAAGCAAGATTGCAAGTTCATGTAGAAGTCAAATGGAGTTGTACCAGCAAAAGTCAAGAGTTTTTATTAGTTTGTAAATTTACAAATTCAAGGTATTTTTGAGCTTGTAAGTTGTAAACTCACTAATTTGAGTTATTAAAGTTTTTCCACAATTGTATTCAATTGAGTTTTTTATATTAATATTTTTAATAAATAAGCAAACATTCAAGTTTATTTTTTTATATTGTGAGTTTATTCAATGTAGAAAAAAACCTCTACAAATTCACAAATGACATTTTTGATAAATACGCCCATAAATGTTGGACCTCAGCCCAATATCAACCTAGACAGCTATGAAGGGAAAATCAGGTAAAATTAAATAACCTGCACGGATTAGAACATTCTATAACATCAGGTGGTAAACAAAATTCTTTATTCTTTTCTTGACTTCAATACTAACTCTATGTTTGTAATAGCAAGCTTTGCCTTTTTAACCAACATTCACCAAAACAACCAATAAAACAATAATTATATTACATTTGTAAACTTCGAAGTGTCAGAGAGCTACATCCACACTCTAATAAATAACAATTGACTTGTGAAGCCTCTTTTTACTGTTTGTGGGTGCAAAGTGCAAAAAATAAGATCAGGTCTTTGTGCTCCAGAATAGAGAGCAAAGTCCTGCACATTTCCCACTGGGAGCACCAATGAGACGTGGCCTATGGCTGGCATCATGTACATGGCTCTATTGCACCCAAAGCACTTAACTCTGCAATTTGCACCTAATAGTGCAATGTACTGTGTTTAGCCATATCTTAAACACAAGTGATCTGCCTTAAAAAACTAATTTGGATGGTAAATCAAATACTATCAAATACATATATAAAATTACATGAAATGAGCCTTCTATTGATTAGAAACACATATTTGGTTTATGGATATAACAGAAAGATTCTGATAACCTCTGGAACATTTAGAAACTAGGAAAACTAAGCACAGACACAGCCATATGATAGAAAGTTCAAAAGAAACTGCTCCGACTCACCGCACATGGAAGGTTAAAGTTCGGCAGCCTCAGGCATCCGGCCCGGTGCAGAGATCTTTTAGTGTCCCCTGAGAAAATGGAAAGGTTCTGCACACCAGACTCCGGACTGTAGTTTAAAAATTGGGAATCTTTATTTAATCCATATTAAAACACGTTGCTGGCTTGACACATTCCAGGCACAGCTGCCCTTAATCATAAGCATATGATTAAGGGCAGATGTGCCAAAAATGTGTCAACCCAGCAGTGGAACCTTGCCGTTTTCTCCTCGACATATAATGCTCCTACATCTTGAGTTTGAGTGCAACTATCTTGGGTCATCACTGAATTCCCTTCCTGTAAAGGATTCTGAGTGTTCATAAATCCCTATTACACTGATATAATGTTCATAATAAAGCTCCAAGCTCTGTAGGACCAGCATCTTAGAATATTGCTGTGCATGTGGGCAGGATTAATTGACCAACATGGTGTCAGAAAATGGTTTAGCTCATCTTTATTTATAACCTCCTTTGATGTCACTCTCATCAATATCTGCAAACAATGCATTAAATTATGGTCTCTCAGATTTTGACTTCTCTGTTAATTCACTTGGGGTTGCCAGTTTGTTAGAACCACCCCCTCTTGGAGCCAAAAAACATAACAGCCCAGGAGAGCACCATTTAACTTTTCCATGTAGTCCTTGTGTGGACACATGCTCCCCATCAAAGTACCCCTGGACCATAGCATTTTTAGAGAAGACATGGATCCTTCAGTAAAAGGTTAGTGTTTTGGCCCTCTGTGGAGGCCCAATAAGTTAAACTTTCCTTTAAAATCTAACTACCCATTGAACAGTAAGTTCCCTATGAAAAGATTTACAATGTTCAGTCAAAGATTTGCCAGAAATCCATAATTTCTATTTCTGTCGTGTTTTAAGCTGCCCATCAATATGTGTGACTGTATGGCCAGTTGGCAGTTTAGTCTTTCAGTGCAGATCATCGTGCAGGCTGCTGTTTTTCTTCTGCTTTAATCAGTAGTGTCAATGGAAAACGGAGCTGTGACCTTTGAATAAAGCACTGCAGGACATTATCTGATGCTGTGAAGGCTTTAAGCGCTACCGGAAAGTTTCCCTGGCTGTTCCTCCACAAAAGGCCTTGATAATTCAATGAGTGGGAGCTGCAGATTTGTTTCGAACATCATTTGAAATTTCTGTATTTCAGCCTGTTTGAACTGTATTGTGCTGACAAAAGTAAGAATGGAAATGTCAGCCCTGCTGCTTTGCCTTTAAACAGACTCTTACACAATGTGAAGGCTGGACCACCAACAGATACCCTGTTTATAAAGCAGGCTGCATCGGACTCTTCGGAAAAACATTTCCAGGGATTTAATCAAATGTCTCAGGTTAAAGTAACCTTTTTGGAAAAGTTCAAACAAACTCAAGTTTAACTCCCATCCACAGATTTACATAACTCATCAAATAATCAGCTCAAAAAAAGTCAGTGCAGGAAATTCTAGACAAAATCATCTGAAAATTCAGATCATGTGACTTTTTCGAATTTGATGCCTGAATCATACAATTTTTCAGAAGTCCAACCTTTTGTGAGGGCTTCTATAATTAATATGCAATTCATTGTGACAATAGTAAACTGCCCCCTAGACCACACAAGCCAATATGCACAGTCTTTCTATTTTAATTGCAATCTAGAATCAGTTCATGAAATAAAGCAAACCATAATTATCTGACATACACCCTTTAAAGGAGAAGGTAAGTCTGTTTGCACAATTGACAAGTGATTGTACTGACTTACATGAAACCCCAGGCCGGCGCTCCTATGGGAAATCTGCACCGGCTCCAGGTTTATCTAGTGAGCACCATGGAGAGATCTTCATCCGGCGTCTTCTTTCTTCAAATTTCCCTGGGCAAACACAAGCGCAGTAGAATGAAATAGCCCATTTTTTAGTTTAAGTTCAGCTTTTCGTTCTACTACGCATGTGCAACCGCCCAAAGAAAGAGGAATTAGGAAAAGGATCGCTCTGTGGTGCTCACTGGTATTACCCGGGCCGATGCAGTTTTATGCAGATACGAGCACCAGCCTGGGGTTTAAGGTAAGTCAATGCAATCGCTTGGGGGGCCTAGCATTTGGCACCCCAAGTGCAAACAGACTTTCCTTCTCCTTTAAGGATAATTTAACCCTCCCCTAATCCCCAAATCTTCTTTAGATCCTCTTCTGTCAATTTGCTGACAAGAGCATGCACAACTGAAAGTTCCAGGATTAGCTTGAACTGCACATGCTCCTCCAGGCTCTGTGTTAGCAAACTGACAGATGGTGAAAGATTAAAGGGCAGATTTATCAAGTGTCGAAGTGAATTCAAGGGAATTTTCAAAGTAAAAAATTTTTTGGATGCTTCGACCATCGAATAGGCTACTTCGACTTCGACCTTCGATTCGAAGTAAAATCGTTTGACTATTCGACCATTCGATAATCGAAGTACTGTCTCTTAAAAAAAACTTCGACTTCAATAATTCACCAACTTAAACCTGCCGAATTGCTGTTTAGCCTATGGGGGGATCTCCTGTGTGTTTTTTTTATTTCAAAAGATTTTTTGTAGTGATTTTGCTTTGCGGAATTTCACACAAAATTCGAGAAACCGCGAAAAATTTGCAAAGCACAAATTTTGATGCCCGTAGCAATTTTCGTATCAATGGGTGTCCTAATAATTTTGACGTGCGACAGTTTTTGTGCATGCAACTATTCTGACACAGGTCCAAATCTATTCTGACACAGCAAATTTTCACTGCAGTTTTGAGAATGTAGCGAAACATGGAAATTAGCAGCGAATTCGCACCTGCCGAATTTATTCACCCGTCACTACTGAGCCCAGAGGGTCCATTCTATTGTGGAGAAGAAGGTCAGGGCTACATTATCTTCTTCTACTGCACATGCCTAGGTTCTTCCGATACAGGTATAAGATCTGTTATCCAGAATGCTTGGGCCTGGGGTTTTCTGGGAATAACTGATCTTTCTGTTATTTGGATCTTCATACCTTGAGTCTATAAGAAAATCATGTAAACTTGTATCTTGTTTAGGATCAAGTAAAATGTACTGTTTTATTATTATAGGGAAAAAGGAAATCATTTTTAAAATTTTGAATTATTTGGATAAAATGGAATCTATGGGAGATGTCCTTCCGTAATTTGAAGCTTTCTGGACAATGGGGTTTCCGGATAACGGATCTCATACCTGTAGCATTATTTGTGCCAGCGAATATAAATTATATTATGCTAATGAATTAGGAGAGCCAGGATATAGTAGACACCGTTGCCCTGGCTCTCTGAAGTTTCATCTGTCACAGAATATGATGCTTTAGGGCTGATTATTTAATAAAACATTCTGTTGTTCTGCTTATCTTTCTTATTTTTAATAATAGTCATTCCTCCTTATTAGACTTAAAAAAAACTCAAAACAGGTCATTACAAATCTCAAATAACATTTTGTCATGTTAAACAAAGTAAATTCACAAAGTAAAAATGCATCTCAGCATTCTTCTGCAGATGGTAGTGCTGTGCATAATAAGGGAATTAGATTATACTATATTGCTTAAAAATACATATATATACATTTAAAAGAAACAAAGAGTTGATGTAGAGACTAAAAAGGAAAGTATAGCATTTGCCTTTTGAACCTAAGTTTCACCGCAGGGGTTTCTCTTACAATATGCCATTTTAACTTAAAATAGAATATTCTGATATTTTAGCTAATATATAATTTGTGCACAAAGAGTGGAAAATTGCTTTGCTTCCAGTATTTACGTGGATACTAATTATGCTTTCGATACATCCATAACAAAGCTTGGCACAGCTGGAACACAGTGTTTGATTCTTTGCTATAAATAATGGGATTTAAGTGCAGCCCTTCAGCACATTTAATGCAATGTGGTGATTATGCTAATAAAAGCATTATTTTTTCAAATTTCGCTTGATTTTGTTCGAGTCATAGACGCAGTGATTTGCCCTGCAATATATACAGGATGCAATTTATTCTTCTACCAACGTCTGCATTTATGGAGACCAATAGAATGGCGGAGAGGTTGTAACAAAAGTGTCATAAAAAAAGCATATATTTTAGGTGTAAATATGTCAAATCAGAAATTACTGTACGGCAACTAATAAAAAGGCAGCTTTCAACTGCTAAGTGTGTTTTATTTTATTATGAGCCCTTTTTTGTTGTTCCCTGACAGTGTTAAGCATTACAACGAAAGATATGGAATGAAAAGCTAGCGCTATGTATTAGGGAATGAAAAGAAATACATTCTCAGTGTCACTTGAATCCCTTAAATAATCCCTCAACTGAAATTCTAACAGAGGAACATAAAATGTTTAGAAGGTTGTCTCTGCTTCTCCTTGAGATTCCACCTTGCCTTGTTTAAATGGGTGATGCAGCTATTTGAAAATTACACTATACTTATTTACTGTCCCTATTGCCAAAATAAGAATTTTCGAAATAGGGTCAATTGAACAAAATCTGAGCCTTTCAAATGATATTTATGTGCATAGAGAGTGCCTACCCAGCTCAGGTGGTTCATGCCTCAGTGGAGTTGAAGGTAACCCACCCTCTGTTTCGCTCTGTTTCCCACCCTCATTGCCAGCGCAACACTATCTTCTAATGGTTCTTCCAAAATCATTAGCTTGGCCCTATTTGTGCCAGCATATACAAATAATATTACGCTAATGAGTTAGGAGAGCCATTCCTTGCACAATTGAAAATAGCCCTGCCCTGACTTTTCCTGAACACAACTTCTACAAAACCACTTGTGTCTTTGCTTATTTTGGTAGGGACCATATAAATGAATTAAAAAAATATAATATAATTAAAAAGAAAATGGTGAACCACTCCTTGATCACATTTAGGGGGTTATTTACTTCGGGCAACACTCCAAAGTTTTCGGGTGACAATTACGAAAAAATCTTGAAAATCAGATGAAAAAGTCCATAAAATTTGTGAAAATCAGATTTTTTTTCCTGCATAGCAAATTTTCGGAAAATGTAATAATAAATAAGTGTAAAAAACCTGAGCGGATTTGATCAGAGTTTGTAGCAGAAAATAATGAGATAAATTCGGACTTTGATAAATAACCCCCTTAGCGTGATTTTTTTTAATATAAAATCAGACTTTTAAAAAAAAATCACACATTTTTCGGAATTTATTAAACCCCGAGAATGGAAAAGTCTGAATCTGAAAATCCAGCATCTCAGGCCTGTCGAGGTTGCATATAAGTCAATGGGAAAAGCCCAATGATTTTTTGATGTGCGCTGGGTTTCGTGCAATACCCTGAAGTTTTTGGGTGAAAATTCCGAAAAAATCATGAAATTCTGATTTTTTCCTGCAAAAAAATTTTTGGGAAAATTTAATAATAAATAAGCGCAAAAAAACAGAGTGGATTTGATCGGAGTTTGTAGCAGAAAATATTGAGATATATTTGGACTCCCTTAGTGTTATAATGCAGATGTTGTAGATACAGATGTTGTTTTATTTGATCAATGCATCACTTTTTTTGTACGTGAAAATAATTGGCACTAAAATGGATACTGTTAACAGATGAAAAGATGTTTAGTATTGCCTGACATTAATGTGAAATATTATCTAATGTGGTAAAGTTTTCTCTGACTTTAGTTTTGAAAAAATGATTACTTTTTTGCCTGCATAAAGAAATCCACTTCCTGGTCCTCATCTTAACAATTTTTTTTTTCTTTTAAAGGATAGTTCAAATAACATTTAGTACGTACTATAGTTTTTAAATTATTTGACTACTTTTTCTGCCACTTGAGCTCCAGCTTTAAAATAGGGGTCTGCTTTCACTGACCCTGGCAAACAAAAAACCCAATGCTCCATGAGGCTACAACTTCAAGGTTAATTTTTATTATTCAGCTTTCTATTCAGACGTTTTACTCATCTTCCAGTCTTATTCAAGCTACTGCTTGGTATCAGGGTAAATTGCTATCAGGGTAAGGCAGGGATTCTAAATATACAGTATACAGGATCAGAACCCATAACACAAAACAAAACCACTTGTACTTTAACTGAATGGGAGATAGGGCAGTTTCAGTCCTGCAAATTTACCCACAGTGAGTCCGAATCCTAAAATACTCCATCTCAAACCTGTCAAGGTCATGTAGAAGTCAATGGCAGATGTCCCTGAAGTTGTTTCTTGACAACATGATCTACATAGTAAGTTAGGTTGAAAAAAGACACACGTCCATCAAGTTCAACCTTTTAACTTTTCTTAACCTGCCTAACTGCCAGTTGATCCAGAGGAAGGCAAAAAAACCCATCTGAAGCCTCTCCAATTTGCCTCAGAGGGGGAAAAATTTATCCAAAATGGCAATCGGACTAGTCCCTGGATCAACTTGTACTATGAGCTATCTTCCATAACCTTGTATTCCCTCACTTGCTAAACACAATCCAACCCCTTCTTAAAGCTATCTAATGTATCAGCCTGTACCACTGATTCAGGGAGACAATTCCACATCTTCACAGCTCTCACTGTAAAAAACCCCTTCAGAATATTTAGATGGAACTTCTTTTCTTCTAATTGGAATGGGTGACCTTGTGTCAGCTGGAAAGACCTACTGGTAAATAAAGCATTAGAGAGATTATTATATGATCCCCTCATATATTTATACATAGTTATCATATCACCCCTCTATGCTGTATAACCAGAGTTTTCAGAGCATCAATAGTTTGATTTGAATAAACGCTCGATTTTGTCACACTGGCTTTTTCTAAAAGAATAATTGATAAATGAGTTCAATTCATAGAAGGGAGTTTGGTTGACTTTGTTTTAATAAAAAAAACTGAGATAAACTCAATTTTTGGTAGAACGCTGAACCCTAGCCTTGCGTAGGATCACTTGATATTCCTCTGAAGATTCCCAGTACGACGTCTGAGTGCAAAAGGCTGGGGATTGTTTTGCTTTCTTGTTTGTTCGCCAAATCATTTTGTTGTTCTTATACGCCTCTGAGCCATTGTTCATTGACCCAGGCAAAAAAAACTGTTGGCGCATGTGAGTACCAGCTGGGATCTGGCTCTGAGGCCCATGTCCGCAGATGACTTGGAAGGGACTGAACCAGCTGTACCTGCTATTGCCTACTAAAGGTAAAAAGCCACAATGTGTTATTCTAGAAGTCCTTATGTGCATGATTTTGTGTACAAGGCTGCCCAAATTAAAGCTGTTTCTGGGCTTCAGCAAGTATTCCAGCTCACAGTTATGTATGTGATTATATAAAGGTTTATTTATTTATTCTATATTGCACATGTGTTATGCATAAGAAAACCTTAAAACCTTAACTGTAATAATGCTTTTCTCAAACTAGATGCTAAATACTGTACATAACTTTGCACAAGTTAGTGAATTTTACTTGAACCTGCAATATAGATATTATTATTATTATTATTATTATTATTATTATTATTATTATTATTATTATTATTATTATTATTATTATTATTATTAACATGTATTTATATAGCACCAACATATTGAGTAGCACTGTAAAGTAAATGTGATTATATAACTAAATCACATGAATTATATACATAGAACATATGGAGTTACATACATCACAATCAATACTGGTACAAAAGGTGAGGAAGGCCCTATGCAAAAGAGCATACACTCTAAAGGGAAGGGAGTAATACTCAAGGTATGGGAGTGGGCAAGATCGAATTAAGTGGGTGAGAAATGTGGTACTGTATGTGGTGTTGCGTTTGGTAGTTAAGCAGAGTGAGGGTAGGCTTCTCGAAAGAAGTGTGTTTTAAGAGATTTCTTGAAAGCAGAAAGGTTGGGAGAAAGTCGGACAGACCGTGGGATAGAGTTCCAGAGGAGGGGTGCAGCCCTTGCAAAGTCTTGAATGCGAGCATGTGAGGACGTAATGAGAGAAGAGTTAAGTAGCAGGTCAGTAGAGGAGTGTAGTAAGCGGTTGGGTGAGTATATAGAGATGAGTTCAGAGATGTAGGGTGGGGCAGAGTTATGAAGTGCTTTGAATGTAATGGAAGGTAATGGAAGCCAGTGCAGGGATAGACAGAATGGCAAGGCAGAGGAGGAGCGGTTGCTGAGGTGTTTGAGCCTCGCAGAATTGTTCATTATGGACTGGAGAGGTGAAAGTCTCTGGAGGGGGAGGCCAATTAAAAGAGAGTTACAGTAGTCTAGACGTGATATGACGAGACAGTGAATAAAAATTTTGGCAGCATCTCGGGTGATAAATGATGGTATTTTGGATATGTTCCTTAGGTGGAAGTGACATGATTTAATAAGTGACTGGATATGAGGAGTGAATTATAGGGCAGAATCTAGGATAACCCCAAGGCACCGGGCCTGGGGAGAGGGGGTGATAGTGGAATTGTTAGCTATGATGGATACTTCCGGGATGTTACTGGTGTTAGTTGGAGGAAAGAGAACCATTTCAGTTTTAGAGAGATAACACCTAATAGACTCACATTCTCCTGCCATTGGACTATATTATATGATCTGCATTTCAACACAACAGCATCATTTCAAACCATTATTGGGTAATATGAGTTGTTAGCACTGCATTTCTTGTAAAAGTTAATATTTCTGCTTTTGTTAGTGCAACTGTTTTTTTTCTTGCCGTCTGGCCATTAGATATGTGGGCTGATATGTTATCATAAAAACGGCATCTAATTACGGCTTACTTTTCTGTACTGAAAATGTATTTTGAAGTCATTTGAAAGCATCCCTTTTTTTATTCTAATCATCAACTGCAGTGGAAAGTATTACAATACAAGATTCGACAGTAATTACTTGAAATATACTTGAATAGAATACAGTATGAATAAATATGTTTGTGTGTTCAGCTGAGATTCTCCTTTTTAAATTTGGGTTTTATAAAATATTGTGAAAAACAATTATTATAAATTATATTGTCTGTAATTCCAGGACCCTCACTTAAACAAAAACCAATGGCACAGCCAATAATTTTTTGAATAACCATAACATATCCTATAATGTCCCAGAGTGCATCAGACAGCACATTGTGGGCCAGATTCAATTCAGTGAGAATTGGATGAGATTTAATTTGGGATGCAATTCAATTCAGAAAAACTTAGCATGTGAAACCTCTATTGATGTCTATGGGTAAAAACAGGAACTGAATTTGGAGAAAAGTTTTTTCTCCTTGAATGAATCTTGTCTATAAGTTTTCACGTGGTAAACCATGAGACAACTTTTCACACTGAACTGAATCTGGTCCAATGTTGCTAAACAACTTATGGTCCCAAATGTACCAAAGAACAACATAAAGCTCATAATATAAATAAAAGGTAACCAATAGTCAACAGTAAGCTCAAATTGAACCGAATGGCCTATAATTCTTCACATTTGTAAGAGGCAGATTTATTAAGGTTCCAGTTGCTTTTCCACAAAAATTTGAGTTTTCCAGTTTGTGTTTTATTAAAAAAAAAATAGAACATTTGAGATTTATTGTACCCTGAACCTGAAAATAGCTTGAATCCGAAAATACACCACTAAAAACCTGTCACGGTTATGTAGAAGTCAAAGGCAGTGGTCCCATTTGAAGAGGTCAAAAGCCTTCATGATGTTCTAGTTTTTTTTAGAGGGTTTGAAAACTCAAATGATTAGAGCGATTTGAGGTTCTTTTGTACCCTCTGTGTCAATTAGAGATAAAATTAGTTTAAAAAAAATTGTAATGAATATGATAAATCTGGGGAAATATGAATATATCTTATTTAAAAAGAAGGTTAGGCCCTTAGAGGGCCATTATAGCCTTATTTATTTTCTGTGGAATGGTACGTAGTATTGGGAATACCTATGATAATATAACCATTCTATGATAAAGGTATGGGACCTGTTATCTAAAATGCTCGGGACCGGGGTTTTTCCAGATAACGGATCTTTCTGTAATTTGGATCTCCATATCTTGTCTACTGCAAAATCATGTAAACATTAAATAAACCCAATAAAGGATTAATTATATCTTAGTTTGGATCAAGTACAAGCAACTGTTTTATTATTGCATTGAAAGAAAATGTTTTTTAAAAATTTGGATTGTTTGGATAAAATGAAGTCTATGAGAGACAGACTTTCCATGATTTGGAACTTTCTAGATAATGGATCCCATCCCTGTATCACTCTTTACATGTTATGATATAACCAAGAGAGTTGCTCCTCCTATGGAAAATGCCATTTATATGCCCGGTCACTGATAAAATATGTGAACAGCCAGCCTGGGAAACAATGGCACCCTAAGAAAACTGAGCTAATAACACTAACATAGAAACCGGGAAAATACATTGGAAAATTAAAAAAAATGAAACCAAAATTATAGTGACCCTTTAATATAAAAAATGTTCCCTATTGAAATGAAGAGTGGTCCTTTAATGTACATTTCACAGCAGTAAGTTAGAGGACATCAGGGAGACTAAAAACAGGTTTTTCTTCTCCATATATCACAATAATAAAATATTGATTTCTCACCCGTTCATGATATATATTATATGAATATCTCAAATGGTTTGTATGTTCAATTACTTTAGCTCTCACTTTCCATTACGTCTGCGTCTTTTGATGAGTGAGTTATGGGGAAATATCATAAAGGATTGAATGTCCTTTGTGAATGTCAAGGCAAAGCCATTTTTCTCTGTAATATACAGACAGTTTTTATAGAAAAGATTATGTTTGAACATCAGATGCCTCTTTTATGAACACATTTGTAAGAAATGACAGGACAAGATGGCTTTTGTAGTGCTGGAATTCGGTTCATTTATTCGGATATTCTTCAGTTTGCGCCAGTTCTCAGCATTTCCATTCCAGAATCAGAAAGTTTGAATACTAATTGTACATCAAATGTCAAGTTTTATTCCTTACTTATAATTTAATGCCTTTCTTAACTGTACCATTTATTTTCTCTTTGGATAGTCGATAATGGAAGTTTGTCTTGTATGAAACAGGCTTTTTCATTATATTACAGGATTGACGGATAAGAGATAAAGACTTGCACTTTGTCACTTATCTAGAAGCAGATTTATTAAGCTTTGAGTTGTTTCTTCCACAAAAATTCATCACCTAAAACCTGTCGAGGTTCTGTAGAAGTTATTGGCAGAGGTCGCTGGAACCATTTAAAGAGGTTAACAACCTGCTTGATGTTCAAGTTTTTTTTTGGAGAGTTTTGGCCGAAAATTCTGCCGAAAACTCAATCAAATTGAGTTTTCGGGTTGGTGGACTCGAAACTGCAGAATCAAGTTTTTTCTTAAGTAAGATACCATTTGAGTTTCCAGGACATTTAAGTTCATTTGAGGTAAAAAAAAAAACTATAACATTTCACTTTTGATGAATCTACCCCCTAATATTAATTAGATGATATACAGATTCTGGTATCCGGGGCGCAAAACTGGGCGGGGGGGGCACCAGGCATGTACCTTATTAGCCTTCTACCCCATGTCTGGTCCCCTTTCTCCTAGGTGATTTGTGATTCCGTGTGCAGGGATGCGCACAAGTGTCAATTGGCTTCCTGTGTCGTGACCGGCCAGGTTGTCTAGGATGCCTGGCCGTTCTGGCCTGGCTCTGCTTGTATCTATAGGAGCAATCTCTAAAGTATGATTGGCAACTAGGTAAACCAATCACTGTATTGTTTAATATACATTAATAAGACACAAGAAAACATACTATATATTAATACAGTAGAACCCCCATTTTACATTTTTCAGGGGACCATAAAAAAATGGTGTAAAATCCAGGAAAATGTAAAATCAGGGAAATGTATTATGCATAATATATAGGTGGGACTACAAAACATTCAAATGTAAAATTAATGAAAACTTAAAATCAAGGGATGTAAAATTGAGGTTCCACTGTAAATCCTTACATAATGGGGTCTATTCACTAACATTCAGATTAGTTTTTCCCTCTAAAAAGTTGTTTTTTGTATTTCTGTAAAACTCTAAATATTTTAAGATTCGTAAAGTGTAAAAACTAAAAACTCTAATGCAACACATCGACAATTAAAAGCAGTCAGGGTCCCTGGGACCTTTTGGTAGCCATTTAGACTTTGAGATTTTCAGGGGGTTTTTTGTTGATAGTAACTGCCCGAAAAACTCAAAATTTTAGAGGTTTTACAGTTATTCATATTTTTTTCAGATTGTTTAGCACTTTTTTCCATTCATATTATTTTTTTTTGTATTCAGATCTTTTAATCACTTTCATGATGGCATTTGTGGTGTTAGAGAAAATGAATTTAATAGTGGTTTACAAAAGCTCTGATACCAAAAATGGGCCTCAATGTATTTGGAAACCTCAGAGAGTGACTCCAATTTCCCACTTTTTCTCTCCTTTTCTTCTTAACAGTCATCTCAATAGTGATGGGCGAATTTGCCGGCGTCTCGTTTTTGATGCCGGCGCCCGTTGTTTCGACGCCAGCACCTGTTTTTGGCGCCGGCGCCCGTTTTAATTCATTGACTTTATTTTGCTTTCAATCACTCCTGCAAATAGGAACTGTTTACGATAAAATTAGAATCTTGACTTTCACATTCAAATTCACAAAAAATTGATTTCAAAATGTTCTTGATGAATAAGTGCTTGAACATATTTTAAAGCTGGTAAATCATCATGCATCTCTCAAGCCTTTTAAATATGTCATATCACAATTTATTTTCAAGCAAATATGTCAAACAGTTCTCTAAACAATTAGCACCCATTCTCTGTGAGCTGCTCCACTGCATAAATTATATATTTTAATTTCCCTTGTAAAAAATCTTGTTTTGGTGTTACATAAAAAATATTTTGTTTGGGATTTCTCTTACTAATCTTTTTAACAAAAAAAACAGTGTTCATGAAGAAGATAGACTAGATATTTCAGATATATTTTATGTTGCCAGTGCTTAGTTTGCTATATTTACTCATACAATGGCCACATCTGATAATTACAAATGGCGGCCAGCATGCTATTCTTGGGTGATGGCTCATTCCATGTGATGATTTGAGACATTGGTCAATATTCTAATTTTCAGAACTCTGATTGAATTTTATGGACCAGTGGTCTAACAATCATTTTAAGATTGCCAAACTGGGTGACTTGGCTTTTATCATGTGATCAGCTGAATCACTGGCTGTATGACTTTCATTACAGATCTAATGAGATTGTGAGAAGAGTCCCTGGTGATCTAGTGGGGGTGCAACGGGGACTCCCTCTTCCTGGCTCATTTGGCCATGAACTGTCTTGTACCACATTCCTGATCGTTACCCAGGACTATCTTTCAATAATGTAGAGCATTGGTTACATCAGACCCACAGCTGGACCTTCGCATATATGTGTGGAGAAAATGAGAGGCGTTGCAGAACTGTACCTCTCAGCTGCTCAAAACAGGATTTTTGGACAACAGGTTACTTAAACAGTACACAATTTTTCTGTGAAAAAGTTGTCAAAGCACATTCAGTAACAGAGTGGATAACACACTGACTTCACAGGAATCCCACTTCACCTCTGTGACACCCTTTATCGGATCACCTCCAGCGGAACCTCCAGGGAAATCCTCTACCGGATTCCGTATCCACTACACAAACATTCAGTATCGCCTGGGAGAGATACTTCCAATTTACCCTCCTACGTTGGAGAACAGAACTGATCTTTCTAGCTCAACTATCTGACTATGACAGGAGCTACACCTACCACTATCTCATACCTTATTCACAGGGAGCTCTTGCCTGACTTCTCCAAGGTTCACCTCCATTGGGGCCTTTCCTTACTGTGATCAGACTCTCCAGTAGAAATCCCTGATGATCAGCATGTGACAGCCAAAACAGGCAGAGCACAAGAGGACGTGCTGCCTCTCCTTGATAAAGACTTAAGTAATACTGAAACCTCTTGGCCAAATCTGGAAATGCCATGGGCACACTTCAATCTGGAAAGGGAAACACTCCCCCTCCCAACTCTAAATTAGGCCCAGTTTTTTAGGTGGCCTAACCAGGGGATTTCCAGAACATAGCAGAATTATGGCTTTACTTCTAGTGACATAAGGGCTCTTTTATAAAGTGCCAAAAGCAATAATCATGAAGAACACATTTGCACGTTTGCAACCTGACCAGCACTTGGGGCAAATGTCTCTGCATTCCACAGTAGAAGAGGTTACTCCATATCTTGCAAATTTTAACCAGTGCATCATGCATCA
This sequence comes from Xenopus laevis, assembly GCF_017654675.1. Classification (NCBI taxonomy): domain Eukaryota; kingdom Metazoa; phylum Chordata; class Amphibia; order Anura; family Pipidae; genus Xenopus; species Xenopus laevis. The sequence continues at coordinate 155,597,592 of NC_054379.1, forward strand.
GGGTTGATTAAGAATTAGCCCTGCAGTAATAGCTACAATGACTTTCTGCAAATGGTTTGATTTCCCACGGCCCCTTGCCTTAGCAGCCCAGAGCCCACTGAGCATGTACAGATATCATATCATATATAGCTATTTTTACTGTCACAAAGAAGGTACAATTGTTTGAAAATAGGAATCCAGTAATGTTTCTTAGCCCTCACTGGAGAATGAAGCTTAATTTGACATTATAAGACACTGCAGCTAATAAGAAAACAAACTTCAGAATGTAGGTGCTCCATTGAGAGTTAATTTGGAAGCAAAACAAGGCATTATAGAATAATTTAAGCCATTAGCAGGACAAACACATTAAGCAACAATTTTCTGGTGATGTATGTAACAAAAATGTTTGGAGCATTGTGTTAAGTTAAAAAATCTAGCTGACCTAAAAAGGGAATCAATAGTGTATTCATTATGACTGTCTACATGGTAATTATTTAGGAAATTTCATTTCAGGATGTTCGGTTTTTATGGTTCATAGAACATACAGTGTGTTCTTAGATTCTGGAAAATGAAAGAAAAAATAATAATATGTGATTTGTCCTTTATGCACATAAACAGCAAATCAAAATAATGAAGGTCAAAGCACCATTACTTGTCTCATGACAATAGGGATATTATAGATTATAAACCATATAGTTTTTAATAGAATGAGAAGAATAATTGTTTTTGCTTTGATAATTGATTTGAAGCTTTAATACATCAGATCAAGCCTCAGCTGAAGGACAGTCACTTATTCCTCAAATGCCCATTTTATGTTTGTATGATGGAACTTAGAGGCCCAATTATAAACATTATCATTTTATTGGTTTTTGAACCCACAGATAAACTAATTTTCTCTAAAACCACGAATGTCATGTCATTTATTAAAAGAACCAAATATAAAAAGCACAAACAAAAAATGCTTAACAATCTGAATAAAAAAAATAAAACCTCTAAGAATGAGAGTTTTTCGGACAATACCTAGTGAAAAACCCTCATAAAACCTATACAAGTCTGAATTGCTAAAAAAAAGGTCCAATAGGATCAGCACAGCTCCCATTGACTGTAGGACCTCAACTACTTTTAAATGCCAGACATTTTGTATTAGAGTTTATCATGGTTTTTAAATTTTTACATAAATTTTGAATTTTTTTGTTTTAGAGAAATTGAAAACACATGAATAGTGATGGCCAAAAATTCACCGGCGTCCAAAAAAAACGGTTCAAAACTAGTGTTTCGTGAATTTTCTGGCGAAACAATACTAATTCGCCCATCACTACACATTAATTTTTAGAGAAATGAATCAATTTCTGAAAAAATAGAAATTAGAAAGTTTGAGTATAAACCGAGTTTTTCAGCATCCAAAATGTGCTGAAAAAGTCTACCTCAGCTTATACTCGAGCTAGTGGGCAGTAGCTGAGATTGTAGTCACTTTTAATCATTCCTATACCTCTCTCTCATTCCTATACCCTCTCACTTGGGGAGAGACTGCAATATCACACAGCACCCTCTGTTGGTTATATGAAAGAATAACAGTGACTGCAATACTACACAGTGACCTCTGTTGGTTATATGAAAGATTAACAGTGACTGCAATATCACACAGGCCATCTGTTGGTTATATGAAAGAATAACAGTGACTGCAATATCACACAGCGCCATCTGTTGGTTATATGAAAGAATAACAGTGCGCCCTCTGTTGGTTATATGAAAGATTAACAGTGACTGCAATATCACACAGCGCCATCTGTTGGTTATATGAAAGATTAACAGTAACTGCAATATCACACTGCGCCCTCTGTTGGTTATATGAAAGAATAACAGTCACTGCAATATCACACAGCGCCATCTGTTGGTTATATGAAGGATTAACAGTGATGGCAATATCACACAGCACCCTCTGTTGGTTATACGAAAGATTAACAGTGATGGCAATATCACACAGCACCCTCTGCACATGGTAGTGGGACAGTGGGACAATGCAGACAGTAATCCGTTTGGCAATTCTCTGTCACCATCAACTTTGCAAAGAAGTCTGATTGATCACTGGGGGGTCGCTTTGGCAGAATGTGCGCTGCTGGGAGACAGGGCTGTAGTTGTGTCTAGGCTTATACTCGAGTCAATACGTTTTCCCAGTTTTCGTAGGTAAAATTAGGTACCTCGTCTTATACTCGGGTCGGCTTATACTCGAGTATATACGGTAAATAGGCCCCAAAGGAATAAATGTATTATTTTCTTTCTGTTTGTAACACGGTTTAGAATTGCGCCACATACTAGTACCTTGTCCTGTAAAAGATCTTACTCAGGCTGGCTTTGGGCAGTGCAACTTCTCGTTCAGCAGGTGTTACATGGACTCTTTTCACTCACTGTACTGTTGAAGAATGGTTAAGCACATTGATTTATACACAGAACCCATTCTTTCAAATAACTTGGGTGCCAGACTGCCAGTGGTTCTTTAAAAACAGATGAAACTCTTCATTGATGGAAAATCCTCAAAATCACTTTGCTGGTACTGACTTAAATGACTTAAGGTGGCCATACCCTAAAAGATCTGCCCGTTTGGAGAGGTCGCCAAACAAGCTGATCTTAACCCAATATGCCCACTAATGGCTGGACGATATCGGGTAAATCATAACGTTCGGCCTTGGGGCAGAAAGATCAGATAACAATGCTGTGGGCACCGACGGGGTAGTAGCAGATGCGGTCCTGGATCACAGAAAAAAAATCAAACTTGCCTGATCTACCTAATTTTTGGCCTGATATCGATTGGGAGGACCCAACGGGAGCCCCAAGCATGTGCAGATAAGCTGCTGAATTGGCCTAGTGTATGACCACCTTTAGATGGTACAAGATCATGAATCAGTAAATGCTTCAAGTACTTATCACAACAGATGTTATTCATACAGTCTCATTTGTAGAAGAAAACACCAGCAGTGCACTGAAAAAAGTGTTAGTAGTGCAGAAAAACAAATTTATTAAGCCCACATCATACAAAAAGACAACGTTTCAGGCCTACCAGGCCCTTTAGCAAGCCCTGTGTTACACCATTCGGAAACCTTTAAAGTGAGAGAAAGGGATTTGAGTACATGCTCCACCCTCTCCTTGTAGAGACATCTACAGAATGTTTATACAATTATCAGTCCAATAACGTGTAGAGTCCTTAGTCAAGTGGTGAAAATAGTCCAAGAAATAGCTCAAAATGAAGTTAATCCAAAAAATTGTCCAACATAATTCCATTTGTTTTCAAAAAGACCAAAAATGATATTGTGAAGAAAATTACCATATTAAATTGTATAGCTTCAAAATCATAAAATATACATTTTACTATGATCTAGTATATCTGAGACACCAGTAAGACTTACTCTGCATACCACACTCAGCAGTTTTCTGAGACACCTTATGATATGCAAAATGTGTTGCCTTCACTCAGGGTGTTTTATGCGGATGTTTAGTAACCTTATATGAAAAAAGTCGAGAAGATAAAGATTATTAGGTTAAAAACATGAGATATATAACATGAAATATGCAACATCAATGTATGCATATACAGGACCGTCACAATTACCTAGAAAATAAACATAGCAGGGGTGTTTTCCTTATTAAGACCACGGGGCTAAATTGTGTCCAGTTTGTGGATCCATATCATTTCTAATTTTTTAACAATTAGAATTCTGTTACCTCTGCTTCTAGGTACTTCCACAGAATCAATTACCTGAAATTTTAGTTAAATGTCCCAAATTTGGGATTTTGTAAGAACAACTGCAATATACAGTATGACAATGCTGGCGAATAATATTGCCCACATATCTGCTAGCTGTGGTATACTTTCTCACAAACGCTAGTCTGTCTCCCTTTTGGGCCTCCCTTTTAGAAGGGGATAGCAAATCCTCCCTGCTTTTATTCTGTACTTTTCTTTTGATTCCTATCAAGTACATCTTGGGGATAGCCTCTGTCCATGAATCATGACGTCATTTCCACAACTTCCTTTTGTAAATCGTTCTCATTACTCACTATACGTTTCAAACTTGTATACTGGGACAAAGGTAATGAGTCCCTTAGTGGTTTAGGATAAAAACTAGTATAGTGTAGTAGGCTATTTGTATCAGTTGTTTTCTTGAACAAGTTAGTCTTTAATTTTGTGCCCACTCTTGTTAGCTAAACGTCATAGAAGTTTATAGTGACCTTATCAAATGTGCTTGTAAATTTGTCCTCCATACTTTTGAGATAAATGTGAAATGTAGCTAGGCTGTCCGATGTACCACCCCATAGGCAGGGCCAGGCCAAGCTGGCGCCCTAGGCAATCCGGATGTCCTCTCCGCTCCCCCCGCACGCGTTTGCAAGCGCCCTAGATAGACCGCAACCTGTGCGTGCGCAGGACGGAAAGATCGTGGAGAAAGAGGTGAGATCAATGGAGGGGAGGGGACGCAGGAGGGGAAGGGGGCAGAGCGACAGAGGGGAGGGAAAGGAGGGGAAAGAGATACAGAGGGGAAGGGGGCAGAGCGACAGAGAATAGAGGAAGGGGGAGAGCAAAAACAGACTAGGGGTAGGCAGAAGGCAATTTAAGAGGTACCTGCCCAGCGCCCCCCTGGCGTTCTGGCCCTGCCCATAGGATTAATATAGTGGATGTATAGAACACAATGTTCCGGAAAAAGTGATTTTCCATACACCATTGTCTCCTCTAAAAATTTTATACAAAGATTGGCATAGGTAGCGGCAACATTTCTGCCATGGCAGTGCCCCTCTGTTGGATATAATAGTAATCACCAAAGAAAATAATTTTGAAGTAATACAATTTAAACTAAATCCAACTGGAATTTTTTTTGTGGTGAGGTATAATTAGTCTTATCCAAATGATAACATAAGGCTTGGAGACCAGACTCATGTGAAGGTTTAATATAAACACAGATGAGGACCAGCGCTAAAAAACAGCTTGAGGGAAGACAAAAGGAACAGATTGATTAATATAGTGTAGTATTCCTAACTTTGGTTTGATTGGTGCTAAGGTGACTACACACTCTGTGGGGGGGGGGTCTTTTTACTCCTTCAATTCGCAATGCGGTATGACTTTTTTCCGGTGTTTATCCGCAGTGTGTAGTCCTCGGGCGCACACGGGTGACATGTTTCGTCTTGTGACTTTCTCAAAGGCTTCACAAACACTATGTCTCCTTTTACGCTATTACGGTAGCCATGGCGGTGCAAACACGCCCTTGTTAAGATGCCGCGAGGACTACACGCTGCGGAAAAACGCCGGCGAAAAAACATCATACCGCATTGCGAATTGTCCGGACTTTCACGCCACGGGGACTTTGTTTTAATATGCCAATACATTGTGAAAATGTGAGTGCAACTGTTTTTTTATATATTTTATTATTAAAGAAGATTTTACACTATTTTAAGCACATTCCTATAGAATCACTGGGATCCAAGACGGAACGAACGGACCCTATTGTGAAAAACAACACTATATCTGAAGGCCTGTATAGATTTTAAACGTTTGTAAGTTCCCACCTGTAAACCCCTCTGACACTGCTTGGATATATGCCTGCACTGTCTGGTTGAAAAGGTGATGGTAATAACCATAAGGATGAAGGAGTAAAAACACCCCCCCCCTACAGAGTGTGTAGTCACCTTAGCAAACCAAAGTTAAGAATACTACATGTTATTAGTCAATCTGTTCCCTTTGTCTACCCTCAAGCTGTTTTTTAGCGCTGGTCCTCATCTGTGTTTATATTTTCTGGTTGGTACATCCTAGGGAGAGCGGATATCGGGCACCGGCAGAGGGAGTGAACCGCAGGATCCTAGATCATCACTTTATTTCATGTGAATGTTGCCATTTGTATGATGCGGGCATAATAAATTTGTTTTTGTGCACTACTACAGATTTTTTCAGTTTGCTGCTGGTGTTTTCTTCTACATATTTATATGACCCTGTGGCAGGAGTGGGTCCTCCAGTACAGCACCTGACACAACAAAAGTGTTTTTCTTGGAGTTGAGCACTCCACAATAGTGATTTTGGTACAGTCTCACTTGTATTGAGACCACAGGGTACTAACCCTT